>NW_024871326.1:2500-392500 GCF_019054845.1 Dipodomys spectabilis
ACGCCATCAATGCGTGTTGACTGGTGCGCCGGGAGGGTTTGGGGGTGTATGTGATACAGAACCCCCATCCGAGGGGCAGGAAGACCTGAACCTCAGCTCCCAGAAAGAAAAGCGAGTTAGACAAAAAGAGGAACTGCCTGAAATCCTGGCCCTGAGCGGTGAACAGAGCAGTTAAGCAGCTTGGGGTGCGGGCGGGGGTGACAGCCAGCCCCAGGGCCCCAGGTCTCTGTGGTGGCCCCCGCACCCCGGCAGGGACAGGGCCGGTCCTGAGCTGGGCTGGTGGGTCTGGGCCCGCCCGCCACCGCCAACCGGGCTTCATTGGACCAGAAAGCCTGTTGAGTGACAATTTGGGGGGGGCCTCCCATGCCTCAGTTTCCCCATGTGGATTGGACTCCTCACACAGAACAGCAGGGCGACTTAAGGAGAAAAAGGCATTTGTTCCGGCCTGTGGACACGGAGAATCCAAACGATGACAACGTCCACATCGAAATGAGAACATTTCCTCCGGTTATTTCCACCAAGATGTGGAGGGGCTGAGCCCCCCAGGGGCCCCCCCACCCAGGCCAGAGACAATTACCATCGCTACAGCCACAGTCACGGTGACCACATCTTGCTTCTCTGTGGGGGGTCCCTGGGCGAGGGGGGGACGGGGGGGGGGGATAGTCTCGGGTTTGCATTTCTTCCTAGAGGGCAGAAAGTCAAGAACCAAATCTACCGCTGGCGGTGGCAGCAAGGTGGAGGAAACGGAAGCGGAAGCGCAAGGCCGCGTGGGACAAAGGGCTGCTCTGCCTCCAAAGCCTCCAGACAAACACTGGGGCCGAGCAAAGGCCCTGCGGAGACAAGACTTAACTGAGAGGAAGCCTGAGTGGGGGGCCAGGGGAATGGTGGGCGCTCGGATTCTTCAGAGGAAGGGGTTAGCTTTGAACTTGCGGGAGCAGGGAGGCGGGGAAGGAGCCCAGCACCCGATTGCATCCTTGTGCTCATTGTACAGACAATGACCCCTGGGGGGGGGGGGGTAAGATGGAGGTGGCTGTCATCCGCTTCCCCTGGCTGCGGTGGCGCGGTGACCTGCCGGACCAAGGGGCCGGCTTAGAGCACCTCTAATCCATGCCGTGGCCAAGCCCAATTAAGCCCCGAGCTTTCAAAACTCGGTAATGAGAACCGGGCCGGGGAGGCAGCCTGGCAGTTTCAATGCTGTCGGCTCGACTGTGGACTGTCTAAATGTTCTCTTCCGGAGATTTATATCGGCGTAGACCTGCCTCCTTCATTTATTTGGTTAACTAACTACGCATGGCCTCCCAGACACTCTGTGGTGCGGGCGATGCGGGCAGCCGGGTGGCCGGCCACTGGGGACATCTTTGAGGAGGGCTGGCCCGGAGGGCTCACCCCACTGCCGGGCGTGGAAGACCTACTGTGTGCTATGCTTGGGGGGAATGAGAGCTGGTCCTTTAACAGCTGGGCGCAGTAGCTATGCCTGTAATCCTGGCACTTTGGAGGCAGACAGGATGATGGAGGTTGGAGGCCAGAACAAGGTCCTGGCTTTAAAAATGGGGGGGGGGGGAGGAAGGGGAGAAGAAATAAAGATTTATACAAGGGCCCTAGGGCGAACCTCACTGTGCATATTTGGGAAACGGAGGCACCGAGGGGAGAAATGGCTGAGGTTCTCACGCCAGCGAATATAGTCAGTGTTCTGTTCTAGGCCAGGCTCCATTCTAGGCAGTCGGTACTCCTGAGTCCTGGTAATCAGGTGAGGGTAGTGTTCACAACCTCACCTCACCATTTCGAGATCCTTCTACCCGTGGGCTTGAGGCTTGGCCTTCTCCAGGCACAGAGAGGATCCAGGGCCGAGCGGCCTGGTTCTCTAATGTTTCTGGCTTTTGTGAAGGGTGTGGAGATAAGAAAGATGTCATTTCTTCTTTTCCAAAGAGAGAGAAAAAAAACCGGTGTATTGTTCGGCGGCCGCGGGCTGGCAGCCTCTCCTTCAGAGAGAGGGTGCGGGACAGGGACCTTCTGGTGAAGTGTTGCCCTGAATCCTACATGCCCTGCTGCTAGGATTTTAGGTTGCTGGAAGATACTGGAAATTTAAAGTGATCTCAGACAGTCCTGCTTCACTGTGAGATCAGCTTGTTTAAAAGACACTCCAAAAGGGGGCAAAAACACCCCCCAAAACCCCCACCACCAACAGAAAAAACCAAACCGAGGATCTGGATTCTGCCTACAGAATCCTGTTTCAGGCTTTGTGTCCAATAATAATCATTTGTTATGTACTGAAAATGTTCTCCAACTCTTTTTTAAAGATCAGAACCCATTACTATTTATTTAAAAAAGGAAACAGAATGAGGATGTAGTTACAGTACATCTGGGTCATAAAGCAAAAACAATACAGGAACCAGGCACCGGTGGCTCACACCTGTTATCCTAGCTACTCAGGAGGCTGAGATCTGAGGATCGCAGTTCAAAGCCAGCCAGAGCAAGAAAGTCCATGAGTCTCTGATCTCCAATGAACCACCAGAAAACCAGAAGTGGAGTTGTGGTTTAAAGTGGTAGAGCGTTAGCCTTGAGCAGAAAAGCTCAGGGACAGCGTCCAGGCCCTGAGTTCAAGCCCCACGACAGACAAAACAAACAAAACCCCCACAAAAGACACAGCAATAAAAACAGTGAAAGCTGTGCAGGTTCATGGCATTTGAACGGGATACTGTGGGACAAAGCATTTGCCCAGATGCCCCCGTCTCTCTCTCCTCTCTCTCTCTGCCTTTTCTCTCTGTCTCAACAGAAGCTAAACAAGCGCTTGTGCATTTCCACATGTGGACACACCCAGCCAGAACCCAAGGCCTGCAGTAAAATATCTGTGGCCAAAGCAGAACTCATCTAACTGTTTTGCCACAGGACAGCAGCTAACAAATGTGTTTGAGTGACTACTACGTAGCCATGAAAAAGAGTAAGAATAAACCCAACAAGGTCCCAGGCTAGGGCCTTCCAGCAGTCTCCCCAGAAGGGTCTGTTTTGGGAAGATCCCAGAGGGTCAAGGGTAAACCCTTGTCTCCAGGGTGCCTTTGAGTTCTCAGAGAGTCATTTCTCCCTTCGAAGCCTCAGTTTCCCCAAGCAGAAACGTGCAGATGAAGGTAGCAGTCCTCCATGGCTGAGTGTGGGGCCGGGAGGAGAGCCCAGAGTGCCGCGTGGGACCAGGAGGGAAACCAACCACCCCCAGGTTTGGTGCGGGACCACCGTGGCTGTCCCTAGCCTGCGATTGGCTGGGCAGCTGGTGCTGAGGGGGCATTGGCTAGAGAAGGGGTGTGTCCAGCCCCGCCCACTGCACCTGGGATGGTCATTCAGCTAATGGTGCCTCTCCCTCACTTCTGTTGGGCTCTGTGTGCCCTGAGCTGTGTACCAATCACCCACAATGCACCTTCCAACCCAGGGCATTCGGGGTGCGTTTCTAGCCAGATCCGGGGAGCCTGGAGCCCCTAGGCATTGAAGTACTTCATTAACTGCAGGCACTCCATAGATGCAAAGGGACCCATCTGGGACAGAGGCCGGACGCCTCTAAAGCCTCCGATCGCCTTCTTTGCCAGTCTCCCCCTGGCACCCCGCCCTCCCCCCACCCCCATTTCCCCTTCCCTTCCGGAACGCCCCAGCCTCTCCCCTGCTCCCGCAGGCTGCCGGGGCCTGTCTGCCCCTCCGGCCACAGGGGCGGGCTCCTCGCACCCCGAGATGCCATGGGTAGGTTTGGGTAACAGCTGCCAGCGCTGAGACCTAATGTCTGCCTGGAGAGTCGTTAGCGGATAATTAATATTGGTGGCGCAGCGCTGTGACTGCCGTGGCGCCAGGCAAACGTGGCCTCCGTCTTGGCCCAGGACTCCAGACACTGAGGACGGGCACCATGGACAGGAGGAGGACCTGGGTGTGGGGGGGCTGCCTGGGGCGTGGGGGCTGCCTGGGGGGGGGAAGGGGACTCGGCCTCCACCCCGGTGTCAGCACCAGGCTGGGCACAGCAGCAGCAGCAGCACGGAGGATGCTGGGGCCGGGGTCAGGGTGGCCTCTCACCTGAGGCCAGCTGGCCCTTGGCGGTTGCCATGGTGATGCTGGGCCCGGGCAGTTGGGCCAGGCTGTGGTCGCTGTGCGGGCGTGCGGGAGTCTGGGGTTTGGCTCGCTGCCCTTCACGTCCTGGTCTGTGAGGGTCAGGTGACCCGGCCACTGGGGCCAGCGTGCGCCCCCCCTCCCCTTGGTGCTGGCTCCCTACACGGCCTGGGCTGCAGACCCGGGCTGGCCGCTGTCCTGGCTCAGACGCTGGGCAGGCCGGCCAGCCAGCCCACCTGGCCCGCCTCAGTTTTCAGGTCTGTGAAGTGGGGCTGGCCATGCCCAGAGGGCAGGGGGGGGGGAGCGGAGGTCTCCTCGGGAGAAATCGGTCCCTCCCTCCGGGGTTGGCAGGCCTTGTGAGTCTGAGCAGGAAGGGATCACCACACGTGATCTGAACTGGCATTGTTCATAGCTGTCTCCAGCCTCGGGCTCACATCCTAAGCAGCTACTGCACCCGAGCAGGGTGCTCGTTAGGTGTTGACTGCAGGCCAGCAACTGTGCTCCGTGGCTTCATTGGCCCAACTGGACCTTGTGGACCCCGCAGGCAGACAGACAACCGTGAGGAGGCACTGAAGGTCGCTGAAGGTCACACGGAGGTGAAATCCACCCGGGCAAACCCAGCCTCACCGGTCCGGGTTGCTTCCGGTGAGCCAGGCAGCTCTGGATTCAAATCCTGGCTCTTCCAGCCCCCCCTGTCCCCGCCGTGGTGTGTGACCCAGGGCCCCGCTGCACAGCTGCTGTCCAGACTGCTGCGGGGTGGGATGAGTCCGAGTGTGTGGGGTACAGGGAAAGGTCTACCCTGGCGGCTGTGATCTTCCTCTCTCCATCTGGAGGTGTGCACCCAGGATCTCCACGGCCCCGCTCATCCCTGGAGTGTCGTGTGTCTTAGACTTTTGGGGGTTGGGGCTCACACTCAGCCCCCGCCTCCCCCCACTCCTCCCCTGCTGCTGTCTGCGCACGAGTGTTAGGCCCCGGGCCGCCTTCTGTTGCTAGACAAACAGTCACAGCGCCCACGCCTGCGTGGAAATGGAGTGAGGCGGTAAATATGGTAAATGTGCTGGCAGCTGGGATGGGGTCTCCCCGCCAAGGGCCTGCCAGGGTTCACTCATGCCCGCCATGCCCGTGGCCACGGCCCAGAGCCACGCAGCCCAGCCGGGAGGCCACCGTACGGCGGCACTGTTTGCCTGGACCTGCCACCCCGCCCCACCCCAACTGGAGGGCAGTGAGGGTCCTTCCTAGGCCATGCTGGTGACCCTCCCCTCCATTCAAAGGAGCTCTCCAGGGTCAGGCGCGAAGTCAGGCCCACCCCTGGGCCCAGAGAGGACCTTGGGGGAGGTACAGGCTGTGGCTTAAATCTCTACTCTGCTACTTGAAGCTGTGTGACCCAGGACAAGTTCTTGGCTTCTCTGAGCCCTTGCCCGAATCCTCTCCCTCTGGAAAGTGTCAGGGTCACAGTCTCCTCACGGAGACACCCTGGGGAGCAAGAAAACCTCACAAAGATGAATCTCATGAAAATGTGAGGATGCAGCCGGGCGCCGGTGCTCACTCCTGTCATCCTAGCTACTCAGGAGGCTGAGATCTGAGGATCACAGATCAAAGCCAGCCCGGGCAGGAAAGTCCATGAGACTCTGATCTCCAGTGAACCACCAGAAAAACCGGAAGTGGTGCTGTGGCTCAAAGTGATAGAGTGAACTCAGGCCCTGAGTTCAAGCCCTACCACTGACAAAAAGAAAAGAAAAAGACAAAAAGATGTCAGTCCTGTGTCACCTAGTAAGAGACAAGGACAGTGGATTTGGGCACTGGGTGACATTTTAACAGGAGATAAAACTCCTTTGTTTGACCAGCGGACTTTCTTGCCTGGGCTGGCTTTGAACTGCGATCCTCAGATCTCAGCCTCCTGAGTAGCTGGGGTGACAGGTGTGAGCCACGGGCGCTGGCTGAGTTCTCTCTTAATAATTCCATTTCTGAGGCACGCCTTTGCGTCTTGCCTGCTGCTCTGAACATGACCATTTCACTGTGGGCTCAATGCATGGCTTCCATCCTCCCCTCTTTGCAGACCCCCTGCTCAGGGGTGCCTGTGCCTTTAAGAGCCTTATTTTCCCTTCCCCAGCGTGTCCCCATCCGCTGGCCAGCACTCCAGCCAGATTCTGTGAGTTTACCTGCTTGCTCTCTGGCAGCTGGACCCCAGCTCTGCTCCAGGGCCCCTCCTCTGCTGTCCTGCTTTGGTCCCACAGAGCTGGCACGTAGTAGGCCAGCTGGCACGTAGTAGGCCCACCACCTCGCAGCTGGGCTGTAGCTGGGCTGATGGGTTGCAGGAAGGGGGCGGGGGAGGAGGCCAGCAGCCCTGTCCTAGGGGGAGGGGGAGGGGAGGGGATCCTGGACAGGGTGGGGATCCTATGGTGGGGCTGTGGGGCCACGGGGCCGGGCAGAGCGACCTTCGGCCCTTCTCCCCACCCAGGACGTCTGTCTGCTTGCAGACGCGACCTGTAAAGTCCGGCTGCCCCCTGGCCTTGGCGGCGGTCCTCGGCTCAGCGGGGCCGTGTCCCTGACATGCCCCCAGCTGGAGAACGGGGCTCCATGTCCCTACCGGAGGCCGAGCGCCTCTGAAGTGCGGGGCGAGGCTGGCACTACCTCACAGCCACCTGAGGCCCTGCGCCAGCAGACGACCTCACCCTCCCTGCCTGCTGGCCGTGGCCAGCTCACGGCCTTCTCTTGTCCCCTCCCTGCCAGGGCCGTCCATCGGCCCCTCCTGTGTCCTTGCTGGCCAGAGGCCTTGGGCCCCCCCAGCTCTGCTTCCACCACCCCTGGTCCGGCTAGGGCAGGAGCTACGAGCAGGGGAAGGGGGAGGGGCCTGGTCAGGTGACCTCGTGCCCAGTCTGCAAAAGGGATTGGTCAGCCAGGAGAAACGGCTCACGCCTGTCATCCCAGCTACTCAGGAGGCCGAGATCTGAGGATCGAGGTTCAAAGCCAGCCCAGGCAGGAAAGTCTGTGAGACTCTTCTCTCCAATGAACTGCCTAAAAGCCATTCGTGGCGCTGTGGCTCAAGAGGTAGAGTGCCAGCCTTGAGCAAAAATAAAAAAAGAAAGCTCAGGGACAGCGTGCAGGCCCTGAGTTCAAGCCTCCAGTGCTAACACACATACAAGAAACTCTGCTGATTGCACACCGCTGGAAGCCCTGGGGAAGCGGGAGGGAGAGTCTTCATCCATGCCGGGGGGGGGGGGGGTGTCCCCCAGGCTTTAGGATGGAGTGTTCCGTGATTATCAGGTGCCGGCCAAAGCCGGATCCTCACCACAGCTCTGCGAGCTGGGTTTTAGCTTCGTTTGCCATAAACAAGATGGGCATCCAGAGAGGCAGAGAAACCTCCCCGGTATCACACAGCCAGCAGCCACAGGGGGAACAGGGTTGCTTTGCTGTCACGGCTGTGATGTGACTACTCGCTGGTGCTCAGTGACAGCTGTCACTCGCAAGGGGATTGTCTGGGAATGGACCAAGTGGCAGGCTCTGGGCAGGGAGGGGCTGGTGGCCTTGTGTGCTGTGGAGCCCCAAGCTGCCCCCCCCAGAGGGCACTGCCCTGTAGTCCCCCTGTCAATCTTCCTGCCGATTTACCCTCATGGCCGCCCCCTCCCTCCACACACACCCAACGTGGCCGACCATGCAGGTGGGGACAGCAGCTGCCCCTGGCTTCTAAACACAGGCCCTCACACAGGGCTGGGCTGAGGCCGCACCCACCCACCGGCCCTTCCCTGCCCGGCCTCCCTGCCCACCCCTCCCCTCCTCCTGCTCCGTCCCGGGCCTGTCCCTCAGTTCCTGGTCAGTGTCACCCAAAGCCTCACGGGAAGTCCCTTTCTCAGAACTCCTCCCGGGCCCCGCTTCTAGAAAACTTTCCTAGATGCAGAGGACCCCATGACAAACCGGCCAATCACCTGCAGGAGCTGAATCTCATTACCATGGTAACCGGACATCGCCTACGTCATTGTGCGGGTAGCAGAGAGGAAAAGAGAGAGAAAGAGAAAGAGGAGAGAGAGAGGGAGAGAGGAGAGAGAGAAAGAGAGAGGGGGAGGGGAGAGGAGGGGAGGGAGGGAGAGAGAGAGAGAGAGGGAGGGAGAGCGCAGCCCTGGAATTTCCGGAAGGTGTAGGTGCCTGGCCAGATGCTCTTGGGTCTGGCTGGGGCCTGGTACCAAGTGGAGTGTTCAATAAATATTTGTTGAGAGGAAGATTTGAATAAGCAAACACTGCTGGAGCTGTGAGCTGTGTGTGTGTGTGGGGGGGGGATTCAGGGAAGGAGTGGGCGCTGTAGGGACAAGCAGCCTCCTGGGGCCGGTGCCCAAGCAGGCCGGGCCTGGGCAGGGCTGGGAATATTGAAATGCAGGTCAGGCGCTTAGCTATTCATAGCCCTGGCCGAGGCTTAGCTGAAGAGACTCCCGGAGCCTCCGAGGGGAGTGCAGAGCTGGGCAGGAGCTGAGACCCTGGAGAGGTTGGAGGTTACGAGGGGAAGTTAACCAGAACCCCCCACCCCTCCCCACGGCAGATGGTCAGCTGCCTCCCAAAGCTCAGGCTGGGGGTGCTCCTGGGCACAGTCTGAGAGACCCACAGCAGCAGGAAGGAGACTTTTACTTCCTAATGTTGTCTGCTCACCAAGTACGGGACTGTGATGGCGGTGATGGTGGGGGGGGGCTAAACGGTCCCCCAACTCTCCTCCCTCTGACTGGCCTGGTGCAGGCTGGCTCGGTGATAGGCACACAGATCTGCGGGTATCTGGGGCTACTGGCCTTCCTCTAGGGTGTCCCTTACCACTGATGGACGCCAGAGAGGTTGGGCTCACTGGCTAGAGGAACAAGGACTCAGGGAGCAGAGCCCAGGAACCCCAGTCCTCCGAGGTCAGCCAACCTCAGGCAGGAGAAAAAGGGAAGCCAGTGGGTGCTGTCTACCTCCACAGGGAGCCTGTTTGTTACCAAGCATTACTGTGGCCTGGGTAGCTGATACACCCTCCACGCGCTGCCCTGGCCAAGTCAGAAAGACACAACGGAAAGGCCACGTTTGTAAGATGATAGTTTCTGCTCACCAAGACCCTGAAATGTGGGGCGATCTCCCTGCACCCCCTCCCTACACGTGTCTCTCCTCCTGCTCTGTCGAGACAGTTTCTTCAAGATCAACTTGGCCCAATCTTTTCCCCCATCCATTTTTTTATTCTTTTCTCCAGCCATGCCCTCTCCCTGACCCTCACATTCCCCAGCATGGCTGCCAGGGTGATTGGCACAAGAAGACACTGCTGTCCACGTAGGGACCACCACCGAGCAGCCGCCGTCCGGACAGACTGCCTCTCCATGCATTTCATGGCCAGGTGACCTTGTTCATTTGCTCCTCACCCCACCCAGGGCTGGGTCCTCCGTGCCAGGGGGGCCATTACTTCCTCCCCGTGAGTGTGGGCGGCCAGCGGCCTGGGTCGCGTCCGCTCCTTCTGGCCGTCCATCCAGAGTCCTCTGCTCTCGGGGCTGGGCGTGGCCGTGACGTGACAGCCCGGCGGTCACCGCGGTCACCGATCTTCGCCAGCCTCCATCGCCTGGGCTGTGCCAGCCAGACGGTGGGTTTGGCTTTTCCCTCATCGCCAGTGCCGCCCATTGTCCCAGCTTCGAATTCCTCAGCCCGGACGCGGCCTCCGTGTGAGCCGGTGGACAGGGCACGCCGCCTGGTTGGTGGGCGACCTATGGTGTCCCATATGGGGCACCGACCCAGCACCGTCCGGCGGGTAAAGGAAAATCACCCACGGCTTCCCATACATCAAACGTCACCCCTTCTTCCCCCCTAGAGTCAAAGCAGTGCCCTGTAGCATGCAGGACACCCCGAAACCCAGGAGCTCCTTCCCAGGGGCCATGAGATACTGGGTCTTATCGGGGCTGCTTCCCGGGCATGCACGGGCTCCCCATCCTTCCTCTCCACGCTTTGTCCACCCGAGACCCCGCCCGCTGCGCAGGCCTGGTGTCTGTCCCCCTCACCTTACGCCCCCACCCCTCTAGACGGTCCCCCACTTCCCCTGAGCGGTGACCTTGCTCCCCACAGGGGGGCCGTGGGAAGATGGATATAAACACCTCCAAGTTCCTACCCCACTTCCTTAATTGTCACCTTTCTGTTCTGCGTTAAATTAATCAAAGCCAGTCCGATATTAATACTGTAGGGGGAATTAAAATCATGCAACGCATTAAAGATGTAATTTAAAATTAATAACTCATAATTATTTATCATGGCGTATCAGCGGAGCTATGAATTTTTCCCTCGTAACCCAGCCCGCGCTTCCTGCCTTTGCCTTTAATAGCATCTGGACCATTACTGTGCCCGGTGCCAGTTCCACTGACACCCAACCTGAGAGACGTAATTCATTTCATTTAATTTGGGGGGGGGAGGCCCTTAATTGTGGTAAATCACTACTTAAGAAAAGACATCTATTTGAAAGGACAAATTGGGATAATTTAATAAAAGCCGGAGTAAGGAAGCCCAAGGACTTAATGATGCACTCTGGGCTCTGACCAAAGAAGAGCCTCTTCTGTCGGCTGATTTACTGAGACGTGCTACATTCTCTTTTGACATCTTAAAAAATAAAAACAAAAAACAAACCAAAGACACACACACACAAAAAACAAAAACAAAAACCGGTGCATTCGAAAGGGTTGATGAGCCATTGAGATGCTCTGTTTGTGCATCCAAACAGGACCAAGCAAGTAAAACGCTGGTTCACCTGCCCAATGGAATACTACACAGTCATAAAAAAGGACGAGGCCAGAGCATGTCTAGTAATATCGCAGAAAGCCAAGGCAAAGACACATCACCATGGCAGAAGGGTGCACAGCGTGTTATGATGACAGGCAAAGACAAATACATGCATTTTTTTCTCAGTGTCTGTGGGGAATTGGCTCCAGAACCCCTCCTCCCACCATGCACAAAGCCATGCGTGCACAAGCGGTTTACATACAGTGTTTAGCTGTTTACATGAAGCAGGGGCTGTCCCACAGGCTATGTGTGTGTGTGTGTGTGCGTGTGTGCGTGCATACGCTTGTGAGCACGCACTGGTCCTGGGGCTTGAACCCAAGGCCTTGGTGCCATCACCAAGGCTTTTTCTGCTCAAGGTTGGTACCTTCCCACTTGAACTGCAGCTCCACGTCCGGCTTTTTTTGGTGCTGGTTACTCGGAGGTAATAAGTCTCACGGACTTCTCTTCCCTGCGATACTCAGCTCTCAGCCTCCGGAATAGCCAGGATTACAGTTGTGAGCCACAGCACCGGGCCTAGTTGGTTATGTACAATGTCATTCAAGGCCCACACAGCGTCGCCAACCCGGGCAGATGTGCTGGGGCTGCAGGTGGGAAGTGCAGGTGTCTGTCAGGTGATTTCATGGGCTTCACACAGCCCGAGGCCCGTGCTGCCCCCCGCCTTGGTCTGGTAAATGACGTGTGTGTGTGTGTGTGTGTGTGTGTGTGTGTGGTGGGCACACTCTCAGAGCCTGGCTGGGTGGAGCCTGTGGGGTGGGGAGCAACTGTAGACAGAATCCTCTAGAAACGGTGTGTGCTGCACTCCTGCTGACGGCTGGGCAGGTGGAATGTGGTGGGGGCTGGGCTCTGTTCTGTCCCTCGTCCCCTCCTCACCTGGCCCCCGGGCGCTGGCTGTGGTGTCTGAGGCTGGGGCCTGGGGCGGGGGAAACCTGTGCCGCCCCCCTCCCCCCGTACCTGCCATTCTGGGCAGAGGTAGAGAGCACAGAGAACTCCGCAGGAAGGAAGGGGTGCGGTGATAAGAGCTCCTGGGAGAAAGTCATGTGTTCCGGTGTTCCGGGGCTGGGCCACTCAGCGATCCCCATCCTCTCTCCCACGGGGCACAGGACGCAGCGACACGGGGTATCCGGGTGGCCAGCTGCCTCGGGCCAGCCGCATGCAATCGGACAAAGCCTCAGAACGGTGAGAGCAGCAGGTGCAAAGGCCCTGAGGTACAGCGCAGACTCAGCAAGACAACCAGCAACCAGCCTTCACCGGAGGGAGGACGCAGATGGCTGGGGTAGCGTCAGGCCGGAGGCAGACTCATGGGCCTTTTAGCGCCCAAGAAGGTCTCTGGCCATTTGGGTGAGATGAAGAGCCCCCAGAATGGTGAGCAGGCGCCGGACGCTACACGATGCAGCAGGTTCACGGGGCCCTCTGGTGGCTGTGGGGGGAAGGGGCCTCGCTGCAGGGGACGGGGGGGGGGGGGGAGGGGGTGCACTGGGGGGAGGGGGTGCACTGGGGGAGGGGGGAAGGGGGGGTGCACTGGGGGAGGGGGGTGCACTGGGGGGAGGGGGGTGCACTGGGGGAAGGGGGGTGCACTGGGGGAGGGGGGTGCACTGGGGGAAGGGGGGTGCACTGGGGGAGGGGGGTGCACTGGGGGGGAGGGGGTGTACTGGGGGGAGGGGGTGCACTGGGGGGGGAGGGGGGTGCACTGGGGACTTGCGGTCCCACCCCTTCAATCAGCTCCCAAACCAACAAACACTGCGAGAACCAGCCCTCTGCCTAGGCCCAGGGAGACCTCCCTTAGTATCGGAGAGACCCCTATGAACCCAGGGGGCGTGACACAGGCCCCCCGCGCTACACCTTGTATAAAAGGGGCCAGGAGGGAGAAAGCCCTCACGGTACTCCTCACACACCTGGGGAAACCGAGGCACGCCGAGGGGACCCGCCTCCGGGCCACACAGGAAGGGCTCGGTAGAAAGGAATTCGGAGGAGGCTTCCTCCTTGGGGACCCCTTCCCCCCCCCCGCAGACATCCCGTGTACGACCCCCGAGACCCCCCCCCAGCAGCTCCTCCACACCGCCCCGGGCCGCGGGAGATGTGCGGGATCGATGGTCTGTGTGCCGCCCCGATACTCCGTCTCATTAGGACTCGGGGCTTCCTGGCAGCCTCGAATTATCTCATAAAATTTATTTACTATTTCATGAATACATAAGCAGCAGGCAGGCACAGGCTTTTTATATATTTACACTGTATATATTTCACGGGAGACTTATGGCTGGCTCCGAGGCAGAGCGGGGAGCGGGGGCGGGGAGGAGAGCAGACGGAGCTGGCAGCTGGTGGAGGGAGGGGGGTGGGGGAGGCGGGGGGGGGCAGGGGAGGCGCCAGGCCGTGGAGAGGAGCCCACGCACCCACGGCCACTCCAGGCGGGGCTGCCTGGCAAGGGAGGGCCATCAGCCCGTCCTTCCTGGGGAAGGAGGAGGGGCCAGGGTAGGAGGCTCTGGGGTTGGGAGGCTCTGGCTAGGAGGCTCTGAGGTTGGGAGGCTCTGGGGTTGGAGGTTCTGGATGGGAGGCTCTGGGGTAGGAGGCTCTGGGGATGGGAGGCTCTGTGGTAGGAGGCTCTGGGGCTGGGAAGCTCTGGGGTAGGAGGCTCTGGGGATGGAGGCTCTGTGGTAGGAGGCTCTGGGGCTGGGAAGCTCTGGGGTAGGAGGCTCTGGGGATGGGAGGCTCTGTGGTAGGAGGCTCTGGGGCTGGGAAGCTCTGGGGTAGGAGGCTCTGGATGGGAGGCTCTGGGGATGGGAGGCTCTGGATGGGAGGCTCTGGGGTAGGAGACTCTGGGGTAGGAGGCTCTGGGGTAGGAGGCTCTGGATGGGAGGCTCTGGGGTTGGGAGGCTCTGGATAGGAGGCTCCAGCCTCCGACCTGCCTGGGAAAGGCACTGATGGGTCCAGGGCAGTTCTGACCCTAGCCAAGGGCTGGACCCTCACCCTGCCCCACCGGAAGTCCCGACCTTTGCTTCCGTTCAGTGTGGGCCAATGAGAGGGGGGTGGGAGCGAGGCCTGGCTCAGCCAGGTGGGGTCCGAAGCCACCACACAGCGCACGGCCCTCCACCCCTCACCCCTGCCTGCCGGGGTGACCGAGACACCACCAGGCCCAGCCTGCATCAGCGGGCGCCCAGCAGGACGTGGGGAAAGGCCAATTCCCAGCACCGAGACTGGGGTGCTACGGGGGGGGGGGGGCTTCTTATCACAGCAGAACCTGGACTGGGCCTGCCTGTCCCACCAAGCTGACCCCTGACAGAAGAGGTGGCCAGACAGCCTGTCATCCTAGCCACTCAGGAGGCTGAGATCTGAGGATCCCGGTTCAAAGCCAGCCTGGGCAGGAAAGTCTGAGAGACTCTGATCTCCAAGGAACCACCAGGAAATGGGAAGTGGCGCTGTGGCCCAAGTGGTAACAGCGCTAGCCTTGAGTGAAAAAGCTTAGAGACAGCGCTCAGGCCCTGAGTTCAAGCCCCAGGACCACCACCACCACCAAGTACGCCCATCTTCCCTCATCACCCCCAGACATCCCAGAGAGTGGCAGGCTGATCTGGGGGTGACCTCCACACCCCAAAATCACCAGCCAGCACAAGCTGGGGGAAGGGGAGCAGCTTTGTGGGTCTTACCAAGTGGGCCGGAGAGGTCTGGCTCTCCCTCAGCCCCGCTGGGGTCCCCCGCCAGCAAGTTCTGTGAGCCGCTGGTGTGAAGTTGAACTGGGGAGGCCCAGGGCAGCCGGCGGGAGTTGAGGACGGTGTTTGTGGGGGGGTGAGGGGTAGAGGTCGAGGTGGGAAACCGCTGAGTGGGCAGGTTGGCCTCCTCTTGTGCTGTGCGGCTCAGGGCCAGTGGCTTTGCTCTCTGGGCCTTGGCGTCTTGGCCTTGAGTGATCTTGCCTGCTCCCTAGATTGCTCCAGGCTGTAATCAGACAGCGGCTGGGGGAGCCCCGTGCATGAGAGAAGTGCTTAATACTAAGTACTCTCTCCGTCCTTCCCCTCTCCCTGCACCCCTCCCTCTCCTCTCCTCTTTCTTTCCTTTCCCATGCAATTTAAACTGGAATGAATCAGGGCCAGGGAGGCCCAGGCTGGGGAGGCGGCGGCTGCAGGATGGGTGGCTGCACCTGTGTGTGTGGGGGGGGGCACGGGAGACGGGGCAGAGGCTGAGCTCAGGACCCACCTGTGCCCGTGAGCTGCGTGTTCCCCGACACGCAGGGCAGCGTCGCAGAAGACGCCAGGCCCGCGATTCCCCAGAGGCGCCCGGCGGCCGGGAGCCAGGGCGCTGCGGTCACAATGGAGACACGCTCCTGACACATTCGTGTGTGTGTGTGTGTGTGTGTGTGTGTGTGTCCTGCAGAGAGACCCGGCCGGCCTCCAACTCTGGGTCTGCCTGCCTCCACCTTCTGCGTGCCGGGATTACAGGTGTGTGCTACCATGCAGAGGCTTAAACCGAATGCCCGGCCCCCTGCTTGTCCCCAGCCAGTGTCTCCTCCACCAACCTGGTGGGGGGGGGGGGGGAGGAGCCGTTCTCCCAGGGGGCCCACGCCAGACCACTGCCCACTTCCCTGGACACACCGCCTTCCTGGGGGGAGGGGTGGCTCAGGAGTGTGGGGCACCGCTCTGTCTCTGTCTCACCCCCCCCCACCCTCCCTCCCTCCCCAGCCCACCCCCTCCACCCAGCTTCATCCAGAGCAGGCCCATACCTTGCTTTGGTGGTGGCCGCCCTCCCCCTCCGCCAGCCCAAGGCTCCCTCCCCCCAGGGGCCAGGTCTTCTGGGGCCCAGAGCCCATGGGCTGACTGGGGACCCCAGTCCTCTGTGGCTCAGAACTCAGCGAGCACCCCCAGGCCCCTCGCTAGAGCCCCACAGGGCCTGTACCCCTGACCAGCTCCTACCTCTGGGTGGAGGGAAGGCCCGCGGCCCTCTGCCCACTGCCCCCGCCCGGGGTGCTTGTGGTACCAGGTCCTGACACACACCCCCCTCCCCGCCCCAGTCCACCCACAGACCCCATCTCCACCTTCTAAATCACACCCCGGCACCGAACCCAGCCTCCGCCCTCCCCACGGGTGAGGGGCTCAAAGGACCTCATCCAAACCCTCGTCCCCTGTGCCCGTGCCACAGACCTGAATCCCGGAGCAAGACACGGATATTGTCCTGTTCCTGGGAAGCCCTGGAGCAACTGATCTCGGAGGGAGACAGCGGAAGGGGGGGAGGAAGGAGGGGGGAGGAAGAGAGGGAGAAGGAGCCAGCAAGGAAGGCTCTGATCTGCCAGCCTTCCAGTGAGGCTGACTCGGCCCAGGAGTCAGACGAGGCGGCCATTTACAGATGGACAGGTCGGTGCTGGCTCAGGTGGGGGCCAAGGAGATACCCGAGGGGCTTCTCAGGAAGCCATTGTCCCCCGAGCAAGGCCGTGCACACCCAGATGGTGGGAGCTGGAGGCTGATCTAGCTGCACAAGGACACACTCCTGCCGGAGAAAGCAAGCGGGCTCGGGTGAGCCTGCTCTCCCTGAGCGCTGGAGGGTCTGCAAACAGAAGGCGCCAACTTCTGTCTCCAAGTCGGGGAGGGGGTGGGGGCACGTCCCCCGGAAGAGGAGCTGCCCAAGGCCGCCAGAAGAGGAGAGGGGGTCGTGGGGCTTGATTTCCCAAACGCTCTTATCCACCTGCTTTTGTCTGGTGGGGCTCGAAGTTTCTTCGTTCACAGGCCAGGCTCGCTTTGTTTCTGTCTTGATGGAGATGGTGCTTCGAAGGGAATTTTGTTCTCATTGGAGACTTCCCATGGAGGATCAAAGGTGGAGGCCAGGAAAGTGAGCCCTGCCCGAACCCTCTGGCTGTCTAAAATCTGTCCGACATCTCCCGTCTGTCCATCCTCCCTCTATTAATCCATTCACTCATTTATCCACCCACCTACTCTCCATCCATCTACCCATCCATCCACCGATCCACCCACCTACCCATCCATCCATCCATCCACCCACCGATCCACCCATCTACCCATCCACCCACCCACTCACCCAACCATCCATCCAACCATGCATGTATGATCCACCCATCCACCCCATCCAGGCACCAGGAGTTCACGCCTGTCATCCCAGCTACTCAGGAAGCTGAGATTTGAGGATTGTGGTTCGAAGCCAGCCTGGGCAGGAAAGTCCATGAGACTCTTCTCGCCAATGAATCACAGAAAAAGCTGGAAGTGGAGCTGTGGATCAAAGTGGTAGAGGGCTAGGCTTGAGCAAAATAAGCTCCTGGACAGTGCCCAAGCCCAGAGTTCAGGTCCCAGGCCTAGTGTACGTAAGTGTGCATGCACGGGTACACCCACCCACACACACACGAGATTTCCATTCATCGTGGCAGAATAGTGTAGCTCACATCATGGCTGCCAGGAAGATCCTTCCCCCCTCTTCCCCCCACCCCTGTTATTCTTTCTGGGGGTCCTGGTTCATGGAACAGAGCTGCTCACCTCGGGGCCAGCCTGCCGGCCCCCTTCATTAATCCCATCTGAAATTCCCCTCCCAGGCCCCCACAGGCATGCCCCCCTGGAGAATCAGGCTGACATTCTCCCCCTCCCTTATCCATCTCCACTCACCCTTCCACCCCCCACTCACCCGTCCACTCATTCATTCATTCATGGGCTTGAAGACCCAGTGAATAGCAACTGTGTGCCAGCCCCTCCCTCTGGGCACTGGAGACCCAGTGGAGACCCTGCAGGTGAGATCCTTTGCCCGAGGGGCTCACATTCAAGGTCAGTCTTTCAGGGTGACAGGGGGTACACCCCTGATCCTTAGCACAGCCTTTTGCTGCCACCGGAAGCCATGTGTTCATGGCCATCTTTGGTTTGAAGGGTGGGGTACAGCACAGTGGGAAGCGGGGGGGGGGGGGGGGGCCGCCGGGGAGATCAGAGGTCGAAATCTAGCTCCAAGGCCTCCAGCGTGTGCGGCCTGAGGCAAGTAACTCACCCTCTCTGGTTCTCAATTTCCTCATCTGAAATGGAAGTCCCCCCAAGGTCCTTGCTGCTCAGACGCCTATATTCCTACGCTGCAATTTCAATGATTCTGAAATCAAGATCACACTCCACCTTGTGCACACTCCCCCTGCATCTGCTACCTCGAGGGGCCTGTCCCCGCGCTGAATCTCCACCGGCTGAGGCCGCCGGTCTGTGGAGTCTGAGGAGTCCGTGGATGGCCTTTTGAGGATCAGGGAAGCCGCCCCCAGGACACCTGGTTCTGATTAAACCAAGCGAAAAAGCTTCAGGTGATGGGATTTTCCATTTCAAGAAACGCGTTCACCCTGTATCTCACAGGAGTACCGGAGTCACCCCGTAAAGATGCTTGTGGGGCGTCCAGCGGGCCGCCCGGAACGCTGAACGCATTCATAGAGACAGCTTGGGAGCTGGGCGTGGAGGCCGGGGCGGGGGGGGGGGGGGGATGGCCCTCCGTCCCCGGGCACCACATGGCGGGGGAGGGGGGGGCACGTGGGGAGGGAGAATTAACTTCTGACAAAACCAGACCAAGGCGAGCTGAGCCCTGGAGCAGTGGGGGGAAAAGGGAGCAGGGCTGGGGGGAATCGGGCCTGGGCTTGCTTAAGCCAGAGCTGCCCCGAGAGGCAGGGGGTGGACGCTGGGCGGACTTTTACACCCCCCACCCCACAATAGAGGCCACGAGGCCACCCTGTAAACACGTGTTGAGCCTTGCGGCCCGTTCTCCTTCCCGAGCCGGGCAGCAGCTCTGGGAAGAGAGCAAAAGGCTCTGGGGTGCGTGTGTGCTGGTCCTGGGCTTGAACTCAGGGCCTTGGCCGCTTGCTTGGTTTCTTTGCTCAAAGCTCCAGCCACATTTCCATGTTCAGCTTTTTGGTGATTAACTGGAGATAAAGAATCTCATGGACTTTTCTGTCCAGGCTGGCTTTGAACTGGGATGGTCAGATCTCAGCCTCTCGAGTAGCTGGGATTACAGGCCTGAGCACTGGTACTGGGCTAACATGGCGTCTTTTACAATTGAGGTAGGCTGAGAGTTTCTCAAATCTTTAAGGCCTGTTTGCCGAACAGCTCTTGAATATTCTCTCTCTCTCTCTCTCTGTCTCTCTGTCTCTCTCTCTGTCTCTCTCTCTGTCTCTCTCTCTCTCTGTCTCTCTCTCTCTCTGTCTCTCTCTCTCTCTGTCTCTCTCTCTCTCTCTCTGTCTCTGTCTTCTCTCACATTTTGCCAAAAGAAAAAAAAAAACAAGAAGAAGGCGGGCTACACTTTTGACACATTGCTTGGGAATTTTCTCAGCTAAAATATACAAGTTCATCACTTGCTGTGTCTGCTTTCTCTGTAACGGCAGGATGCGATCATCTCTTTCTTTCTCTCTCTCTCTCTTGTTCTTCTGGTACTGATATCTGGAATCGCTTTCTAATATTGCTAAGAAAGATTGCCACGGAGTAGTGGTGGAACACAGCGCGTGTGCATTGTCTTACAGCTCTGGAGATGAGAATTCTACACCTGGCCAGCCAACGTTAGAGCCGGCGTCCATCTGATTCGTAGGCCGTGGCTTCTGCAGGCTGCCCTGGAACCCTCTGGCTCCAGCCCCGTCTGTGTGGTTTGCATTTCCCTCCTCTTCACTTGAAGTGCTCCTGTCCCTTCCCTGACCAGGACCCTCGTCATTACATTCAACAGGATGGGGTGACTCGTATCCTCAGCCTCGGTGGAGGCTGAGGCCGGAGGCCAGCCTGGACAACACAGCGAGACCCCATCTCCTACGCACGTGAAATCTGAACCACGTAAGCCTTACCGCGCTCTCTATCAAGACCTTTAACTTAGCTGTGTTTTCCAGTCTTCCCATAGGGGATAAGCCCCAAGGAACTCCCTGGGATTCATTGGTCATGGACCACGGGGTGTACCGGTTTCAGACTGGTGCAGTTTCAGGACGGGGTGGGGTGGGGTGAGGGTGGTGGAGGGTAAGCAGGAGGGAAGGAAGACTTGCTCTCTATGCTAAGGAAAATGTTGAACCAGGCACCAATGGCTCACACCTGTCATTCTAGCTACTCATGAGGCTGGGATCTGAAGCTCGAGGTTCAATGTCAGCCCAGACAGGACAGTCTCTGAGACTTATTTCCAGTGCACCATCAAAAAGCCAGAAGTGGAGCTGTGGCTCAAGTAGCAGAGCACCAACCTTGGGCAAAAAAGAAACCCAAACAAATAAAAACCTCAGAGACAGCACCTAGGCCCTAAGTTCAAGCCCCAGGACCAGCACACACACACACACACACACACAGAGTAGCAATCTTAATAATAACAGCCAATAGTTCTTATCACATGCCCAACTCATCTAGCTAATTGCCAGCTTCTGATGTGTCATTTCTGGTCATCTTCACAGAAGCGAGTGGAGGAAGTACCATTAGTATCCCCACTGAACAAATGGAAACGGAGGCGCTGAGTTTTAGGACCTGCACCAGAGCCCCTCAGACCTTCCGGGGGCAAGACTGGCCCCTCCTCCCGCTCCAGAGGAGCCCTGAGCTGCCCCCCCCCACCCCTTTGCCTCTCCCCCCCAGGGTGGGAGGGGGCTGGCATGTCCTCTGCCAGCAGTCCTGCTTTCCTTTCTCCCCAGCCTTCCACAAAAGGCTCTTTCTATCTATGCCATTTCCACGGCACGGACAGGCTGGCATTTTTGAAAGGAACTTTATTTCCTCTTGGCTCAGCCTCAGCTTTGTAGCAAAGAAAATAGAAATTGCAAAAATATAGACAAGTTCTCTGACTACAGATTTGCGCGCTCCCTCCAGCCAGGAGGGGTTGGCACCGCTGGCTGGCACCATGCCTGGCTTCCGTCTCTCCCCACTCCAGGCCCCCACCTGCTGGGCAGCCCCTTGTGTCCTGCCCTCGGGAGGGATTTGCCTAAAATTAGCAATACAGGACGATCTTGCTGCTAGCTGCTCGCTCTTTACCCAGTCTCACGTTAAAAAGCATTCCCCCCCCCCCCCCCAGTCCTTCATGAGGCTGGTCCCACCTCCAGGTAATGGGATAGAGAATGACCAATGAGAGTCCTTCATCCCTTCTCTCTCCATAGTGATTGGTACCAGCATAGCCACTTGACTGGGGACAAGCCAATCAGAGCTAGGGGGCAGGGCTACCCAAGTGCTTCTCTGGAGGGCACTCTGGATAAAAGTTGCTCTTGTTTTTTCTTTGAAGAATGCCATCTGTGGGCCATCTTTGCTAGTATATGAGGAAACACTCCCCAGCCCGAGGAACACGTGGCTGAGGTTTTAAAGTCAGGAAAATGCTTGATGACTTTGTTTGAGGAACTGGATCCAGCTGTGCCTGAAGTCCGTCACCGGACTCTGCACTTTCCAATCAAGGAGAAAACAATTTGTTTTTGCCCCAGCCAGTTTGGGCCCAGTGCTCCCAGCTGGAGCCAGGTATGAGCTGAGCCTACTTAAGCACATGGTCAGGTTTCTCTGAAAGCAGAGTGAGAGACAAGGATTCGGTGCAGATGTCTGACCTGACAGGTGACTGATCTCTGGGGAGCAGCAGAGGAGAGATGGGAATGTGGGTCAGGGAAGGGGAAATCGGGGCAGAACCCACTGCACGGCGGGGCCTTGACATCTCTAGCAGCGGCTGAGGAGCGGGCAGCAGGTTTTTTAAACGTCTTAGCCTATTAGAGATGGGGGAGGGAATGGGGGGGCTGCAGCAGCATCGCCTGCCGGAGGGATAACAGGAAACTTGGCAAAAGGAAGGAAAGGAAAGGGGGTGTTCTTTGTCCTGGGCCAGTGAAGGCCAGCGAGTGACCACGTCCCTACCTGTGGCAGACATCAGTAATCAACTGCAGCACTCCGGCTCACTAAGTCCAGACACGGGCAGGCATTCCCAGTGCAGTCAGAGCCTGGAAGGGCCTGGAGCTTCCACAGTTGCTATGGTTACTGCCTGGGCGTGAATCCACCTCGGTGACAAAGCTCAGACTCCTGAAATTGAGAAGGGAAATTACTCTTGGGAAAAACAATTCTGCCCCAGGGAAATGCGGGTGGAGGGGTCCTGAGATCCCAGACGTCCCTCTTCCCTAAGATCTTCTTGAATACCTACTATGTGTATGGCCAGGCACGGTGGTCGACCCATTCCCAGACCTCCCGAGATAATACCAGAGGAGGACTGAGCTCAGCCTCACCACATCCAGAGCAGAGACAGGAGAAGCCCGGAGTGTGAGGCTAAAGAGACACCTGAGCACTGACTGTGTGCTGGTGCTCCTGAACCTAAACACCTACTATGCGCCACAGCTCCTGCACTGACTGTCGATCCTTGAGGAATGAGGTCCTTTGAACTCGTCTGTGCCCTATTCTGGATCACCTCTTCCTTTGTGAGCAGCAGGGCCCCTCTTCAAACCTTCCACCCCGCCCCCCCGCACTCCCGGGGACCTCCCAGCAGATTGCTCTCTCTTCCCCAGTACAAATGCTCATGTCAAGCAGCTCCCTGTTTCTACCTCGGCTCCTAGACCCCTGGCAACCCAGGGGTAAGAATATTACCGGAGTCCTCAAAGCATCTCTGGGCTATCTGCAGAGTTTGAAAGTTCAGAGGGCCAGACAGGAGCACGCTTGGCTGAAAACCAAGGAGAGACATCAGCGGGGACTGTGGTAGACTGAAGACCACACAGCCTGCCCTGCAGGGCCTGCACGGGCCCAACCTGCCCCCCAGAGACCACGCGTGCCCAACAGGCAGCACAGGGCCTGCGCGGGCCCAACCGACGCTGCTGGGCAGAAACACCAAGTTAGCCTCTAGATCTTTCTCTTTCCCTCCCTCCCGCTCTCCCTCCCTCTCTTTCTTTCTTTTTTCTCTTTCTCTTTCTTTCTTTCCTCTCCTTCTGTCCTTTCTCTCTCTCTTTCCTTCTTTCCCTTCCTTCCTTCCTTCCTTTCTTTTTCTTTCTCTCTCCTTCCTTCCTTCCTTTCTCTTTCTCTCTTTTTCTTTCTCTCTCCTTCCTTCCTTCCTTCCTTTCTCTCTCTCTTCCTTCCTTCCTTTCTTTCTTTCTCTCTCTCTCTCCTTTCCCTTCCTTCCTTCCTCTTTCTTTCTCTCTCTCTCCTTCCTTTTCTTTCCTTCCTTCCTTCCTTTCTTTCTTTCTCTTTCTTTCTTTCTTTCCTTCTCTTCCCTCTTTTTTTAAAGAGCCCAGGAATGAGCTATTTCTGTGAAACCTCCCAAGTTTGAAGCATTAGCAAGGAAATCACTTAAGGACTAGAGGCTGGGCCCGGGAGATGGGAACAGGGCTGGCAGCCGGGGCGTGCACACCGGGCTGTGTGTGGGGACGGGGCAGGGGCGGCGACGGGCTGGTGGGAGCTCTTACTGGGAAGCGGGCTCCACCCCTTTTCTATGGATGGAAGCAGGAAGGGGGGCACTTCCTCCAGTTCAGGAACCCGGGGCTGCAGGGCTGCCCCGTGGCGGTGGGGGCGTGGGGTAGAAGGGTGATTCAGGCCTCTCTAGGGCTCTTCCTGCGAGCTCCCATTCCCGGAGCACTCTCAGGGGGGCGTGTGTGTGATGTGGGGGCCTTGAGTCCCCCCGCGCTCCCCCTCCATACCTGTCCCATCTGTCTCTCCGGCCTTTCCATCCCTGTCTCTTCCTCCCCTCCGCACCCCGGGTCCCCCCAGGCCTGTCCTCTCTGCCCTCCGAGTCCCCCACAGGCAGCTCAAAAAGGTTACACTCAACGAGCTGTGTGGGGAATGAAGCCGGGGGGCAAAAGTAATCAACCCGGCGACCTCGGCTGAGCTCCTCCGGGCCCCGGGTTCCATGGCGCCCCCTCCCCCGCCCTGCCTCCCCTCAACCCCTCCCTCCTCCCGTCTCCCCCCCCCCCCCAGGTCCCCTTGCTGACAAAAGGCCTATCTTCTCTCTGCCTAAATGATTTAAATTCTAATCAAACATCATTTATAGTACATCTCAGAGCCGTCTCCTGGGAGCTGCTCCCACAAGAGACGTTGCCATAGCAACCGGGGGGTCTTGTTTCAGAAATGTCAGATTGTATTATTGTCTTCACACTTCTCTGATAACCCGGTGTCTCTCCCTCTCTCCCGCCCGCTCCCTGGCTCACACCACCATCCCAGGATTTTTATTCCTTCTCTTGGTCTCCCTTTCCAGCCTCCATCCCAGCCCCAACATTCTTCCCAGCCCCCCACTCCTCCCCAGCTGCCTCCAACCCCAGGAGGAAAATGGCCTGATAGATGTCATCTCCCTGGCCCTCCTCTCTGGCCCTGGGGCTCCTCCCTCTGGGAAGAGGTCCCCCAGTCCCCAGTCTTCCACAGACACACCTCCTCCCCTCCGGGGACTGCCGGAGCGCTCTGTGTCATTTTGTTTTGCGAGATATGAAAATGAGACATAGATTTTCCCGGGCGATGCGTGTGAAGTTCTAATCTGGCTTTTCAGATTTTTTTTCCCCCTTTGGCAGGAGGGGGAGTGGAGGAGGGAGGAGGCTGGGACTGGGACTGGCGGGAGGCCGCGTGCCCAGCCGTGGGTGTGCCCTGCTGCCGATACGTGTGCAGGGACACCTGTACACGCACAGCCCACATGCGTGTGCTTGCTCGTGTCGGTTTCTGTGCATGTGCACGCATCCCTGCCTGCATGTGTGTGCGTGCATGGGTGTGTGGCACACGTGTGGCAAACACTACTGTGGCCTGCTCTTCACCCTCTCTGCTGGGGACAGCCCGCACAATGGCTCTGGCCATCTAAAGCCAGCCGGCCATCTTGCCTGTTGCCCAGATGGGTAAACTGAGGCCTGAGGAGGGCCAGCAGTGTGTCCCAAGTCTAAGGACACAGGGTGGCCACAGGCAGCACTGCCAGGCCTCCGGGGAGACTGGCCAGGTGTCACAGGGTCCCCGGGGGATGCCGGCTGGAAGCCTCTCAGTCCCCGCTGTACCCCCGCACCTCCTCTGCACACGCCTCCCCCCCCACACCCCTGGTTCCCAGGCCCGTAAGCCGTACTTCTGTCCTGTCCAGAGCTGGGGGGAACCAAGTCAACAGGACAGTTCTATCTGTCCTGGCTCAGTGGCCACGAACTCAGACCTGACTCCTGGAGCCTCAGTTTCCCTATGTGTAACATGAGGTCAAAGGAATCCCGGCATCTAGGATGAGCCTGGCACCACTGAGGAGTCTTGGCATTGAATGGCACCAGGCAGCCCTGGCATGGGGCAGTCTCCGTGGGACAATTGTCCTGTGCCTGAGCACGCACCCAGGTCCACCCCCCCCGCCAGATGCCAGCACCCCAGAGCCGCTGCCCTGTCCACTGCCCCGTTCCATGGGGTCAGGTCCTCAGATGCCTGCTCTCCTGCACCCCCCCCCCCCCCCCGCACCTGGGATGCCAGCAACCAGGGCCTCGAAAAGCCTGCGCCAGACCCCACTGAAGTACAGTGGGACAGGGACAAACACGGCTGGGCTCCATTGTCCCTGGGTCTTCCGGGGCTGTCCATCTGTTCCTCTCAGGGTCTCCATTGCCTGGTGTACCACCAGTGTCCCGGGGACAGACGGCAGGAGCCAGAGGGACAGAGAGACCCCTGGGTCCCTGGTCCCCATGAGCACGGAGGAGCAGCCCCGCCCGCGGCCCGGGCTGTTTGCTCAGGGCTGGGCATTGATCGCTGCCCCCGCTGCTCTGAATGAACCTCCCGCACGCGCGCGCAGAGCACACAGCGGCCCTGGCCCCGGCGGTTAATATTTAACTGAATAAGGGCCATAAATATGGAAAATGGGACTTTTAATTAAATAAGCAGCTTTTAAAAGGGCCCTTGGGCGGGAGAGGCTTTTGTTTAAATATGATTAATTTGACATGTCCTTTTACTCTCTGGCTCTCTGAGCTCCCTCCCACCTGAACGCTTGCCCCCCGCCCCCAGCCCTGGAGCCCCTGGGCCTGGCCGGATCTTGCCCTGCTGGGGGAAGTGGGGTGCAGCCCGGCCCTGCTGTCCCCTCAGATGCCGAGGTGAAACCCAACCCAAGCTCTTCCTGCTGGCAGAATGGTATCTCACACCAGCCCCCCCCCCCAGGCAGGTGAGAGGTCCAGGTTCTGGGGTGCAGGGGAAACTTTCTGTCCTTTGGAAGTACATCCTGGGATCCTTCCCTCTGTGCCTCAGTTTCTTTGTGTGCATGACAGGGAACATGGCAGGGTCTTTTTACAAGGCTGAGGTGGTCCCGATCCTCAGAAGCCCACAAAATGCCACTTGGGTCTCCTGGGGCCACCAGGAAGTAGATGCAGGCTGTGACCCCAGGTCAGGTCATTTCCTTCTGCACCTGGCCCTACAAAGTGTGCCCAGCCCTCCACCCCCAGCCTCAGTGGCTTGCAGGCGGTAGCTGGTTGGGGAACCTGGAGGCCTCCACTTCCGGCCTGTAAGGAGGGTTCAAGTCCTGGGGGCCAGCTTCCACACTGGTGGGGCAGAGCTACACATTACTGTGATTACTGCCCATTTACTATTCTCCACTGCTCAGAGAGGCCAAGCAGTCAGCTTGGCATGGCCCAGCAGGTGGGCAGCCAAGGTAAGATGAGAACCCAGGCTGCTTTGCTCCTGTCTTAGGCCCCTGTTTGTCTCGGCCGGGGCCCTGGGGCTGGCGTGTGCCGTGGCCCGGGGCCCTGGGGCTGGCGTGTGCCGTGGCCCGGGGCCCTGGGGCTGGCGTGTGCTGTGGCCCGGGGCCCTGGGGCTGGTGTGTGCTGTGGCCCGGGGCCCTGGGGCTGGCGTGTGCGGTGATCCTGCCTTCTCTGAGCTGACCCAGACGTCACCTTCCCCTAAGAAGGAGATGGAAGCGAGAAGCTGGTGATAATCAAGTTCCTACGTCATCAAGACACTGCCCATCCACTGCCCGTCCACCCGCAGGCCACCTCTTCTGGGAAGCTACCTGGATGTGTTCCTGCTTGTTCCTTTCCTCACACTTCCGGTGTTGTCTGGGCAGAGAGAGTGTTCACCTGTCCTCTGTGGAACTGTCTCATCCATCCATCCATTCATCCATCCATCCATCCATCCATCCGTCCATCCATCCATCCATCCATCCATCCATCCATCCATCCGTCCATCCGTCCATCCATCCATCCATCCATCCATCCATCATCTATCCATCCATCCATCTGTCCATCATCCATCCATCCATCCATCCATCTATCCATCTGTCCATCATCCATCCATCTATCCATCCATCCATCCATCCATCCATCCATTCATCCATCCATCCATCTATCCGTCCATCATCCATCTATCCATCATCCATCCATCTGTCCATCCATCCATCTATCCACCCATCCATCACCCATCCATCTATCCATCCATCCATCCACTCACTCACCCACTGGCATTTGATGAACTAATAAGCAGTCATCAAGAGAATGAATGATCACAGCTGAACTCATTCATTGAGTTACTGCTTATTAATGACAATCCTATTCCCCCAATTTTAAGAACAACTTCTTTCTCCCCGTTAGCAGTCTGGAACTGGGAGAGATGACATACATAACCCCCAATTTTAGCGGCTAGAAGTACTATAATTGAACAGACAGATGGTGCCTCTTAAAGTCGATGGTGTGTTTTGGGAGGGTGGAAATACATTTACAACTGGGCCACACTATGTGTTGGGGGGAAATCGAGGCAAATCAGACTCCTACATCACACAAAGCACTTGTCTTCCTAACGCCTGTCCACACTTCCCCTTTTACTCTGAGTCCTGGCATGAAGGGAGCAGTACTGAGTCTTAGTACTCATGCCCCACCAAGCACCATTCTAAGAGTCATCCTCCCCACCACTCACTAACCTGAGTGCCCATGTGCAGTTTGCAGATGAGAACAGGAGGCCCAGAGATGTTGAGTAGCTGGCTCAAGTCACACAGCCTGCAAGTGGTAGAGCCAAAGTCAAACCTAAGCAGTCTGGCTCCAGAAGCTTCGTCTGTAATCTAGGAGTTGGGGCCTTCTCTTTCATCAGAGGAAGAGGGGAACGGGGAAGGGTCCCGATGACAGATGTTGTGTAGAAAACACTAGACGAGCCAGAGAGCACCGGTGGAGGGCTGGGTCCCCCCCGTCCACGCTGCGCCCCTGGGCAGCGGCCCGCTGGTTACTATGGTAACACCCCAGCGCCATGGGACAGTGCAGTGTGGGGGTCTCCCCCGCTTCTCAGCTCATCTGTGGCCAGTTCTGACCGCCGCACCGTCCAGTCTCTCTCCGGCCACCGTCCCTTCCCACACCCAGGACTGGCCACCCCCAAACGCCCCCCCAGCCCCAGGACTGGCCACCCCCAAACGCCCCCCCCAAGCCCCAGGACTGGCCACCCCCAAACACCCCCCCAAGCCCCAGGACTGGCCACCCCAAAACGCCCCCCCCCAAGCCCCAGGACTGGCCACCCCCAAACGCCCCCCCAAGCCCCAGGACTGGCCACCCCCAAACGCCCCCCCAAGCCCCAGGACTGGCCACCCCCAAACGCCCCCCCAAGCCCCAGGACTGGCCACCCCCAAACGCCCCCCCAAGCCCCAGGACTGGCCACCCCCAAACGCCCCCCCAAGCCCCAGGACTGGCCACCCCCAAACGCCCCCCCAAGCCCCAGGACTGGCCACCCCCAAACGCCCCCCCAAGCCCCAGGACTGGCCACCCCCAAACGCCCCCCCAAGCCCCAGGACTGGTCACCCCCAAATGCCCCCCAAGCCCCAGGACTGGCCACCCCCAAACGCCCCCCCCCCCAAGCCCCCATCCTGCAAAGAGCCAGCCATGGCCTCCTCCCGTCCTTCCCCGTCCTTGGCCCATGCAGGCCGTGCCCATGTGGTGCCTGAGTTTCTAGAACTACCAGAAGCCTGGGAGGGGGGGTGAGGGTGGGGCAGAGGTCAGGAGGAGGCTGACTCCGGGTGACAAAGGAGATTACAAGTCTGGCTCTCAGAGCTGAGGGCTGGGGCCCCGAATCAGCCCAGGGTCTCCAGGGAGGGGAGGTCAGAGGTCGCCAGCTGGCCCCTTTGTGTGTCAATATTAACAGAAGTGTCACCTAATTGGGGGAGGTCAGCCAGCCCCCCCCCCTCGCGCGGTGACACTCATCAGAGGGCAGAGGGGCCAGCTCGGTCCCGGGCAGCCAGTGCCCGCGGTGCCATCCATCCGGCTTGGTGGCGGGCACGTGAGTGGTCAGCCCCTCTGCCTTCCGGGCACCCCACCCGCCACGTTCACCCTCACCTCGTCCCGCGGCTGGGGAAAGGCCCAGGGTCCCACAGCTCAGACGGGAGCTGGGCTTGGATCCGGCCGACCTGCAGTACCGCGGAAGGCCAGCAGGGGCGGGAGCGGGCGGTGCCAGCCCACCTCCAGGCTCACAGGCCACTCAGGCCACGCGGCCGGCCCAGCCACACCTGAGCTGCAGACACAGTCATGTCTGCCCCGTGTCTTTGTTATTTGTGTCCATCCTGGGGCTCGAACTCAGGGCCTGGGTGCTGCCCCTGAGCTTTTTCTGCTCAAGGTTCAATTTACCTGAGCCTTACAGCTCCACGTCCGGTTTTCTGGAGATTCATTGGAGATAAGAGTCCCAGGGACTGTCCTGCTTGGGCTGGCCTCTAATCGCGATCCTCACATCTCCGCCTCCAGAGTAGCTAGGATTACAGGTGTGAGCCACGAGTTCCCCACCCCCCACCCCATCTCCATAGTTTTAATCCTGTCCCCTTGAGGTGCGGTGTAGCGCCCCCTCTCCCCTGTGCCCCAGTTGCAGCCTTCCGGGGTTCAGCTCCTCTGCCCTTTACCCCAGCACCCTGGGATGACCCCACTCCTCGCCTCGGCCACCTTCAGGGGCGTCGGCCCTCCGCCTGCCGCCCTGCCCACCCCGACACGCAGACCGTCAGGAACGCTCGGGGTCAGACAGGAGGATTCCTGACCCCAGGGCGCTCCGCTGGGAGCCCAGGAGACGATCAGACACCTGTCAGGACGGGCATTCTGGGCAGAAGGAACAGCACTGCCAAGGTTGGTGATGTATCTTCCGGTTCACAGAGGGTGTGAAGACCCCCACTTTACAGAGGAGCGGATGAGGCTGTAGGAGGTGAGAGCCCAAGGCCCGGGGCCGGGAGGGGGAGGCAGAGGGGGCGCCCACAGCAGCCTGCTGTCACAGTACATACACACACACACACACACACACACACACACACACACACACACACACACACGGGGTATAAACAGGTCTCTAGTGGGATGGCAGACAGCTCACACTGAATTAAGCCCCAAGCGGGTAGGTAGAACCAACCATATTCAAACCACAGAGTGCATGCGGGTGTGGCTGCACATGCCTGTAATCCCGAATCTCAGCCGACACGAGACACAGGGTTAGTCCACTGCTGTTGCCATCTGGCAGATGAGCCAGGAGAGGCTGAGGCGACGGGCCCCGGGGCTGGCAGGGGCAGGAAGTGAGCCCCTGCTCCCCGCACCCAGGCTGCTCCCCCTGCTCGGCCATCCTGGCTTTCTAGAAGGTCATCGGGGCGGTGGGCAGCCCCGCGGCGTCAGGCACGAGCCTGGCCAAGGATGACATTAATGGCCCCGCACCGGGTGACATTTGGGTTTTACTCTGTGGGGAGTTTGCTAATTACTCCATCCACGCGGAAGTCCACACCTAACTGCCACTCGGTTTATGGAGTGCTCTGGGGTCATGTGTGCAACTCCTCAGACTCCATGGCGGAGACTGGCCGGCCTCTGGCCAGCCTCCACCCGCTGGGCACCAAGCAGCCTCTGAGCAGAAGACAGAGGTCCCGGGCACCGCCCCGGGCCAGGCCTGGGCCCTTCCACAGCCTGGGCCTCCCTTCTTGCTTGGCAGGTGGGGAAACTGAGGCAAGGCAGAGGGTCAAAGCACAGGCCACTGTGGAGGTGGACTCTCCCCTGGCAGCTCTCCCGGCGCTGCTGAGCCTCTTACGCATGGGCATGGCCGTGGGAAAGCCTCTGGCACTGCCTGCTGTGGTGACACCGGTCCTGGGCACACGTGTCCCCTGAGCCCGCAGGTCTGCCCTAGCCATACTCTTCCTCAGTCCTCGGACTGCGCCCCACTTCGTGTGTGTGCTGGGTCCGGGGGATCGGGGGACCCGTCTCTGCGTTTGAGGGGGGGGTGGTAATCAGGCAGAGGACAGATCAAGTGGCTCCCAGGGAAAAGGGGGTGCCTCCCAGACTCCCCCAAACTATGACGTTAGGGTAAGGAGGAACTGTCTTGTCCAATTGTCACACTCATGAGTTGATTTTAGTCAAAGAAGTCAGTGAATTGTCAACACATTCTTGGGGATGAAGGAATGCACAGATGAATGAATGAAAGATGAATGAAGAGGTGGATGGACCAATGGATAAAAAGGATGGATGGATGATGGATGGATGGATGGACAGATGAGGGAAAGGATGGACAAATGGATGGACAGATGGACAGATTGATGGAGGATGGACAGTCAGATGAGGAAAAGGATGGACAGATGGATGATGGATGGATGGACGGATGGATGGATGATGGATGGATGGACGGATGGATGGATGGGCCAGTCTACCACCCAGAGCTGCAGTAGCCGATGCAGCAGGAAGTATCCACTGCCTGTGGGGCTCTGCTCCCCAAATGCTAAATCTTAGTGACTCTGGGAGGGTGAGATAAGTCTCCAGCGTAGACTGAGGAAAAAGAGGCTCAGAGACCTTAAGCCATACGCATGAAGCCACACAGGAAACGGTGGAGAGAGCATCCGCCTGCAAACTCTTTCCACACACAAGCGTGGATGCTCCCCTCTGGCTCTCAGAGGAGGGAAGGGGGTGCTGGCTGGTGGCTTCTGCTTTGGAATGTGCCCCCCCGCCATGGGTAGCAGCCCAAGGGAAGTCCATCCAAGCCAGAAGCTTCTTAGCTGACCCCTCCTGGGAGGGGACCGAAGCCCAGCTTGGCCCCTTTTGTGTCTGTCTGGAAAGCGGAGGTCCTGCCCCATGAGGGCTCCAGCTTCCACCCCCGGATTCCAGTGGCTTTCAGGGTCCCGCCAGGCCCTCCAGACAGCTGACATTTTACATGGTTCCCCCCCCCCCCTTCTCCTGTGGTCAGCGCTGGGCGGCGGTAACAGGATTAAGCCTGCGGAGGCAGATCACTTAATTAAACCTCGGGAGGAAGGAGCTGTCTTCTCTCCTCATTGGGCTGGGGCCAGGGGAGGGCCCAGGGGCCTCACAATGCACCTGCCGGAGGAATCCCGGCTCCTGCTGTCCACTCCGGCTCTGCCCAGGCCGGCCGGACGACCCGTCATTATCCCGTGCATCCTGTCTGCACACAGTGGCCAAGGCCCTGGAGGACCACATAGCTAGGGCTGACCATTCTTGACCGCCTGTGATCAGCTCCTCGTTCATGTCCCACCCAACAGCGGGAGAGACCCTAACACCCTGGGGTGGGCTGGCGTCCCTGCCCTGGCTCTGTCCCTCCACCGGCGATGCTGGACAGGCACTGGGTCCTCCCATCTGTAGCTAGGGGGCCCTGGCATGAAAGGGCAGTCTGCGTCTTGACCTTCGAGCCTAGGCCCCTCCCACCAGAGGGCGGAGCCCGGGTCTGGCCACGCCCACCAGAGGGTGTGGTCTGCCTCTAGGTTGGCCAGTAAGTCGCAGAGCTTGCAGACTGCAGCTCCAGGCGGCCGGGTTGTGGACTTGGGGGGCTGAGAACATGGTGGCTGGTGATTGTTGCCTGTCATCTTCCAGACTGTCGTACTCTGGCTGCTGAGTGATGACAGTACGCCATATATGCTGTGAACACTTCTCTCTGTCTTCAGGCCATCCTACCAAACAGGTTGTGAAATTAGCCCTAGCTTGCAGATGGGGAAACTGAGGCCAGGGTTGGCGTTGTCCCAGAGGATGGCAATGGGATTTGAACCCCTGGGCTCCCGGCTGGCAGGCTTCTTCCCTTGGTGCTGTCCACGCTGGCCCCTCCACACCTCGAGTCCTCTCATTTACTGTTCCAGGGGGGTGCACGTGGCATAGGAGAAGGAAGTCATGATCTTCCATGGGGAAACTGAGGCCTGGAGCAGGAAGTGAGCCTGTCCAGTGGGGACAGGGCTTTGATCAGAGGAGTGCCCTCCCTCCCTCCCTCCTTCCCTCCCTCCCCTCCGTGCAGCTGGGCCCCCCAGGGAGGGGCGAGGGGACAGTGATGGATTCGGGCCAGCCTTCCTTTTCATCCTTCCCTCTCTCCTCCCCCTCCCTCCTCTCCTCCTGCAGACTTGACAAGTGCGAACGGCTGCGACCCAGAGAAATTATCTTCCCTTCTCCGCCGCCGCCGCTTCATTTTCTGCCCTCTCGTCTGGACAAGCCTGGGTGATTTTTAGCTACAAAAAAAAAAGGGGGGGGGGGAATTATCATTCAGGAAAAAAAAAAAAGAAAGAAAGAAAAAAAAAAAAACCCAGGAGGCTCCTAGCCGTCCAACAGACAGGCTGTCTCCTGGGTGAAAATGAAAATCTCAAAAATCTCCCATCTGTGAGCTGCAGGGAGGGGTGTTCACACCTATGGGATGACTGCCCACCCCAGGCAGCCAGGCCTGCAGCCCCCCGCCGATTCCGGCGGCTGGAGGCACCTGCGGACTTTTCTGGGGGTACCCCAAGGATGTGCCACATGTGCCCTCCCCCCAGGGCTGCAGGGGTGGTGGGGGCAGCACTATGGTGCCCTCCCCACCACTGTCCAGTGTCTTGCAGGGGTGGCTGGGAACAGCCTTGTAGCTTTCTGAAAGCTTCTCATCTTGCGCCTTCTGCACACACATGCACGGCACCCCCCCCCCCATGCGATGGGGTCCACACAAGTTGGGAGGAAAAGTATTACTTATTTTTTAATCTCTATTTACCCGACTTAAAAATTTCAAGCATGAGGGCTGGGACCTAGCCTTACTTAGCAAGTGTACCATCCTGGGTTCAATCCCCAGTACCAAAAAAGAAAAAGACAAAGAAATACAGTTAAAACCTCAAGCACGAGAAAAAGCTTTCTCAGCAAGTGGAGCTCCATCTATCTTTTCCATTTTTTGAGGGGTTCTCAGGTATTTTTGTGCTGTTGGGGGTGGTGGGCTGGTGATGAACCCCACCTAGGGTCTGGGTTTGCCACAAGCCAACAAGCGAGCACCGCATGCCATGCGGGACTGAGGACCCGAGTGGTTTCCATTAAGTCCAACGTTTTGGTGGTCACAATCACCACGAGGCGAGGAGCCCCATGGAGAGGAGGGTATGTGGGTCTCCTTCCAGGGAGCTGAATACCAGGGGGCACCAAGGACCTAGCTGCAAGCTATCCTTTGTTGAAGAGGAAATGCAAGGTTGGGTCCGAGCAGAATTGCAGATGCTTGGCTTTGCCAGCTGGGGGTGTTCCTAAAACCTGCTGTAGTCCCCCCCCTCCCCGACTTTTTTTCTTTGAAGGGCTGTCAAATTACTGGTTACACTGGAAGGGAATTTGGGGTGATCACAGAGCAATGGAGAAATGGCCCCTCCTGTCAGGGAGAGGTGCGGTGGGGTGAGCTCAGGGGACCTGCAAAGGCAGGAAGCTGGTCTAGGCCGTGGGGCGTGGCCCAGTCTGTGATGCAGGGAAACAATGGGTGGGTGGGTGTGCACGTGGTCTAGGGCCTTGCAGTAGATGCAGCCACTGAGGTTTACCCTCCTCCTGCTCAGGTATCTGTGTGCAGACACTATAAACACTGCCCTTCCCTTGACCTTGCACCCTTCCATCTGGAATGTTCCAGGTCCAAGCACCACGGGACTTGGTTGAGAAGCATAGAATCAGGTTTCCTAGCCGGGAATGGGGCAGCTAGAATGTTCCAGATGATTCTCAGGCAGCTACCTGGCAGCCTATCTTTCCTGAGTCCTTGGCTGTGGATGACCGCAGCGCCAGGGCTGAGTGCCCACTGCTGTTTGTCCACGGAATGTCTGCTGGGTCCCGAGAGGCAGGGAGCAGCGTCAGCATTTAGTCAGCAGCACTGGTGTTGGGAGGGTCTCTCCTGACTCCATTGGACCACCACTGGTGTTGGATGGAAAACGCAGGACTCGAACCCCGTGCTTCTGGATTCATAGAAGGGGGCTCCCACATGAATGTCACACAAGGAAGGGCCAAGCAGGGGAAAGTAAAGACCCCTTTGCACATCACTGCTGGCCTTTTTTGCATGCTTCTGTCCCGGGGAACCGAGGCCGAGTGGCCATCGTCCACAGTGTGGCACCCAGTGTCACTACCCATGATGCAAGGGGGTGGGAAGGTCTCTCATCTAACAACGGTGTGATCCTTTCCATCAGGCTCAGCCCTGCCTTAGCAGAGGCCTCGGGGACCCCAGGAAAGCCACTGCTGCGTGATTCTTCACCATGGAAGCTCCCACCTCCACGGCTCCTTCTAAGAGGCTGTCTCCCTGCCAAGGTCGTGGCCACCGAGGTCAGCCATCCACGGCCAGGCTCACTGTGCCATCCCAGTGCCCAGCAACCTCGCCTGCCCGGCACCGGGCTCTGAAGACACCAGAACACTGCTGGGCCTAGTGGCAGAGTGAACCTGGCTCCTGCAGGCAGCGTGGCTGGCCGCGGCCACTGGCACAGGGGCTCCAGCAAGTCCGGGCCCCACTCCGCAAACCTTCCTTTGCTCCGAGTTTACACCTGGAACACGCTGGATTTGGAGCTCATGGCTGTGCAGGAAGACTTGAGAAGCAGGGGTGTAGAGGGGCTCTGGGGGACCCCTCTCACTCCTGCTCCATCTGAAGCAGGTGAGCCTTCCTCCTAACGACACCACGTCCTTTTTCTTTGCTGCTGTTATGAGGCTTGAACCCAGGGTCTGGGTACTGTCCCTGAGCTCTGTTGCTCAAGGATAGCGCTCTACTGCTTTGAGCCACAGCTCCACTTCCAGTTTTCTGGTGGTTCACGGGCAACAAGTCTTGTGGACTTTCCTACCCAGGCTGGCTTCAAAACGCGATCCTCAGATCTCAAGCCTCCTGAATAGCTCGGATGACAGGTGTGAGCCACCGGTGCTCGCTTCAGCCCACCTCCTGCCCCCGTCCCTCTGGGGCCCAGGGCCTGGGTGGTGACTTACCTTGGAGAACCCGTTCTGTGGAGGCCACTATGGATGGAAGGCACCGGAGCGAACTGGAGATCAGCAGCGCGGGTGACAGGCACCTCCCCTCCCCAGCAGGTTTCCAGGCGACACGCGTCGGCCGGTCGCTGTCAGACAAACCCTTTCCCCGTAAGACAGCGGTCCCGAGGGGGAGAAGGGGCCAAGTGGGACATTTTATCAGGCGAGTACACATGTAACCAGGAACGGGGCTGAAAGCGAAACCTGTCTCCCTGAATAGGGGACGGAGGGCGGGGTGGCAGCCGACGTATCGCTGCCCGCTGGGGCTGGCGGGAGCGTGCACCGGGCCCGGCTCCCACGCTCCCTCCTGCCCAGGGGGAGAGCCTGCGCGCGCACCTGTGCGACAGTGGATCCGGGCACAGAGTTGAAAAGGCATCTTGATTTTGTATTGAGAAGAATCCAATATGCACACAGTAGGAAAGACACGAATGGGAAACCCTTTTAAACCAGCGGGAACTGGAGGACCACAGGCTCACTCGGAACTCCGTCTGTTCTGTTTCTAGTGTTTCTGTGCAGGTCCTGGGGCTGGAACGCAGGGCCCGAACGTAGTCCCTTAGTATTTTTGTTTTTGCTCAAGCTAGCACTTGAGCCACAGCTTCACTTCCGGCTTTTTGCTAGTTAACTGGAAATAAGACCTCGGGGATTTTCCTGCCTGGGCTGGCTTTGAACTATGATCCTCAGACCTCAGTCTCCCGAATGGCGGAGCTCACAGGCCTCACGTGAACCGTGGGTGCCTGGCTTCTTACTGGGCTTTTGTTGTTGATGCTGCTGCTGCTGCTGCGGAGACAGGGTCTTGCTATGCAGCCCAGGACGGTCTTGAATGTGAGATCCTCCTGAGTGCTGGGATTATAGAGGTGAATCACCATGCCCGGCTCTCACTTGGATCTGGAGATCTTTCTGCTCCTGCGTGGGAGAATGCAAAGTGCCAGGAAGCCGGGTTTCCTCCGTGTTGAAGATGGAGGCCTGGGGTTGGAGGAGGAGGAGGCCACCTCTGCACCTCTGCAGGGCCAGAAGCCAGGGTCTCAGCTCTGTGCCACACAAGGTGGCCGTTTCCCCTGGACCTGGAAAACAAGGTAAGAGAGCACACGGTGAAGGCCCTGCGCGGGCCTACAGTGAATGTAACCAGCCCTGCAGGAAGTCACCAGCCCATGCTGGCGGGAGAGCAGCCACTCGCCCCATGGCTTGGGGGACACGTGAGGGGAGGAGGGGAAGCCGGGGGCAGATCTGGGGGGTAGGCGCGGGCCCCTTCGGATGCCCGTGCGCACTGGCCAGTGCGGGGCAGGGCTCATCCACAAGTTTGTGAGATTCACAGAAATAGAAAGTTAGGGGTGGAGAGAGAGGACGGGGCTCGGGAGGAAGGAAGGAGGGAAAGGAGGAGGAGGAGGGCGTGGGGGAAGCGGGGGAGAGGTGGGCAATGCACGAACCCATCTGGACCATGCCCCACATTAAAAATTCACCAGCCAGTGAAATTTCAAGGGATTTGTAGTAATTAGATGACAAAATGCTGGCAAATCTCAGGCTTGCCAAAGATGTTACTCAGGGGTCAAAGACTTGACACTTTCGGCTGGGTAATTTGTAAGTGTCAATCACTTGCAGCCATCAGAGAGAAGTGGAGATCTCAGGCCTGCATTCTAAGTGAGCGGAGAGCGAGCCGCCCGCCCGCCCGCCCGCCCGCCTGGCCACGACGCGCGTCCCTGCTCCAGCTCTGTGCGGGCCCCGCCGGGGACTCGGCGCCACCGCACGGAGGCCTCCAACTTTTAGCCGACTTTGCCCCCTTTCCATCGCAGCAGCTGCTTGCCAAAGGCCGCTCCCCCCCCCCCCCCCATCACCCAGGCACCACCGAAGGGCGAGACTGGGCTCTGCCCTTGAGCGGTGTCCGGCATCCCGGCCTCGGTATTCACACCTGCACAGTGGGGGTGAGAGTATGGGGGGGGGGGTTCACAGTGACCAGGAGAATGGGCCCTTCCCTCACAGAACATTCTAGATGCAAGAGGAAGAATACGTAGGAAGTTGTGTTGATGAGTGCAAAGTGCTAGGATTCCCCCAACAAAACTAAGGCCCGGAGAGCCTGGTTACAGCTTTGTAACCAGAGATGGGGGGGTGGGGTGGGGGGTAGCCAGGCCAAGCCCGGATGGGCACAGCTGGCCCCAAGGCTGTGACTGGGTGGTGTTGAGAGACCCCGCCACACCGGTCCAGCCTCTGCACGCAGCATCATGGCTGAACCGCACCCTCGGGTACATCTTCCTGATCCCAGATATTTATTTTGGGGGGGGGGGGGCGGTGGTACTGGAGGCTGAACTCAGGGCCTTGTGCTGTCAGGTAAGTGCTTTCCCACAAACCTAAAGCACCTGGTCCTTTATTTGTTACTCTGTTTTGAGATAGGGTCTTACTACTTTTGCCCCTAAGCTGGCCTGGAACTCTTTAAGCTTCCCTGCCTCCACCTCCCAGGATTACAGATTTGATTCTGAGATTATAGGTGTGCACTACCACACTTGTTTTTCTTTTGTCACTTGTAGGGCTTGAACTCAGGGCCTGGGTGCTGTCTCTGGGCTCTTTTGCTCTAACTAGAACTTTACCTTTTGAGCCACAGAGCCACTTTGGGTTTTCTGGTAGTTAACTGGAGATAAGAGTCTCACAAACTTTCCTGCCAGGCTGGCTTTGAACTGGGCCATGCTTGATTTTTGATAATTTACTTAAGAGGAAACTGAGGTACTAGATGTCCAGGGAACTTGACAGGTAACTCCACAAACTGAGGGCCTGTCCTCAGTCTCCCTAGGTGTTAGAGGAAGCAGAGGAGAAACCCAGGGCTCAGGACCTTGGACTCTGACCTGTTTACTTGGGGACAAGGCCTTGGTGCTCCTGAAGAAACCTGTCTAAGACCACAGAGTGGCAGGGCCACCAAGTGTCACAAAAAGCCACATCCTCCCTCAGGAGCCGGGAAGGTGGCTCAGTGGTAGAGTGCTCGCCTAGTATGCATGAAGCTCTGGGTTCGATTCCTCAGTACCACATACACAGAAAAAGCTGGAAGTGGCGCTGTGGCTAAATGTAGAGCGCTAGCCTTGAGCAAAAGCAGCTCAGGGACAGTGCCCAGGCCTCGAGTTCAAGCCCCAGGACTGACCCCCCCCCCAAAAAAAAGCCCCCCCTTCCCCGGCCCGGGCTTCCTCTGCCCCAGCGGAGGGCTTTCAGCTGTGCGAGCTCAGGCCAGGGCGGCAGCTTGCGGCTGGAGAGGCGACCCGGCCCCCGCAGGGGGGGTTGGGGGGGGGCGCTGTCTGCGGCTGGGCCATGCGTGTTTGCCCATTCCGGTCACATCGTGCTCACACCTGCCTGCGGCCACTCTCCTCCTCAGACCCAGTTTGGGGCAAAAGCCTTGCTGATTAGTCAATCTGGAGCTCTCTGCCTGTGAATTACCGGCCCTCATTGATATTCATGAGCGGATGTGGAGGGCTCAGCCGGCTCCACGTGACGCCGCCCAGCCCGGCCGCGCGGCCTGCCACCGGCTGCGGGGACCGCATGGGCGGCATCGGGGGTGCCTCTGGCGGACAGAGCTCCATCTCCCGCGGTGGCCTGGACGCCTCCACGTCCAGATGACGGTGTGGCCCCCAGATCCCACCGTGGCCCGGCCATGCCTCCCGCGTGGACCCTCGCACCTGACTTCTGCCGGAGCGCCATTTCCCCATCACCACCCCCGACGCGCACCGCGCTGGCACCGGTCCCTGGCCTTCCGGTGTCTGGGAACTTGTCCCCCCCCTCACTGTGCGGGGCGTCTCCTGGGGTCCTGGGCCGCCCTGGGGGCTTTGCCCTCCCTGTCAACAGTGGGGGGGGAGGCGGGATGTATGTTGAAGGGACCCTCTCCCCACCCCGCCTTGCTTCCGGGTTAAATGCTGGACATCCAGCCCGGACAGCACACACGCACTCGGACCCCGAGGGGCAGGGCAGGCGGAATGATGCACGCGCTGTGCACGCGGGAGACTCCGACGTGGACTGCGGGCGGCTTACCCAGAGCAGATCACACACCAGGCCAAAGCGAAACCAAATGGGGTTGCTGACCACTACCCTGGCTGGAGCCCGCGAGTCTGCCGTGACCTCGGGAGCTGTGGGAAGAGCAGGGCCGGGAGGACGTGAGCTGGACCCGAGCCCTCCCCGGGGCCCAGTGACAGGGCCCAGGGGTGGCTGTGTGCGGGACCCAAGGGGGGCGTCCCAGCCGCAGCCCTCACAGAACCAGAGGGAGATGGCTCACAGGAAGTCGGTGTGGACTGGGGGGATGAACAGGGGTGAACGGGGGAGGGGGAGAGGAGGGCAAGGGAGCTCCCCAATGATGTAGGCCAAAGATGGGGGATGGACGCGAGGGCTTCTGGGGTGCAGGGGGCTGGCCCCGAGCTCTGTGCCTCTCCACAGCCCTCTCCCTGCCAATGGAGCCCCGGCAAAGGACCCCAGAGGTGTGGACCGAGTGAGCATCTCTCTGGATCCTTTGCCTCCGGCTGGGGGAGGGCATCAAGCCAGAGAAGGAAGCAGCCCCGAGACAAGGACTTGCCCGGCCAAGGTGGGCAAAGCCACCGAGTTAACCAGCAGCGCAAGGTACGTGTGAATGATGGAGCTGAGACCAGAGCTTCCCACGAAGGCGACTGGGAAAAGAAGAGAGCGCAGGGCCATGGAGTCCTCCAGCAAGTATTTCCTAAGTACCAAGGACACCGCGGGGGGGGGGGGGGGGTCAGGCACAGCACAGGCCTGGAGCCTGCCTGGCCGTGGCCCGCACACAGACGTTAAACCGCCGAAGGGGCAGGGAGAGCGGGGTACAGCCTGGTGTGCCTGTGGTCGCTGTGACACAGGAGGCTGAGACAGGAGGGCCATGTGAAAATGCCCACCATTGGAAACAGAAAAGAAGAGGGAGGGAAGGAGGGAGGGAGGGAGGGAGGGGGGAGGAGGGAAGGAGGAAAGGAGAGAGGAGAGAGGAGAGAGGAGGGGAAGAGGAAGGAAGGGAGGAGGAAGGAGGGTAGAAGAGAGGCGAGGAGGAGAGGAGGGAATGGAGGGAGGAAGGGAAGGAGGGGGGGGGAGGGAGAGGGAGGGAGACGTATTTGGCGCCATGGGATCGCCTACCCAGGCTAGACTGTCCACACACAGTCTGGAAGGCGCTCATTTCAGTGGCTGGGACCCGTTATTAGTGAGTGAGGACGGCAATCTTTTCTCGTTAATCCTGCGGGACGAGAGACTCCCTGTGGGAGGAGCTCAGAGCGGCGGGAGCCAGGGACACGTAAGCGCGTGTTCCATTTTCCGCCTGGAACCCGAAGGGTTAAATTGTTTCCATTAAAATTTAACTTCCAGTGCTGGCTGGCTGGCTGGCTGGCTGAGGCGCGCTCTCCCTTCCCCGTCCTTTGACTGGCAACCATTTCATATTTCAATCTCGGCAGAACAAATTGAATTAGATGTTGAAACCCGGCTCGGCTCTGTTCACCAAAGCCTGTGCGCCCGCACCCAGCTAATCCTGTCCTGGGTGCTTGGAGCACAGTCTGCTCAGCACCAGGGGTACGGACGGAGGGAGGGAGGGAGGCCGGGGTGAGGAGGCCAGGCACACACACCCTGGTGTCCCCTGGCTCTCTCCTCGTACTGGGTGAATGGCCAGTGGGGACCTGGCCTCTGTGTCCGCTCCCCGGGGGTGGGGGGTGGGGGGCAGATGCAGGCGCCTCCCACAGTCAAGGGACCTGGGGTAGAATCTGAGCTCCCAGGTCTCAGGGCCAGCAGAGGTCACCTTGGGGTTCTGTCTCACCCTGGATCTCCCCGTGGTGGGGTGGGGGTGGTGGCTTGGGGTTCTATCTCACGGCTTTCTGGCCCTTCTTTCAATCACAGATCTGTCCCCTGGCCTAGCACGGGCCCGGGCTGGCCTGCCCACAGCATAGGACCCACAGCTGGAAAGGCGCGGGAAGCACACACAGCAATGCTACCGCTGTGAGCCGGCCTAGGCCTCTTCTGCTCCCACCAGCCCCTTCCCGGGCAGGAGGGCTCTTCTCTGGCCCAGGGCCTCACTTCTGCCCCAGGTCTGCACAGGGCCCAGGCTGGCCTGCCTCCCCCCCCCCCCCCCCCCCCCCAGCTAAGGCTTCATCTTCCTGGGCCTGCACTGAGGGCAGGGCAGACTCTCCCCCCTCCGCCCATGATGACCACTGAAGTGACCGATAACAACACCACCATTTAATCAGTGTTGACAGTCTGCTGGGTGCATCTATACCCAGGATTTTCTGACAAGATCTTTGGTCTTTTAAAGAAATTCCACGAGGCCTGCGCCCATAATCCTCGCCACTGAGGAGACTGAGATCTGAGGATCTTGGTGGAAAGGCAGCCTGGGCAGTAAAGTTCACGACACTCCTCTCCCACTAACTGGCAGAAAGCTGGAAGTGGAGCTGTGGCTCAAGTGGTAGAGCAGTAGCCTTGAGCACAAACAAAAAAACTAAATCTCAGGGACAGCGCCCAGGCCCTGTGTTCAAGCCCTGAGATTGGTATATGCACATGCACATACACGCACACGCACACACACACACACGCACGCACGCACACACACACTCCTACAAAACCGGCATCCATTGACCAACCTGGAAAGGGAGCTCAGAGGTGGAGCCCTGCAGATCCCCTGCCCAGCTCTTGTGCCCACCTGCTCTGCCTCCTAGCACCGATCTCCAAGCTGCTGCCCCCACTCGGCGGCTCTCTCCTGCCACCCCCCTTCTGCCCACCGGCCTGGCCTACCCCGTCTCTTCCTGGGTCTCTCGTGATGGATTCTGGGAACTAGTGAGATTAGAAATGAGCTATGCGCATTTACCTTCTGCCCCAGATTTTCGGGGTGAGCCAGGCCTGGTAAGGCTCGCCTACCACATGGGAAGTGGGCGCCAGTACTCTGTACCTCGCTTGGCATGGGGTCTGGGCCATTCCCTAAGCCAGGTAAGGACCGGAGACACGATCCCACAAAAATGCAGCCCGGACCAAGTCTCATGCGCAAAGCTGAAAGATTCCCCAGCCAGAGACCCAGATTCAGAGGCGAACAGAGATGCCAATCTTGGGGCTCACCTGCATCTCTGGTTTAACACCAGCATCGGCCCATGTCACACACAGCCCTGCCCGGCGGGGGGACCGGCTGGGGTGGCCCCTGGGAGCGGTGGTGGTGCTGGGGCCAGCTGCAGGGTGGCGGTGCCCACTGGGTCTCCTCTGCCCCCGTCCCCCACGGGCAGGGCTGCAGCGTGGCACTGTGCCTGGGGGGGGCAGGGCCCCAGCTCCCGAGGAGGTGTGGTCACCATCGCTGGAGATGTAGACCGACACGAACCTGGTGCCTGCACCCCGATTCAAGTGCGCCCCTCGCTGTGGGTGTCCCTGGCCAGCCTAGGGCCAGGCCTAAGCTGTGCGTCCGTCCTGCAGCCCGGCCCCTGGGGCCTTCCGCCTGGCTCCCAGGCCCTGGCCTCCCTGATCTTGAGCCGGGGAGCTGCTGCCCCCTCTGCCCAGGGCCCTGGGCCACGTACCCTGGCCGCGGCTCACAGCGGGAGGGCCTGCTCCTCAGACTCGTGCTCACTGTCCTCCAGCTGCTCCAGGATCCCGTCCAACACCGCAGACCGCTTTTTCTTCGGGGGCTCTGTGGGAACCCAGATGGAAGAGAGGAGGAAGGAAGGGCAAGAGGGTGGGAGCAGTGGAGGGAGGGGGGAGGGGAGGGAGAGGGGAGGAGAAGAGAGAAATATTAGTCTCCAGTTTCTCCCCATGGGGCATCCCTGCCCCATCTTCCACCCCGGAGAGTGAGCGGCCTCCTCCCTGGGGGCTAGTGGCTAGGCCCGGCTGGGCAAAGATTGGGGAAACGAGGTAGCTGCCATTTCTGTTTCCTTGGAGGCTTTGGACTAAGGGTACAGTGTGCAATACATGCCCTGTACACGCATGCAAAGCCCAGGAGGCTGTGAGGGATGAAGAGCAGAAGGGCTATCTGACTTGGGCTTTGACAGATGCAGAGGAGTTCTTTGTAACGAGGTCGGAAAAGGGAGCTAGGCGCCCAGGAGGAAGGGGGCGTGGATGCGGCCAGTTCCCTGCTGTTTCTGTCTGGGTGCCAGCCCTGTCCCTGTCCCACCTTTCCTCTCATCCTCCCCTGCCCCTGGCTCCATAAATGTGGCCTGGTCTTGCATTGTCTAACCATCAGTGAAAGGCTACTCATGGAACCCGGCGCCAGACTCTGGCGCTGGCATGCGCCCCCTGGTGGTAAGACCCTGCGATACACAGCCACTCCTGCACCCCCGACCCTGCAAAGCTGCCCCATGCCGCTCCCCACCGCTGGTGCCCAGAGCAGAGCCCGACATCTGAGCTCAGGACAGGAGGACGAAGCAAGGTTCTGGGAGCAGCAGGTGGCACAGCTAAAGGCACCGGAGACACTGCCTAACTGGGGAAACCGAGGCCTGGGGGAGAGAGAGGCAGACCCGTCCCGGTGGAGTGCCTGTGCAGGCCCCGCAGCTCAGACAGGGCGGCTGGGGAGCCCGTCTCAATTTGCCCAAGGTGCTGTGTCTCCTGAGGGGTCAGCTGGGGGCCGGAGCTGAGCCCCAGGTCCTCCAGGCCGGTCCAGGCCGGTCCGATCTGGCTGCAGGGCCTCAGGAGCAGGTGCACCCCTGGGTGTGTGTGTGGGGCCTGGCCATTCTGATTTTGCTCTCTGTAGAGCGGGAGTTCTGACGGGGTGCCTTCATTTCCCGAGAACCCCCGTCTATGATACCTGCGGTCAGGAGCAGGGCACGAAGCTTGGGTTCAAATCCAGCTCCACCTTGACAAGCTGTGCACCTACAAGGCACATGCTTCGCCTCTCTGTGCACCTCATCCTCATCACCCGGACAGGCTTGGACATGTCCCCCAGCTTAACCATGGTGGTCAATGCTGCTGTGCCATGGGGCGGGGGGGGGGGGGGGGAGATGGCAGGTGACCTGTCACACTGGAGGCTAGGTGGCTGGAGTTCGGGGGATGCCACCCTGCCCCTCCCTTAGCAGGATCGAGAACGGGGGTGCCTGGGGCCGCAAGGGCGTGGTGGTGACCCCTGGGAATGAACGAGGTGGGGGACAGGCCGGGCGCGCAGGCCGCTCCCCACGCCCGTGTGCCTGGCTCAGGTCCTCGGGGGTCAGAGTTCGGATGGGAACCCCAACCGCGCAGCCCCCAGGATGCAGCGGGTCCCGAGTCATCCCCGCTGTGCCAGGCCAGGAGCACCCCATGGCTCAGGAGCAGCGACTGAGATCCAGCACCCCCCCAAAGCCCCAGCCAACAGCTTCTTCACTACACAAACACAATGTGCAACCAGAGGAAGGTGGGAGATGAACGTGCCGCACCGCGCCACGCGCCGGTCCCGCGTCACAGCTGCACCCGGAGATAAACAACAAGTGACTGTCACCAAACACCAACACCCGAGAAATTAACTTGACAAAAAGCTCGGCCGTCCCCCAGCAGCCCCCCCCGGCCCGGCCCCCTCCTCCTCCCCTCCAACCACCACTTCTGCGATTCTGGAGTTTCTACCTAATGATTTTATTTTTCAATTAATTCCTTGACAGAATGCCAGCCCGCGTCTCGTGTCTCATCGCTCCCTCCCTGGCTGGCGTTCTGTCGCCCGGCGCGCGCGAGGCGCACTGGCGGCGGTGGGGAGGTGCGGGCGGGGGGCTGGGCGGTGGAGGACAAGAGAAGGCGCTTTGTGGGGTTTTGTTGTGGAGGCAGAGGCTGGGAGAGGCGAGGCGAGGCGGGGCGGGGAGAGAACGGGAGGGGAAGAGCAGGGCTGCACCGGGAAGGCGGGGCTGGGAGACCTCGGCCAGGCCACCGAGGATTCATCCCAGCCAGACGGTTCATCCCACCGCGGCCTGCGCCTCGGACACTACTCCAGGACGTGCTCTGGGGAGGCTGAGGCAGGAGGATCGCGGGCTGGGGAGTCTGAGGCCAGCCTGGACAACAGAGCGAGACCCCGTCTCTGGAAGGACGTAACCGGAGGCAAGATGCTCATGACCACAGCGAGCACCGCTGTGGCCCCTGCGCCTGTAACGCAGGACAGCCGTGCCAGCCTGGGCGCCCGTCAGTGCCCGCCAGGGGTCGGCTCCAGGGTGGCCCTCTACGGCGAGGCGGGGGGATGGGCAGCCGGTGTAACTCAGGGCCCCCTGAACCCTGCAGTGGGGCCTGCTCGCCTCTCTACTTCCCGAGAACAGACTGGGTGCCCGGAGGGGACCAGGTGGGACAGCACTGTGGACCCCGCCTATCACAAGCCTCCTAGCCCTTCCTGAGGGGACAGCTCGCCCATCGCCCTGCAGGGCACCGAAGCCCAGGGTGGCTGCGGCCAGGGCTGTGGCCTGCAGCAAATCTTTCAAGCCATGCCCCCGGCCCCCCCCCCCGGCCCCCCCGGCTTTAGTCGGTTCTCAGCTAGCTGGCCAGGACCCGCATCTCCCCAATCTCTGCCTGCTGAGCGGTAAGGGGTACAGGTGTGCGTGACCCTGCCTGGCCCCAGACCTGATTCTTAAGGACGGGTCAAAAGCTGAATTTCCCACCCAGGTCTTCCAAAAGCAAAACGAGATGATTAATCCCAGTATTTCCGTATTCCCATCTTGTGGGCAAAATGCAGACCGGAGTGGGGGCCGCCAATGTGGCACCCGAGCTCCTCTCTCCCCTCAAGAGCCACGGAATCCCCCTCCTTCTGCGTGTGGCTGTGATGCACCTGCTGGTCTCCCGACCACACCCTGCTGCTGGCCACACCCTGGAGGGGAGCCCCCTCTCCTCTCTGGCCAGGCCCCAGGCCCTCGTCCAATCACGGCTGGGCCCTGGCCCCTGCCCCTCCCAGGCCGCCCTGCCCCCTACCTCCCGTCAGTCTAATTCCATGATCAATGAGGAGGAGCCGGGCGATGGCCTGGCACAGCTGGCTTCCCCGTTAGCCCTGGTGGGGCTTCCCGGCCTCGCCGTGTCGGCTGAGTGAAATGTTTGCGCAAGGCAGGGAACACAAGTCAATAACAATTTCTCTGGATTGGGAGTAAGTACCTTCTCGCACGCGCGCACGCGGACAGCTGCTCCCAGGGGAGGCCCCGCACGCGGGGAGGACCAAGACCAAGGGCTCAGAAATACTGGTCTCGTGCCACTGGGGGAACCTCGGCCGGCCGCCTCTGCCCTGGCTCTCCCACGGACCCCCCACCCCCGGCCAGGCCTTTGCAGCCTGACTCCAAATAATCCCACGTCCTGATTCTCCTTCTGCTCTGCAGGGGCCGGGGCGGGGGGGGGGGGGGAGGGGGGGGACACTGGGGTCTATTTGGCCCCCTCCGCCCATCCTCGTCCGCTGGGAGGCCTCCTGATCTGGTAGCAGCTAGTATTACAGGGCTTGGCCACTGCCTGCTGCCCAATGTGTCTTCGCATGGTTAAAATCTGAGACGTGATCACCTCTGACTCCTGCCTTGGCTTCCCCAGAGTTGGGATTGTAAGTGTGCACTACAACACTCGTAACCCGCCCCCTCCCCCTTTTCTCAGTTAGCAGGGCTTCTGGGCATGCCCTGACCAGCCTTGTGGAGCCCAGATCTCCGCCCCCCCCCCGCCCCCCCCCCACCAGATGGAAGATGAACCAAGTCAGCACCACGCAAGGCCTGGCACATTCTAGATGCTGGGCCCACACTGGCCACCCTGCTGACAGCGCCGCTCAGGTTCTGAGTGGTCCTCTCTCACCCCCACCGTCACCGAGCCCCTCTGTGACCAAGGCTCAAGGCCAGGCTGGCCAGGGCCTGGGGTCAAGCAGGTGGGCAGAGAGTTGTAATGGTGCCCGTGAGCCTGTACCGGCAGGTGGGGCGGGGGAGCTGAAAGATGCAGGAAAACCACCCCGGGAGACGCTGCGGCTGACCCTCGGGCTGAGGCCTGGGCGGGGACGGCCGTCGGCCCCCTTCCCCGCAGGCCGGTGGCGCTGCTTGGGCGGTGGGAGCGTTTTCTGCGGGCCTTCCCCTCCGTCTCCACCCCCGCCGGCCAGGCTCTGCGCTGCCAGCCACTTGCCATGCCGGTCATGCCTGCACTCCCGGCTCTGGAGGTGAAAGGTAACCGGCGCTAACCACAGCCCGTCAGGCCTGCCCAGCTGGAATAAGACAACGCAAGGAAGCAGAGCCATGCTCCCGGCCAAATAAAAGCCTGTTTGCCCGGCCTCCCTGGCGGCGAGCGCTTAAAACCAAGGGCTTGGCGGCCGATTTCCTCCGTGCCATTATGTTCTCTCGGTTGCTTGCGGGGACCCGCGGCCTGCGGGGCCCTGAAAGCCTGGCGGTGCTGCGACCCCGCTGGGCTGTAACACGCTCGGGAAGAAAGGGACGCGGCCAGGGGCGGACTTCCCTCTCCCCCTCTCCCTCGCTCCCCTCCTGGCTCTCTCTTTTCACACGGCACAGGCCAGGCGCTGAACAGCAGCGCTCCGCGGGCCCCGGGCTGCCTGTGAGAAATGTCATTCTTGGCCAGGGAAGGGAGGGGAGGCAGGGGAGGCTGGCCTCCATCCTCCCCTCCCAAAGCACCCTGTGTGACTAGCCAGGTCTGGGCCAGCTCCAGGCAATGTTTAAGACAGAGAGAGAAGGATCCCCTGATCAGGCAGGAGGGAGGAAGTGGGGGGTAGGCAGGCCGCCCTGGGGGCTGAGCTGGGGTGCAGCACAAGCTTCCTCAGCCAGCATGGGGGTGGCTTCTGCTGGCTCAGCACTACGCCTTCCCTCCTCCCGAGCACACCTGCCCTCAGCCAGGCGGGACTGCCAGCGGGAGGGAGGGTGGGACATGGGATGTTGGGGGGGGCATGAGCCGGGCACCATCATCTCCTGAGCCCAGAGATACCCCAACAGCAACGCGGACCCTCCCCCCCCCATTACGTCTACCATCCGGAAGCCAAAGTGGGGACCGCCCAAAGTCATGGGCACGAGGAGCCAAGCACTGCACACGGGGCCGGCTGCGCAGCTCGCCTGGAGGCCCAGCACCGAGTCGCCCTTCCGCCCGGCGTGGCTGGCTGCTGGCTGCCTCCCAGCAAGTGTCCTGCCCTCTCTGCCTCTGCTGCGTGACGAGCTAAGCACGGTAACGTTAGCTCTCCGTGGCGCAGGACTGAAACGTGCCCAAGTCCACAGGTGGCACATCTGTCATGGTAACTGGTACGATCTGGCTTCACCCCAGCTCCCCGGTGACCCTGGAGGGGGGGGCACGAGGCTGGCCCCAGGGGCGCAGGAGTGTTTACGGGGAACCTCAGCGCTCCGCTGGTGAACCAAGGCTTCCTCTGGGACCAAGGACCCATTCTGGGGCGGCAGGGTGCAGCCGTGCCCTGGCCCGGCCACCCCGACCCCTGGGCCCCGGGATCTGCTCTCAGGACCTGGTGGCACCCAGGAGTGCCGCCAGGTCCTGCCTGAGGACCGGCTAAGATGTCGCCTTTCATTCTGTGGTCCTCATCCCAGGAAGCCTTTGTAGTGACCGCGCTGGGTGGAAGCTCCCCCCGTGATCAGAGGACACAGCGCCTTCCTGGAGAGCCTGGGGCTGGCTTGGAGCAGCATTCCCAGCTCACCCCAGCCCAGCTCCACCTGGCCCGCGGTGTGCGCCTGGGCTGTCGGGAGCCAGCGGCCCGCGGGACCTCTGGTGCCACGCTTCGCGCTGGGGTACAGCGAGGCTTCCCGGAGCTCAATGTATTGAAGGCTCCCCCCCCCCCCCGCCGCCGCCCCGCCCCGCCGTGCGGGCCACAAATGCTGAGCCCACAAGTCCTGGCAGCCCCGGGTGGGGGCTGCGCCTCCGCTCCAGGGAAAACCTTTACACAAACATTTGCCGAGCGGTGCATTTGGGTCTGTCAATGCCTGTCGATGGCGCAGGCGGGTCCTGTCTGCGCGTCAGCATTTGGGGAGTTATTGAGTTGTGCGTCTGCGACTGCACAGGGGACCCAAAGACAGGCAGAGTGCAGACAAAGATGGCCTGGCCCAGGCACATCACAGGGGAAGAGGAGAAGGAACAGAGGAGGGCGGGCGGACGGACGGACGGAACGATCGCCGACACCTGGGCAGGAAGGAAGGCTTCCTGGAGGGGGTGTGAGGCATCTCAGACTAGCTTAGACTAGGCATCTCTTAGACTCCAGCCCTGCACTGGAGAGACAGCCCGTGGGAGGGGACAGCGTGGGGAGGAAGGTGTGTGTCTGGAGTGTGTATGGGGGGGACAGGGACGCACTCACAGCCAGGTGACTGTCCCTAAGCCAAGGCCCCACAGCGGGCAGAATGTGGCAGCTGCTCTGCCTGACACTGAGGGGAGACGCGGAGGTGGGTGTGGGGGTGGGGGCGGTGGAGATGGGATTCGAGGTTCCCCCGTGTGCCGTGGCTCAGCCTCTCCCCTCTTCCTACCTGCCTGGCACACATCTAACCCCCCATCTCCCTCCTCAGCCCCAGCTGCACTGGCCGCCCCAGTCCCCCCACCCCCTGCCTGCCGGGCCCAGCGGCGACCCCGGCATAAGAACAGGGCCGACATGCAGCCATCCGGGTCACCACGCAATGCCCCCTGTGAGGAAGGGGAGGGGCTGGGCCAGGGGACCCGGTGGACCATGGCCCAAGCCGTGGATGAGCAGTGTGGCAGGAAGGAGCTGGGATAAATTCCCATCTCTGCCTCCGGCCTGGGCACCATGTGCCCAGCTCAGGGACAGGGGACTGGGCAGTTGGGAGCGCGGCCCACAGGGCACCGCGGGTGGGCGGGGCCCCGGGCACACTCACCGTGGTAGCGCTCGGCCGTCTTCCGCCGGAGGGCCTGCAGGGTCACCTCGGAGTCGGCCCACTCCAGCACCAGCCTCCGGCCGTACAGGTGGGTGCTGTGACACAGGGCGTTGAAGGCTCTCTGTCGGAGGACGAGAAACGCAGCCCGTGAGTGACTCAGAACCAGGGCTCCCCCAGGCCGCCCGCCGGCTGCCTGCCGGGGACTCTGGCCCCGGTGACCCTGGGGGACATGATGTTCTGTCCCTGGGGGGTGACCCCGTTAGCTGGGCGCCCCTCCCACCGATCTGTCGGCGGCGGCTGCGGCCGTGGGAGGAAGCCTGGCTCTTTTTGGTCATCGGATGACAGGTGTGAGGCCCCGACTGTCACCCTGTCGCCCTCCCTGGCTGTTGGTGGCTCGGGCCCTGTACTGCTGTTCAACGCGCTGCCTCCCTGCCGTCTCAAGCTGACTGCAGCCGGGGCTGGCGCTGGCCCACATCCTGCCCTTTCTACAGCAGTGAGATCCGATCCCCTTCCTCTGCAGGAAGGGAGGCAGGCCCTGGTGGTGGGGACACAAGAGCCAAGGAACTCAGGGCTGCCGGCCCCTTCCTGGGCCAGGGGGACGGGTTCTCCGAAGGCAGGCCCTGCCTGCCACCTTGCTTTGAGCTTGGGCCTCTGGACTGGCCGACAACCCGTTCCTGTGAGGCCCTTCGCAAAGGAGGCTGGGAAGTGACCTTGGGCCAGGCCCGGCTCAGGCACCTCTTCAAGCGGGAGAAGCACTGCCACCCACCAGACGCGGCTCAAACCCAGGGAGTCTTTTCCTCTCTCCCATGTTTGCAAAGGGCCAGGTGCTGAAACTTTCTTTTCTCTCTTTTTTTAACTTTAATTTAAAAACCTCCTTCTGACTGCCAACAGAGCCCCTGCGTGGGCTTTTTTTTTTTTTCCTAGGCGGATATAAAAATGCATCTGGACCCCGAGCCGAAATGGCTCATTCTGAGCTCTAAAACACTCGCTCAGCTGGCAAGGCAGGGAGGTGGCGGGCGGGGGGCCGGGAGAGGAGCTGGTGGGGAGCCCGGCATGGCCGATATTCCAGCCGGGCGCAGGGTCCCCCAGGAGCTGCTTCCTGGGGACGTGCCAGGCAAGACATGGCATCTGGTGGCTGCTCGGATCTCAACTCTGGGAGGGAGGAGGTGAGACTCCAGGAAGGAGGCCCGGGCAAGACACCCACGGATGGAAGCCGCTCCTCCTTTCCTGGGCTTCAAAGGGCCTGTCTGTGCGCATGCGTCTCTGTTCACTGGAGGATTCCCTAAAGGTTCCTTCTCCCGCTCTGTACCCTGGAGGGGCCTTTCATGATCAGAGGCGCTGTGTGATGCGGGGAGAGCTTGCTGTCTCTGAGCAGCAGTAAGGAATGGAGAGGATTTGGCGAGAGTCTCGGGCTTACCCGGCCTGGCACGTGAGAGCACTGAATGTGGCCTGTTGCCACTACCTGTGTCCGCCTTCGTGACTGTGCGGGGACGGGGGTGGAGGAGGGGGGGGGAGAGGAGCGACGGCAGGGTGGACATAGAAGCCCTTTTGTGTTTCCACTGAGAGCTCGGTATGTGGTTCTCCCAAAATAGCAGCATCGCCCCAGCCCGGCCGGTCCCCACAGGTTAATGAAGGGACCGGGGCTTCCTCCCGCAGCCGGGTGAGGACAGCTAAAATTGGCCTTGGATAATCCGGCGTAATTGGGTTTCATTAGAAGGGCACAAGGAAGCTCCTTGTTTGTGAGGTCCCGGGGCAGGAGGGGGCAGGCCTGGTTTCGGGCCACGCCACCTTGCCACGGGCACAGGCTTGGGGTGCGGGTGGGGAGGGATCGTGGCCTCCTGCATCCTTGCCTGCATTTCCCTGAGGATGTCGCTGAGCTGGTGTGGCCGCGCCTGGCGGCCATCTTTCAGGGTGGAGGAAGGTGCTGGAAGGTTGTTAGCACAGTGCTGGGCTGATAGGTCCACAGCCTCTTGGGGAGAGCGACGGCCTCTCCAGGCGACAAAAAGGCTGCTCTGTGCCTCTGGCGAGACTTCTGTCCCAAGGGGCCGAGCAGAGTGGCCCGTACCTCCCTGGGAGGTCGAGGGGGGGAGGGGAGCCCTGCCAGCCAGCCTGCCCCAAACCACCTGTACCCAGGGACCCGGGATGAGTGGGTCCTAAGCCGGCCAGGAGGCCCACGTGTGCAGAGCGGCGCCCCAAGAAGGCAGGCACAGATCTCCCCGAGCCCAGGTGTGCTAGGGGAGGGTCCGCCGCATGCCCTGTCCGCACAGCAGCAGTTCCTGCGCTCTGGGGACAGACCCTGCCCTCTGTCGTGAAGCCTCGCGGTGGCTTGTCAGCCTCCTCCGGCCCCAGTAGGGCTGGAGTCTGCCCGCCAGGGTGGCACTGGGGCTGGGGTAACCCAAGCTCCCTGTGTAAGTCGAGGCGACCCCTCGGGTCCCCCCGGGAATGCGCTTCCTGCACAAACACCCATAGGCCCATTTCCAGGCATGGGTGTCCAAAGGCTCCCGAGGCCCTCAGGGCCCACACAGGAGGCAGACATTTGAACTCTAGTGCCCTTTGCCCTCCAGGGCCCTGGGTGGGCCTCTGTGTGCAGGGTGTCTGCAGGGGGGCCGTCGGCAGAGCTGCTTGCCCCTGAGGGGTGCCAGGCAGCATTGCTACTCTGAGTGGCTTATACTGATTCTAGATCATTAGCCCCACGAATGTGCTGGCTGGGCCAGAGTCCCTGCCTTGAAATGCAAGCTCAGGATTCAAACCATTTTCCTTTCCCCGTGGGCCACGATGAGAAGACCCACACCAGGACAGGTGTACCGGAGCTCAGCCAGGGACACGGGTGCCGAGCACAGAGACCACCCCTCCACCCTGCTCCCCGCGGCGCCATCTCCTGGTAGAGACTGGGGTAAGAACATTGTCGGGGTGCCACGCGAAACGCCCCCCCCCGCCCGCCCCCTACACTCAGCATTGCCGGGACAGGGGTGGGGTGGGCTTGGGCACGGAGCCCACCCCGCATGGTGGGGAGGTGAGAAATGAGAGAGGGAGGGGAGACGCTGACTGGAGACCCCACGATGAAGCCGCAGTGGAGAAGCTCTGCCCGCCAACGCCAGCCGCCAGGGCGCCTCCCGCCGCCGGCCCCCCAAGCGTTTATTTAAGCCAACACATTGCTCTGCTAATTGGATAACATTCCATGTGAAAATAGACCTTTTAAAACAACAGCAGCGACGGCAAATAAAAACAGCTGCAACCGCCAAAGTACTGCATGGAGGGCTGGGGAAGGGGGGAAAAATTAAAGGCGCCTTGCACGGGGCGCGGGGGGGGGGGGTATGGGGCGCGGGGGGGGCACGGGGCGCGGGGGGGGGGGCACGGGGCGCGGGGGGGGCACGGGGCGCGGGGGGGGCACGGGGCGCGGGGGGGGGGCACGGGTCGCGGGGGGGGCACGGGGCGCGGGGGGGCACGGGGCGCGGGGGGGGGGTACGGGGCGCGGGGGGGGCACGGGGCACGGGGGGGCACGGGGCGCGGGGGGGGGGCACGGGGGCGCGGGAGGGGATGGATGCGCGGGGGGGGGCACGGGGCGCGGGGGGGGCACGGGGCGCGGGGGGGGGTATGGGGCGCGGGGGGGGGTACGGGGCGCGGGGGGGGGCACGGGGGCACGGGGGGGGTACGGGGCGCGGGGGGGGGCACGGGGTGCGGGGGGGGGCCACGGGGCGTGGGGGGGGGGCACGGGGCGCGGGGGGGGTATGGGGCGCGGGGGGGGGTATGGGGCGCGGGGGGGGTATGGGGCGTGGGGGGGGGCACGGGGCGCGGGGGGGGGTATGGGGCGCGGGGGGGGGCACGGGGCGCGGGGGGGGGGCACGGGGCGGGGGGGGTATGGGGCGCGGGGGGGGCACGGGGCGCGGGGGGGGCACGGGGCGCGGGGGGGGGGCACAGGGTGCGGGGGGGGCACGGGGCGCGGGGGGGGGGCACGGGGCGCGGGGGGGGGGTACGGGGGCACGGGGGGGGCACAGGGTGCGGGGGGGGCCACGGGGCGCGGGGGGGCCACGGGGCGCGGGGGGGGCACGGGGCGCGGGGGGGGTACGGGGCGCGGGGGGGGGGGTATGGGGCGTGGGGGGGGCACGGGGCGTGGGGGGGGCACGGGGCGCGGGGGGGGCACAGGGTGCGGGGGGGGGGGTACGGGGCGTGGGGGGGTACGGGGCGCGGGGGGGGCACGGGGCGCGGGGGGGGGTACGGGGCGCGGGGGGGGCACGGGGCGCGGGGGGGGGGCACGGGGCGCGGGGGGGGCACGGGGCGCGGGGGGGGGTACGGGGCGCGGGGGGGGCACGGGGCGCGGGGGGGGCACGGGGCGCGGGGGGGGCGCGGGGGGGCACAGGGTGCGGGGGGCCACGGGGGCACGGGGGGGGGGCACGGGGCGCGGGGGGGGCACGGGGCGCGGGGGGGGGTACGGGGCGCGGGGGGGGGCACGGGGCGCGGGGGGGGGCACGGGGCGCGGGGGGGGCGCGGGGGGGGCACAGGGTGCGGGGGGGCCACGGGGGCACGGGGGGGGGGGCACGGGGCGCGGGGGGGGGCACGGGGCGCGGGGGGGGGCGCGGGGGGGCACGGGGCGCGGGGGGGCACGGGGGCGGGGGATGGATGCGCGGGTTTCCGGGTGGCCTGTCTGTCCTTTGTGCCCTTCTCACCTGTGTGGCCCCTTCTAGAACCTCCGTAGCCAGCCCGGGCTGGGTCAAGACAGGAGCAAGCAGCTTTCGAGGCAACAATGCCTGGTGGGCAGAGGGCGGGGCCACCCCTGGCTGAGCCCCCCAGCTGCTTTGGGGACCCGCCGTGTGCCCTCCCCCCACGCCTGGAGACCCAGGCAGGCGGGCGTGGAGAGCTGGTTCTCTATTCAGGGGGGAAGCCAGGCTCTTCCCAGCTGTTGGGTTCACCTCCTTTGGGCCTTTGGGCCTCAGTTTCCACAACTGTCAAGGGGCTTCCTGCTGCCTGTTCCTGAGTGCTATGAAGATGAATACTGTCCTGGCCAAAGATGGGACTCAGCTCCCAGCTGCCTCCTTCCTGCGCTGATACAGCGGCCTAGAGCCCCGCCCAGGGCCCCAGCCCCGGCCCCTTCCTCCTCCCTCCCTCCCCAGTGCCCCGTCATCACACCTGGAGACTCAGATAGCAGCGCTTCTTAGCGGCACTGACATTTACTGCCCGGGACACTGGGGGCTGATGAAATGTCCTAGGCTGGCAGAATTTGCCAGCTCATCGATCGGCTTCCTGCAAGCAGGGTTCGGATCACCCTGGCCTGTGTCCAGGGAAGATGGCCCAGGGCCCACCCCCAGCTTCTCAGTGGGTTACACAGCTGGAGTCCCACGGGGTGTGTGTGTGTGTGTGTGTGTGTGTGTGTGTGTGTGTGTAATTTGGGGAAGAGGACGCCACGCAGAGCCCCTCCTGATCTCGGCCATGGCCATCACCGGTGCGGGGAGGAGCCCGTGGTGAGCCGTGTGTGAGGGGCCTCCCTGCCCCCACTCAGCACCTCTGGGGTCCTCTGGGGACCTGCCACAGCCTCCATTCTCCAGGTTGGGCTATGAACTTGACCCAGAAGCGGGGGTCTGACGGACCCGAGTCCCTGGGGACATGCCAGGTGGTCTCATGGAGAAAGCACGAGAGCTCAGGGTTGACAAGGACAAGCCCAAGCTCGAGGCTGGGGGAGAGGGGAGAGGGGAGGCAGGGGGAATGGAGAGGGGAGGGAGAGGAGGGATGAGGGGGGAGGGGAGGGAGAAGGGAGGGGAGGGAGAAGGGAGGGGAGTTCCCGCCCTGCAGGTCCCACCCCACCAGTGACCACTATTTCTGACATTCAGTGTGTGGGGAGGGGCAGCCGGGGCTCTGGGTGGGTTCCGCCCGCTGACTGGGAGTGGGAGGGACCGAGGGAGGAGCGATAGCAGGTTTGGAGAAGCAAAAAGAGCAGGGGAGCTTGGCTTGGCAGAAGCCGCTGGAAGGCTGGGTGGGCACGGGGTGCGCCCTGCACGGGGCTGGCAGAGCGGGCCGCGGCCACGGCGGGGTTAAAAGCAGCGCCTGGTGAGGTGCCGGGCGGGAGAGCCAGTCCACATCGCCAGCGGGGGACCTGCCACGCACGGCACGTGCACCCCGAGGACCCCTGCCCTAGCCAATACCAAGAGCCCAACGGTCCAGCCCGGCAGAGGGGCCCGTGTGCCCAGGCGGGAGCCCACAGCAAGCGTGGGCTCTGCAGCGGCCCTGTGTGGAAGGAGGGCCTCCAGCCGTCGCCCCGAGTCCAGACACCCCCAGACTCCTTAACCTACCAACCGAGGACGCCTGCGCGGTGGGATGGTTCCTACATCAGCTCTGAGACCTGTTCCACCAGGGGGAAACTGAGGCACATGGCCAATGATGGGAGCCACACAGCAGGTGGGGGGGGGGGCTGGTTTACAGCCTGCATGTCATCCACCAGCCTTGCCACCGCTTTCCAAGGCACGGCGCCCGGCTCAGAGTCTCACAGGGACCGCGGGACACCGCCTGCTCCCTGCAGCTAGCGGCACCCCAGCAGCCTGCACCGCCTCTCCACGCTCCCTGCGGTGGCCAGACCCCTGGGCGGTGGCCAGACCCCTGGGTGGTGGCCAGACCCCTGGGCTGAGGGGGACCCGAGCTGAGGCAGGGAGGACACAGCCACCAGGCGCTCACCATGGGCCTGGAACTCTCCAGGCACGGGGCAGCAGGTGGCACGTACTCTAGTGTGTGCAGAGGACGGACACACACACACACACACACACACACACGCACGCACACGCGCACACACACCACACACGCACACACACACACACGCACACAATCTAGTGAGGGGCTGGGTTGTGCAAATCAGCATGGCGTCAGAGAGCGGAGAGAAGTTGTCGAGGCTCCCTGCTGACCGGCCCCCCTCTCCCGAAGGCCCCCCCCCACCCCGACTGGAAGGAGGGCAAGGGAGCGGAGCGAGCGGCACCTCACCTTGGCATCCTGCTTGGTGAGGAAGTCCACAAAGCCGAACCCTCTGTGGGCGCCGGTCCCCGCCATCTTCTTGGGCAAGCGCACCGTCTTCAGCTCCCCGAAGGTGCTGGAAACAAACGGAAGGCAGACGTGGGATCAGAACCGAGGCCTGCGGAGGGAGCTGCCCGCGTGTGCTCCGTGGCGGGGGTGGGGGGGGTGGCGCAGAGCCTTCGGTGCGTCCCCAGCAGCTGGGGGGGATCTTCCTGTGAGGTGACCAGCCCCCCCACCCCCTGCTTCTGACTGTACTCTGCCAGGGAGAGGGGCTGCTCACGGGGTCAGTGGGGTGCCCCTCCATTCCGGGCCAGGTGCGGGGATGCCCCATGCTGGGAGGGCAGGCGCGGAGCCCTGGTGTCTAGCCCCAGGTCGAGGCCGGGCAGGTGCCCTCGAGGCTGCGCCACACAGCGCCTCCCTGTAAGCCCGGAGTCCCCTCTCCAGGGCTTTCCTTTTGATACCTGCTAAGCCACAGCCAGGCAAAGCTCTGGAGAAGAAGATGGCCCGGGCTTTCCTTAGAGGAATCAAACAGGTAAACATGGGCTCAGTCACCCCTGGGCTGCCCCTGTCCTCTCCACTGAGCTAGACCGTGGAGGGTTCTAGCACCAAGGGGCTGGGCTGCCTCAGGGTCTCCCGCCCGCGCCCACCACCGTCTAATGTCCATTTATCCAATCCATACTCCCGGGTTGCTACCGATAAATATTTAATGTGCATGGCATCCGAAGAGAGGTATTAGTTTATTTGAAAATCTACACACACTGATGGCCACCCGACACATACAACAACCTCTCTCTCCCTCCTTCCCTCCCCTGCCGGTCTAGGAGGCTCTGGGCCACAGACGGATCAGGTAAGGAACACAGCAAAGGCCTCGAGCTCTTGTGAAATGATATAAGCTAAATCCGAGACGTTAACCCACGGCCCCGCCGCATGACCAGGCATCTGCCAGCCCCATTTCCGGAGGCAGGACGGTGTGTAAATGCAGCATTATGAATCCTCAAAATGAACCTGCACGTCTCCTCCGGCTCTGCGGCCCTCCCTGTGTCCCCCCCCTCCGTGCGTCCAGCTGATGACAGGGCCGGCCTCCGGGGAAGGGGAAGAGTGGGTGTGGAACCGGCCAGCTCCCCGCTGTGAGGCAGCTCTTGGCCGATTTAGATTTAGAGTGGCCCGGGTGGAGGACCAGACACAGGGCAGGTGGGGTGAGATGGAGGCCGGAGCACGGCCCACAAACCCTGCTCTATGCTGCCACCTAAAGGCCGACCCGGCCCCTGACACGCAGGGCCTCGGTCCCTGCGCTAATCCCCAGGTCGGGGACACAGCAGGACACAGCAGGGCAGGGGTGCACAGATCTGTTCCTTGCTTGCACAAATGGTTCTTTGACTCCGAGTCACTAGGACATGAGGGATGGAGGCTGAGAGCTTTCACGCCTGGAGTATGATGGCGCTGATGAAGAGTGTGGGGGTCGGGCAGGTGCTTCAACCATGGGCCCTGGCCGCCTCTGGGGCTTAGCTCCCTCCCGCCCCCCCCCCACCCCCACCTCCCAAGGCTAGGCTGACATCACCCTGCACCGACAAGAGCCGGTTCCCTGGGGTTGGAGGCCCCCGTGAGAGAAGAATAGACATAGATCTTTGTGGCTCGGCCAGAGGAAGTTTTGGCACCAACAGAGGAGGCAGTGGTAACCATGAAGGTGGATGTGGTTAGTGATAACTCACCCCTGCCCACAGAGCGGGGGTGAGGATGACTAGGGACGCGTGGCTTGTCTGTGGCCCCATTTCCCAGACCGAGAAGCTGTCGGGAGCAGCAACAGTGCCTGCTAGGAAGTGGTGGGATTTGAACGGGATGCAGGCACCAGCCTGCTATGTACACCATGCTTCAACCTCCCCCCCGCCTTGAACAGGGACCAGTCATTCCCAGGAGCTGGGCACCACTGGGCCCGGGGTGCGGCGGGAAGCCACCTGTGGGAGCAGCTGAGGGAGCCCCACACATCCGGTGGTCTGCCCAGTGCCACGGGGCCCGCAGGGGGCAGAGCCCAGCTTCCTCCACGGGCTGCGTGCACACCACCCGCCCTGCCCTGGGGGTCCTGGGCTCCGGGTGAGGACAACCAACACCCTCTGCCCAGGTTTCTTAGCGCGGTGTATCTGTGCGTGCACGTGAGAGAGACGGAGAGGCTGACTGTTGAGGCTCAGTCCTGTCTCTCTGCGGCGTGCTGTAACTGGGGCGCTTCGTGCATGGAGATAGGCGAGGGAAATAATTAAAAGGTGGAGAAAGAAGCTGGTGACGAGGTTCCCGTGGCCCGCGGAAGTGGCTTTTGTGGGCTCGGCGGGGGGAGCCACGTCGGAGGATGCCTGAGCTGCCACACGGCTCAGGTCAGGGCGGCCATGGCGGCTTTGGGAGAGCACGGCTCCAGCTGAGCGGCAGTGTGGGATTAGGGTTAGCTCTGAGAAGGAACTTCCCAAAATGCACAGCTGAGACTTCAGGGCACCCCCCCCCCCCGCCCCGCTGGGCCTCTGGGCTCTGCCCCTCTCTGGGCTGTGTGCCCACCCTGGGGACAGCAGTGCTGCGGCCTCCCCGTGACAGGGCTCAGGAGGGCGCCTGCCCAGGGACACTGCACGGGGACCCGTGGCCTGCCCCGGGACACTGCACGGGGACCCGTGGCCTGCCCCGGGACACTGCACGGGGACCCGTGGCCAGGCCCGGGACACTGCACGGGGACCCGTGGCCAGGCCCGGGTGCGTGCCTAACGATCACAGAGAGCCAGCGAGAGAGAATTCGAAAGAAAGAAAATAAGGGGGGGGCGGGGGGGGGGGAAGCGGGGGAGGGAGGTGGAAAAAAAAATCGATGAAGTACCTTTAGCTCCTTGGCGATAAGCGACATATAACTAGCAGCCATTACGAAGGTCCTTTTCTGACTGCCAAGTCCACAGGGCCATTTTTAAGAGCAGCTCCCGAAGGAAGTCCCTCTGCCCGCACCGTCTCTTGGGGGGGGGGGCATGGGTGGGGGCAGGGTGGGGGAGGGGAGGCCGGGCAACCAGAGGGCACCTGGGGACTCCTCCCCGGCCCGTGGCATGGGGGGGGAGGGGGGGCGGGCGGCCCGGGCTTCCCCGCTGCGAGGATAATACGAAGCACAAAATAGCAATTACTGTATCCGAAGCTGTGAATAAAGGGGCCAGGCCGGCTCGCTCTCCCCCGACGCGCGCTCACACTTCCCAACAAACTCACACCTCACTTTTCCAATTATTCCATTCACCCCGGGCTCACCAATTACCCTCCCCGCACCCCGCCCCGCGGCCCCGCCCCTCTGCCAGGCCTGCGGCGGGCGTGATTGGTGGTGGTGGTGGGTGGGGGAGGGACGTGTGTGTGTGTGTGTGTGTGTGTGTGTGTGTGTGTGTGTGTGTGTGTGTGACAAGTGGAGTTTGTTGTCACGTTTCTAATTTCTTCCGCGGGGGTGGTGGTGGTGGTGGCGGTATGTGTGGGGGGCGGCGGGGGCTCCAAGGTGTGGAGGGGGGGCAGTCAATTACGCCTGGCCACCATAAACAAGTCAGGCTATGCAAAACATGTTTGCACACAGGCCCCGCCATCCCCGGCGGGCGGGGGAGGGGCTCCTCCCTCTGGACAAGCCGAGTCCCTGCTCCGCCCCGACCGACCCCAAGGATGGGGGGCGGGGAGCATGGTCTTCCCCGACCGACCCCAAGGATGGGGGGCGGGGAGCATGGTCTTCCCCGGCCGCACCCCACCTGGGCGACATGTGGGGTGTGGGGTGGGCGGGGCCTCCCTCACCTGCCTCAAGGCATTGTTCTGGGAGTCGGTGTCCTCCCCCCCCAGGACTGGGCGTTTTAGATGAGAACGCACTGCGGCCAGCACCCGTGGCCAAGTCTCTTGGCATTAGGAAGCCCTGCAACTACACCACAGGCTTCCTAACTGCCTGTGGACGCAGCCCGGCAGGTGCCTGTTGGGCCTGCGTGGGCTCTGCGTGGGGCCGCATGGGGCCTGCGTGGGCTCTGTGGCCCGGGGCTCCCACCCATCACCCTGGCTCCCCACCACTTCCTGCCGGGGCCTCAAGGCAGTGCCTTCCTCTCCCTCTCCCTCCTCCCTTGCTCCAGAGAACCTGAGCTGGCCTTCCCCTCACTCCCTGCGCCACCAAAGACAAGTCTGCCCCATGGCCTTTGCACCTGCCCTTCGCATTACCCGGAACCTTCCTTCCCTAGATTTTCTCACAACAGACTCCTTGTCGTTCAGCTCTCGGCTCCGAGGCTGCCTCTTCCACAGGCCTTGCCTGTCTGGCCTCCTTAGTTAATGCTGCCTCCTGGTCCCACCAGCCCCCCATCCATCTGGCTCGCCATCTGAAGGGTGGGTTTGCTTATTTCCCCTATCCTTTGCTGGAAACTGGCTCCGGTTCAAGCACCCAGGGTTGTGACTGGCACTGGGATCTTCAGTGCTAGTGGAGTCAGGGCTCACCACCCCCCCCCCCCCGCCCCGCCCCGCCCCCGACCATGCAGGAGGCCAGCTCTGGGCGCAGCGCTGTCTGGGGTCCCAAAGTGCCTACATCTACTCCTGGGGTGCGTAAGTCCCAGCAGGATAGAGGGGGAGGCGTGGCCATGCGTGGGGGACGGGGGGATGTGGTGTGAGGGCGAACCGTGTGGAGCAGCCCGGGGCCGCCTCGCGCGGGGGAGGCGCTCGGTCATCTGAGGGACCCACAAAGAGCTGGAACCTCTTCCTCACCGTCCTCTCCCCACTCTCCACCGATCACCCACCGCTCAGCCTGGAAAGTCACCCCGGCACCAGCCGCGCCCCACTCCTTCCATTCTTGCCTCTTTCTGGGGGGCTGAAAATGGCTCTGCTCCCGAGGAGGTGGCAGAGGAGCGTGGGGGGGCCTTGCCAGGCAAGCGTGACCCCTCGTTTTCTAGATGAGGAGTCCTGGGGATGAGTGGGTAAATGGCTCTGCGCTGAGTTTGGGTGCATTCCCGGTGGCCACCACAGAATCCGGAGTGGCTCTGGGGGCCTGGCTCGGGGCCCCACCCGCCCACTGGGAGGAGGTGGGAGGGAGACGAGGGAGCCGGAGGAGGAGGGAACATGGTGCGTGGGAGCATGGCTGCGGTGCGCTGGTCACGGGCGGCGGGAGGCCTCACACATGGTGAACCGCCTCACCTGGCCGCCGTGGGCACTGATTTCCCATCCGGGGTAGACCAGGCCCTCGGGACTTGTGCGTTCTGCGAGTGACAGCAGCCCAGCTCGCTGACTCTCCGTGCATCTTTAAATACACGGAAGTAGAGAGGTGCTTTCGGGATCCCCGCCCCAGATTTGAGGGCACACAGTGGGCCGGGCACAGCCTGGGCCTGAGTGCACGGCTGCCAGCGGTCTTGCGGCAGGGCCTGCGGGCTGTTGTACAGGTGAGGAGGCCGAGACACACACACACACAGGCCGCTTCCAGACCCACCAAATGCACAGGGCCATCCGCGGTGAGCCAGGCCTCACGGGAGGTTGGAGGAACCCCCCTTCTCCCCGCCTCCCCCCACCCCCCCACCAGCACCCTGTACTACAAAGGGGTGGATCTCTCCTTGGCTTGAGAATCAAGACGCATCTGAAGGTCAAGTCAGAGACAGAGGCGAGAATACCTGTCACCCTAGATACCTGTCATCCTAGCTACTCAGGAGGCTGAGATCTGAGGATCAGGGTTTGAAGCCAGCCCATGCAGGAAAGTCCATGAAACTCTTAGCTTCAATGAACTACCAAAAAGCCAGAAGTGGAGCTGTGGCTCAAGTGGTAGACCACCCTTGAGTAAAATAGCTCAAATACAGAGCCTAGGCCTTGAGTTCAGATCTTAGAAGCAGCGTGTGCATGTGTGCTAACACACACATGTAAGCGCGCGTGCGCGCACACACACACACACACACACACACACACACACACACAAGGCAACTTCAAAATTCATGGGTCTTAAACTCCTCCTAAAGGACATTGATGGGAACTCTGAGTAAAAAGGCTTCTGGGATTGAATCTGGCTGGAGTTCAGCAAACCTCTGCTGCATACCTTGTCAGTGCCTTTAAGATGTTAAAGGCACAACAGGTCTACCTGGAGCATCTAGCAAGAAAATACAGTGGTCTCTCGACACAAGAGACTGAACTCAGGGAAACCCTAGTAACTTCCTCCTCCCACCCATGATTGCCTGGCAGGACACAGGTATGCCAGAGAGCCGAGATGAAGGCAGGAAATGCAGGCTGGGAGACACTTGTGAGGCTGGCTATGCAGGGGGTGACTGTGGGGGCAGCACCTGGGGTACCCCACCCTCTGAGTCACGGCTGGTCCATGGCAGACCCACAGCCCCGTTTCTGAAGACTGGCTTTGTCGTGGGTCCTGGGTACCCCTCCCCATGGAGCTGCAGAGATGTGTGCGCCCACTCAGGGCTCTCCGTGATGCCCAGCACGGGACCAGCACCCCCTGCTCAGCCCTTGCCGCGGTCTGTCAGAGCTCTGAGGAACGGCGATTGTCCAGCCCATGCAATGTCATTCCGGTTTTCCGAGGAGCGGGAGGACGGCATCCGGAGAGGCGTGGCCCGGCTGCGAGCCCTGCGAGCCCCGTGGGCCGCTGGGCACAGTTCTCTCCTGCTTGAAGCAGGGTGAGAGGAGCAATGCCCTCCCTCACACCCGAGGCCTGGGCGTCCCTCTGCTCAGTTTGTGAAAGGCACACAGACAGCTCCTCTCTGGCCTGCGGCCGCCTCCAACACAATTAATCCCATTGTAAGAAAATAAATGGATGATTCTGGTTAATGAAATTGGTGCCAGCCAGAGGTGGACCTTCAGAACCAATTTAACACCTTCGGGTGGCCTAGCCTCCGTGCGGGGACACGGTGAACGGGGGAAGGGCAAACATTGAGAGCGTGCGGGAGAAGGAGAGATCTGGCCTGCTTATGAGCCTAACGCCAGTCAAGGAATGGATCTACGACACCGCCGGCTTCCCGCCGTGACTTCCACCACAACGCCAGGACTGGGACGGGTCCCCATCCCCATGGGCCCCACTGGGCCCAGCACCATGGAGCTCAGAAGCTGCTGACCGACAAGGGCAGTGGGGCTGACAGTGGTAGATTCCAGAATGGCTGACAGCCCCAGGTCAGACAGGCAGAGCACCTCCCCTCTATCCACTATTCACCTCAGCACTCAGTATGTAAGTCAACCAGCATGGCCGCGTGCCAATAAAACTTTATAAACACAAGCAGTTGCTACGGCGTCTCCTAGACTCATCAAACAATGCCGGGATACCTCCGCTGACTCCAGGTGGGTGGACCGATGGCTGTGTGTCCCTTCCTGGCTTTCCTCTTTTCCAGCCCTCACCACTGGGTCCTGGCCGTGCGGGGGGCAGCGACTGGCCGACTGCCTGTCCTCTGGCGGACGTGGCACTGGACTGACTTCCTTCAAGGCCCCCAGACCCGCAGGAGGGCAGACTGAGCGGGGGACCTGGCCCAGGGCGAGGGGCTCGCGACACCCTGGCCTCCCTGACGGTGGAGGTGGGGACACCCTCTGCCTACACACGGAGCCCCCACTCCGGGCAGCGCCCGCCCCGGTCCTCAGGCCTGAACATCTAGCAATGGCTGCCAATCCCCCAGGAAGCACCAGGCAGATGGTGGAGGAAGTGGGAGAAATGTCTGCAGAGATTCCTGTTCTAGAAGAGTTCTTATGGCCCAGTGGGAGGGACACAGCAGACACCCGTGCCCCAGACAGCCACCCACTTCAGAGACTCCTCTGCCTGGCCCTGCTCATGCTGGCGGCCCAGAGCCCGCAGTGTCCTGATGATCTGCCCAACAATGCATCCCAGCTGGGTGTGCCTGCAGTAACTGGGCAGTGTCAACCCGAGCTCCCGAGCAAGCCGGGCCTGGGGCTGGCGGCGGGACGGAAGCCTTGGAGGCTGCCCGGGGCCTGCGGGGAGGCGGGCAGGCGAGCGGCTGGTGATTCATGCCACCCAGCCTGCCAGCGCGCCAAGGAGGGGGGGCGGCAGCTCGGCCCAGCTGGGACCACTGTTATTTTTAAAAGTCTGGGAAAGAAAACAACAATAAAACAACTGGCGCTCAGGATGGCTGGCGAGTTTGGAGATGCCGAGAAAGGCTGAGATGGATCTGTGAGGCGTGCCATTTGCTGGGGGTCTCAACAGGCTAATGGAGAACCCGGCTCGATTACGCGGCGGGCAGCTGCTGGTCCGTCAGGCGGTGCGAGTCAAGGGGCTCTGTGTGGGTCTGTCTGTGGGGGCCCGGGGTGGGAGTGGGGGGGATCAGAGAAGGCTCGTTCTAGCCAGGCTAGATCTGGGAGGCTATGCATGGGAGAGGGAGAGGCTCTTTTCCCGACTTAAAAAAAAAAAAAAAAGACCCACTGGGGCCAGATGAGGTTTGGGGTGCGGGAAAATCACAGAGACAAGACGGGAGGGAAGGAACGCGGAGAAGAACCAGCCGCGATGAAGAAAGGGGGTGCCCTCTGCCCCGGCCATCCGGCTCCAGAAGCCCTGTGCAGCAGGTGAGGAGGGAAAGGGAATTATGGCATGTGAGGCGAAGCACAGAAGCTGCACTGCGCTCTGTCTCCCGGCTCTGCAGGAGAGGGGCTGCCTGTAATCCCGGCTGCGCCGGCCCGTCCGTTTGGAGGATGGGAAGTGTGGTCACAGCTCGCTCCGAGGCCCAGCTGGCAGCTCTGCCGGAGGGTCTGGGGAAGGTGCGTGGGGGTGGGGGGGGTGGGACGTGGAGTTACCGTCGGAGGACAATAATCAAAGCTTTGCAGGCAGGGTGGGAGATAATTAAAGGCACACTTGGTTTCCCTGGCTGCACTCGACCGCCACGCAACAGAAATTGGACCAGATGTGTTTGTGGAACCCCACGGGGAACAGTGGGGCTGGGTTTGCCATCCTGGCTCGGCAGGCTCGGCCCAGACCGAGGGAGGTGGGGAGGCTGAGGCACAGATGGGAGCTGGGGGGCTGCGTCTCAGCTTGCCCGTCTGTTAGAGGGGCCCGCGGCCCCACTCACCCTCCAGCATCCCCCACGAACCTGCCCAGGGCAGGAGGGGAGGCAGGCACGGGGGGGGGGGGGGGGGGGAGCGAGGCTGGTGGAGACACCCGCGCTCCGGGCTGGCTCTCAGTTGGGCCACGAAGCCCATTCTGCGGGACAGGAAGTGCGCTTGCCCCTAGCTCGGAGCTGAGCCGAGAGGTGCCGCCCGCCCCACCTGCTCCCAGCTGATCCCTATGTGGGTCCCCCGCGAGTCCCAGGAGTCGCGAGGGCGGCGGGCTGTAGCTGGGACAGTCGGGGTGACCTTTACCGAGGGGCGGGGTGGGCTGTCATGGGACACAGCCCCCGCGGATCGGGGCTCGGCAGCGCCCTCTTCGCCCAGCCCTGAGCGGCCATGTGGAGGGGTCCCCAGGGGCCCGCACGTCCCTGTCTGTCATGAGCAGCACAGGGGCTGCCGGGGACGGCGGAGCGGGCAGCAGGCAGGAGTGGCCGAGACGCCACCGGCGCCCCCCCAAGTATCCCAGGGTCGCCAAGGCTCCTGGCGGCCTCTGCTGCACCTGTGACAGCGGCCTTGTGGCCCGACGGCAGCGTTTGTGACAGAGACTGTGTGGCCCACAACGCTGACGAACTTACGCGCTGGCGCCTGCCCCGCTCTGAACCCAGCGGCTTCGCCTCCCGCCTCCCCGGATTCGTTTTCCTTAATCAGGTACTTACAGGGCGCTCAGGAGAGGCCGCCCAGGACCGAGTCGACCGGCAATTAGGAGACGGGCGGCAAGCCTCATTAGGCCCCGGCTTGCCCACCTGAGGAGCGGCAGTGAGGGCGGGTGCCTGGGCCAGGGACCCCGCGAACCCCGACCTTTCCATCCATCTGTCCTATGGGTGACTAGCCATGGGCCTGGAAGGAGGGGGGGGGGGGCGAGGATCCTTCTCCCCAGTGCACACAGAGCAGGAATGGAAGGCAGCCGCTCCAGGAGAGCCATCTGCAACTGGACCGCAGCCAAGGCAGGCAGGCACCAGGCGGGAAGACATCGCCAGGGCCGCAAAGTAGAGGAAAAACCAGAAAGGCAGGAAGGGAAGCTCAGGGCTGAGCACCTGCCTAGCACTTGCAGGGCCCCAGGTTCGATCCCTAGCCGAGCCAGGTGGCAAGCCCTGGCGTCGAGGAAGAGATGCACACAGGCGTGTGCGGAGGGCTGGCTCTGGAGTCACACATGCACGCACGCACGCACGCACGCTGCTGCCTGTGCAGACACAGAGCTAGAGTTTGCATCCCAGCCTCTGGTCCACCTTGGCTGGTGGCCGCAGGCAGGGTGGACGGTTCACGATGGTCTGTGGTGACCCAGCGCCCCCCTCCCCACCCTGCTCCACCCCAGAGCTCGCTCACTGCAGGGAGCAGGTCAGGCCAGCCCCGGGCTTCTCAGTTGTATCTGCCAGGACCCGGGCCCGAAGCGTCCTCCCCTTCCCTCCCCACCCCCTCCCCATCATCATCCAATAAGCCACTGAGTCTCACGCCCAGGCTCTGGGTCCACAGGACCAGGCAAAGCACACACACAGTCTACTCCACACGCGCAGATTCTGCACAAATGATCACACACCATGTGACACTTTCCCAAAGAGAGACAAAAGATCTGTGGGTCGCGCAAACACCAAATGCCCTCTAACTATGGCTGGAGTGCCAGCTCGCTCCTTCCTCCTAAAAGCTTAGTGCTTTGCTTCAACCCAGATATCCGTGGTGCCTGGTGGAAGCACTGGCTTCCCTTATCGGCTAGGCTGCCAAGGAGCTGAGGATGCACCCAGGATCCCATGGCAGGAACTCTGACCGGTTGCTTTGCACAAGGCTCCTGCGGACACTTGCCCAGATGTCACACGGGGGGGGGAGGGGGTGGTGGTGTGGGGGGGTGGGGTGGGGGTGGGGGCTGGGGGTGGTGGTGCGCTGCTGAGACTCTAGTTGGCAGGTTAGTGAGCAGAGTACTACTCCAAGCAGCACCCCAAGCTGGGTACTTCTACCCTCTTGCTTTGGGGCCCCTGAGTAGGCCCCCCTCCCTGCCCAAGGGCAACTGGACCCCCTCTTTCCCACCAGTTGCTGGGGTCCTGGGCGTGCGACCAGCAGCCTGGGTAAGTACAAGTGCTGTAGGCCCAGACATACACACCAAAACACACTGGGAAACACTGGTGCTGGGCCGGGAACCAGCGCCTCACACATGCCAGGCAAGTGCGCTGCCGAGCCACCCCACCCCAGCAAGACCCCGACAGTCCTAACTGGGGTACCCCACATTTTCACCTGCCACGCATGAGGTGTTTCAGGCAAGTGTGGGAGTACAATTCTGGCTGAGACCCAGATGGACAGACAGACCCACGGACAGACCCACAGACAGGCCCCGGCTCCTTCTGGAGCCTTGTGGGGGCCCTGCAGCACCCTCACGGCTCCGGTTCCCCGGGGACGCACAGCGCAGCGCAGCGTGGCCATGACCACACGCACCAGGCGGAGGCGCCGGGGCGGGGTCACCCGCCTCGGGTCAAGGGTCGCCTTCCTGCCCGCTGGGTGGTGCTCTTGGCGCCAGCTGCCCCACGATCCCTTACTGAGCTGCAGAGATACTGATCCATGCTCCACGCCCTGTGCTGTGCGCGTATACGTCCCCAGCTCAGAGACGGCGGGGCCTCAACCGAGCCTCAAGTGAATAAACAAACAGGAGTCAAAATCAGGAGCATGAAGAGTGGGGGGCTCTGCCTCGCCCCTTCTTATTGCCAGTGTCTCCTGTAAGTGCCAGTATGACTGCCACACCAGTTCCCCAGACCACCCACAGGCCCTACCTACAGCCCTCCCCTCGCCTGCAGTTACATGTGAGGCTCTTCCATCTGGGGCCCTGCCCCATGGTGGTGCGGGGGGGGGGGGGGGGGGGGGAGAGGGTGGATGGGGGAACACTGGTCCTGGATCCCCTGCCTTCCCTGGTCTACTGGTCCTACCTGCCCTGGTCTACTGGTCCTGGATCCCCCACCTGCCCTGGTCTACTGGCCCTGGATCCCCCGCCTGCCCTGGTATACTGGTCCTGGATCCCCCACCTGCCCTGGTATACTGGCCCTGGACCCCCCGCCTGCCCTGGTATACTGGTCCTGGATCCCCCACCTGCCCTGGTATACTGGTCCTGGATCCCCTGCCCATCTCCTTCTCCTGAGCAAGTTTCTCCGAGAAGAGCCACAGTGGTGACACGGGGCCAGTTGCCATGATACGCGTCGTGGTAATTTAGCTGCAGCGCTCGGCTCCCTTGGAATAATTTAACGAGCTGTCACAGGAAGGGAGGGAAGAGGACAAGCGTCGTGCAGCTTGCTATATCCACACCTCCACAAAATAATCTAAGTTCCCGTAGCCGGAGGAAGCCCCGGTCGGGGAGATGAAATACGAATGCTGTCTGCCAGGACCCAGGTAGGCAGGGCCTTGCCGATCTGCTTCTGTGTGAGGAAAACAAGTGAAACAGAAAACTACAGGGATGGACCAGCCAATCAGATCCCAACCCGAACCCCGAACCTTCCTCAGGCTGTCCGGCTCACAGAGACGGCTGATGCAGGCCTTGCTGTCCCCTCCCTGTGAGGAAGAGGACGGGGCTGGGGGCGGGGGGAAGGAGGACACATTGTGTTTCCTGCTCCCCAGTGGGAGGAGTGTGCCCAAGAAAGGGTGCCAAAGGGCGTCACCCCGGGGCCCTTCCTCGCCGGTCTCCGTGGACGGGGCTTCTGTTCTTGTGCCTGGGGTTTTAACTCAAGAGCCTGGGGCGCTGTCCCTTAGCTTTTTTGCTCAAGGCTGGTGCTCTATCACACACAACTCTATTTCGGGCTTTTTGCTGCTGAACTGGAAGGAAGGCTCTCACAGACTTTCCCGCCCAGGCTGGCTTTGAATGGTCAGCAGCCTGTGGAGTGGCTAGGATTACAGGTGTGAGCTACAGCAACCGGCCTGAACACCGGTGGTTTAAAGTCCACTTGCTGTTTCCTTGCCCTGCCGACTCTGGGGACTAAGCCGGAGCTGAGGTGTCTCTGGGGGAGAGGGGGTGGCCGAGTCCAGTGTGTGCCACGGCGGCTGGCTCTCCACTTGCTAGACACACGATGGGTTAGAGTTGAGAGTCCAACTGCTGCGTAGCTGGCCCTCCCTTTAGCCTAGCAGGCTTTTTTCTTTTTCTTTTTTGGCTTAAATAAAAGAACTTCGTAACTGTGTGTCTCAGATTTGGAGGCCAAGAGACCAAGATCAAGTTTCTAGTGAACACCAGGCACTTGTGATTTCTTCCCCCCCAACAATTGCTAGGATCTTATTTCTGTGATGATGGAGACCCCAGGACCCAGCCCCAGGAGGTGTACTCAGCCCAGCCCCTGGCGCAGAGACGCAGGGAGAGAGCCGGACCCGAGGAAGCGGCTCACAGGGTACTGGTCCCCTTCCTCCTCCACTTCTCCTTGAAACACGGAAGGGACGTGTGGCGATGTAGCCGGACATGCGGCTCAGGGTCACCAGGAGAGGAGAGACGAAGGCAAGGGTGGAGCGGCGGCCCTGCCCCTGGTTCTGGTCCAGATCGGTGAGCAAGCGTCCCGGGGCAGGTCCTCCAGCCATGCCAACCTCGTGCGGCAGTGCCTGCCCCCCATCCCCAAACAAGGCCCCTTTCTCAACAGCCACATCCTCCCCCCTCCATCCACTCCTGAAGGAGCAGCCTCCTGACCTCCACCCCTCGGACACTAGTGACAGCCTCCAGGGGGGCCACAGCCGCCATGGACTGGCACACGACCCGAGACGGGGACTCTCTTCAGTTTTGTGGGGGCCCCAACCAGGAGAAGCCAGACCGGATTACAGCAGGCTAGGGCCGTGTGGCCCCCAGGCAGGGGGCTTTGCCCACCGGGAAAGGGGGCGGGGCAGGACGCGGGAGTGCCGCCTGCCGCCGTGGCCAGCGGGCCTGGCACAGACACGCCATCTGCCTGCCGACGACCCCCCCCCCCCCCCCCCCCCCCCCCCCCCCCCCCCCCCCCCCGGCCTCCGGAGTGTGTTTGCTCCTGGTGTGGCTGACATGCGCGTTCACACTTCAGACGGAAGCAAAGCAAACAAACAACGCATTTTAAACGCTCAGGTAAAAGGCGGCGGAGGCACGGCGTTATTTATGCCGTGCCTGGATGCGCCTCGCTGGGAAAAAACACCCGTGGAACTAGATTTATGCCACGGCTGGAGGGAGGAGGGAGACACCTGCCTTCATTTCCATTTGGCAGAGGGGAGAGCAAGCGAGCGAGAGGCCATGGGGGGGGCGGGGCAGGCCCCCCCCAGTTCCCTAGCCAGCTCTCTGCCCCCCCCCCCACCAGCTACCTCTAGCTTTGTGGGCTCAGCCCCGGCTGCTGGAAGCTGGGAGGGGAAGCCTTGCTAATTCAATCAATGAACTCTGACAAGCCTAAATGGTTGTCTGAATGGATCCTCTCCATGCCCCCTCCTCCTCGACTGCCCAAAACCTCGAATAAAATAAATTAAATAAAACACAAGACGCCATCGGAGTCTTTTTTTTTAAACGGGCTGTCTTTTCTGGCGGGAGTCAGAAAAATGCTAATGACGTTTGGGGCCTGGCTGGGCCTGGCAGCGGCCGCTCTGCGCTGGCGGCCGGGCTGTTTGCTTTGCCTCCCTGGACACCCCATCCTCCGTCTCCCTCCACGCTCCCCGTGCCCCTCTGGCGGGGTGGGTGGGGGCTGGGATGATGCACAGCACGCTGCCATAGGTGTCTTCAGCCAATCGGAGGCGATGGCAGACGCTCACACCTTGCTGACAGCTGCTGTCAAAATACCCTCACCACCGGCAGCTCGATAATAACTCGAAAATGAGATGGAAATGAGCGACTCCTCTGGAGCAGGAAGCACCGCCCTCGGGGGTGGGGGTGGGGGTGGGGCTCAGAGAGGCTCCAGCGGCTGCAGGCAGAGTGGCCGAACCCTTAAGAGAGTCCCCAGGACTTCAGGCCAGGGGTGCAGAGGGAGGAGGAGACTGGGCAGCGGGCAGCCCGAGATGCACCCCCTCCCACCCCCTGCCCCCGGGCCGGGCGGCGGGGCTGTTTCTGATGTGCCAACTTTGTTCTGAGAACTTGGACCTCCCCCGGGGAGGTCAATGATGGGGCGAACGGCACCAGGATGGAGGGGACTTGGAGCTGGAGATCAAGGGAATGGCCGATCTTGTGCGTGTGTGTCTACACTAGGGCTTGAACTCAGGGCCGGGCACTGTCCTTGGTTTGCTCAAGGCTGGTGCTCTAGCAATTGAGCCAGGACGCCACTTCTGACTTTTTGCTGGTTAACTGGAGATGAGAGTCTCACAGACCTTCTTGCCTAGGCTGGCCTCAAATTCTGATCCTCAGATCTCGGCCTCCTCAGTAGTCAAGGGTACAGGTGTGAGCCCCGGGTGCCCTGGCAGAACAGCCGCTCTTAGCAGTCCCCCTCGCTTGCCAGGGCCAGAGGTCAGGTAGGGGACACAGAGGGGTGTGGTGCCCACCCACTAGGGGATGCGGTCCGCACAGCTCCCATGGTGCCCAGTCGCAGGCTGAGAGGCTGTTAGCATGGAAGGCAGCACAGATGCCTGCTCTCTTTTCGTAAACGGACGGGTGGAGGCCGCAGCTCAGCTCAGCCGAGAGGGGAGGCAGAGGTTGAGGCTGGGATGGAAAAAGGCCGCTCAGGGCACTCAGCCTGGCGGGGCTGTCCCGGGGACGGGGGCAGGGCTGGGGTCCTCTGGCCCCGTCGGCCTGCGTCAGGCCAGGGAGCCACCCACCGCCTGGGCGCGGCCTCGTGCATCCCGGACAAACGCGTCCCCGTTGCCTGCGCCCCCTTTTGAGCAGTGACTCGGGCGCAGAGGCGGCGGCTGTAACTCACTCCACCAGCCAAGCTGCTGTGGGGGCCTGCGGCGCCGCGCTCCAAGACAAGAGGCTCTCAGCACCCTGTGAGCCGGGGAGACGGCTGTTTGGGGGTTACCTCCATCAAGCCTCGCTACCCAATCAGGGAAAGGATGAGACCAGAACCTGGGCTTGAGACGTGGGCCTGCCACTTCACTGGCGAGGAGACCTCGGGGCCCGCTTAACCTCTCTGGCCTCGTCCCTCATCTGCACGGCGGTGAGGTGAACACCGGTGCGACCTGTGCGGTCGCGGGACCGACGGGGGGAGGCGCTGCACCCAACACTCACCCTGCTGCTAAGGTTTTGCTCCGCTCCCCAAGTGATCTGAAGGACATTGGTTTTAGGATCAAGAGAATTCTCCAAGGGCAAAACTTGCTCATAGAGAAGGAAGGATTCTGGAGGGCGATGGAGAGGCTTGAAATGACAGAGTTCTGGGCACCCTCCCCTTCCTCCTTCTCCTCCCCACCAAGAGCAGCACTATCCCGGCTTTGCCTGGCACAATGAATCCCATTCTACACGGGCCAGGCTCAGGAGCTGAGGAGCGAGGTGGGGCAGAGCGGCTGGGAAGGGTAACAAAGATAAAAAGAATGAGGTCCCGGGTCTGGACTGGTCCTGGCAAAGTCGGAGCACTGGACACGAGTCTGGGCTCAGTGGTATGAATGAGCGCCGTAGCTGGGGCTTTCCACGGAACTCGTACCTAACCCCCGCCCCTCCCTCACTAGCACAGCCACAGGCCCAGTCTCGCCGGAGATAGGAGACGCTCAGCCCATTTTTGCCGAGCCCGCCAGTCACTTCGTAACTGAGTTGCAGACAAACTCAGATGGCAGCGGGGACCTGGGCCAAAGCGGCCCCGCAGGGGAGAGAAGGCGGCTGCGGGAGCCAGCAGCGATCCACAGGAGGGGAGCCAGCTTCCTGGCAGGCAGGGAGGCAGGCGGACAGGCGAGAAGCACATTTGTAGGTGAGCAGTCAAAGATGCCACGCCTGCATCTGTACCAGACATTACTAATCGATTACTATGCCACTCCCTGTGGAGCCCAAATAGACTCACAATCCTCCTGTAGAGGACTTAGGCAGCCATGACCCCTGGGCTCGCCTGGAACGGCAGAAGCCGCCTGCCATGCTGGTCTGGTCTGATCCTGTCATGGGTTCACTCCCTCAGCAGTTCCGCCGCTAGGACGGGGTGCAGAATGCAGTCTCTCGGGCTGGCACACTGCTGGTTCACGGGAAATCACCTGGCCTCCTTTCCAAGCTGACGATGGAGAGAAACGAGGCCGCAGGTACCCCAGTGTCTTGAGCAAGCGTGCTGGGTCTAGCCGGGCGGCGATGGCCCACACTAGCCATGAATGTCCCCAGTGGACACACTGGTGACCGGCAGGGTCGCGGAATCTAAAATTGTTTCCACAAGGCGAGTGGCTCAGGTTCAGAAAGTATCAGCTCACGAGCAAGCGCGCTCGGTGAGCTCCCAGGGCTGGGCTCCAGGGAGCCTTCGAGGGGGAGGGAGAGACAGGCAGACAGACAGACAGACAGAGAGGCAGGCAGGCAGACAGAGACAGAGGCAGGCACGCTGGCAGACAAGCAGGCAGGCAGACCCCGTTTCTCAGTTCTCTGAAAAGGATCTAGAAACACCTCCAGCAGTGTTTCTTTACCCTGAAGACAGTTTAAGATTAATATGAATATTTTGAATATTAATTTTAGATTCTTCATATCTTTTCCGAGTCACTATAGTACCAGGAAGTCTGTGCATGAACCTCCTAGATAAAAATAGATCCCAAGAAATAAAATAGGCTTACTAGGCCAGCCCTGTCACCTCCCTGGGTTTAAGTGGCCTAGATTTATGGAACCCAGTGTACAAACTGTTCAGAGGGGTAGAAAAGTTGGGTGATTTCTTTCTCCCCAGGCTCTGCTTATTTCCTCCTGGACAAAGAGCACTTTTGTGGCTGTCTCCCAAACCTAGAAAATTCTCCTTTCTTTGACCCCAGGAGCCTGGCCTGTCAAGACATCACAAACGCCTTCTTCAGCAGCCCTCACGGATTCCACTTACCCCTGGGGATGGGCGACTCATTACTCTCCATCTTTTGTAGCATGGGGTATTTGGTTCCAAACACTTCCAGCTTTTGTGATTATATATTCTTTCCCCAGTGTTAAGTTCTGGCAAAACTTCAGCACTTTACCATAACCAGGAAATCAACCTTGATACCACCTTTCAGGGAATTTAGACTTCCTGTGTATTGCACACTGTCCACATGTGCCTGTTTAGTTCTAGAGAGGGTTGGGGTGGGCACCCTGGGGACCAGCAGGACCTGCCCTCTCACGGAAACAGTCACCGGCCTCCCCGATCCCTGGCCACCAGTGTCTGTCACCTCCTGTCTTGTCATTTCAGGAGCGCTAGAGGAATCACACAGCTGTGACCTCCGGGAGCTAGGCCTGCTCCCTCGGCATCATGCTCTGGAGTTAACAGGTTGCTGTGTAATTCTGTGACTCTGCTCCTGTTCGCTACCTAGTGGTATTCCGCTGTACGGACACAGCAAAGGTGGTGCAGCTGTGTTCCCACCGAAAGACACCCGGCTGGTCTCCAACATGGCGGGATCATAACCTAGCTACGTGTGGGAACATCTGTGCGTAGGTCCTTCCTGTTCCTGCTCACACAGGCCTGCTGGTCATCCCTTCTACAATTCACTCAATCAGACAAGCCTGCTGGTCACCCCTTCTACGATTCACTCAATCAGACAAGCCTGCTGGTCACCCCTTCTACGATTCACTCAATCAGACAATACCACACAAGTGGTGCAGCCTTCCCAGACAATTTTAGGACATTCCGCCACATCAAACAGAAGCCTCCACCGCACTCTTCAACTCTCCCCTGGCCTCATGCCCCCACTCTATGCAGCCTCCCTGCCTCCCGGACTTGCCTGCCCACCATTTCATGCCAACGGCGGTACACAGCTAAAGCCTTCGCGCCTGGTGTCACACCGGGTAAGGTGTCACCAGGTAAAAGGGGACGTCTCAAGGTTCATTCACACTGTGGCTCATGTGCCCCACTCCTTTTGATAGCTGAATAATATTCCCCTCCGTGGATGTGCCACATTCGCCCCCGGCGGTGATGGGCTGGCATCCCAGCAGATCGCCTGGCACAGCGCCTGGCAAAACGGGCTCACGCACTGTGCACAGTGCTCATACAGACAGGGACCAGGAACCCTGGGTCTGAGGACCCGGGCTGACGGGGTGAGGGGCAGCAGACCCCGCAAAGACTCCAAGCTGGAGCTCGGGGTCATCCACGGCGGGCCCCACATGGGTTCAGGGTGCGCAGTGTGCCCCTCCTCACCTCTACTCCCCTCGGCCCCCCTACCCTGTGTGTGACTCAGGAGGATCCTGCCCAGAAAGGCACCAGGCTTGGCGGAGAGCCCAGCACAGTGGCATGAGTCTGAAAACAGACTGGGATTTTCACTCCACCTGGCAGGACGTGCCCCCCACACCTGGACCCCTCCTCCTCCGGGGGCCAGAGACCTATGCTGGCCACCGGCTTTGTCTGCCAGCCTGCCTGGAGCTCCCTCGGAAGGCTCACAGCGACCCCTGCTGTCCACCACTGAGAGCGGCCCCGGGAACAAAAGCAAGGGAGGGCTGCCAGGAGGGTTCACAAACTCCCAGAACAATGGCAGGGAGAAGGGGCACTGCACAGAATTCGGTTCCCTGCCTTGCGAAAAGGCAGAGAAAGCTCGAGATCAGATGGCGCGCTCCCTTTGGCTTTTGTTCCTCAGGATCGGCGTTGAGGAACGCCATCATTTGCCAGGACATCCCTTCCTGGGCGTCGGCGTCTGCCACCTCCTACATCGGACTCCTTTTAAGCAGAGGAAGCGGGTCTGAACAAGCAGACCCGCTTACCCACGCGGACAAGGGCCGGCGTGGGGTTCTGCCAACCTCGGCCGTGAACACCGCACACCTATGCCCGGCAGATGACAAACCAGGAGGGTAGAGAGCAAGGACAGAGCACTGGGTCCCTGCCCTGAGCCTCAGGCAAGAGGCAAGGGGCAAAGCTCCCACGGAGAGAATTCTTCCTCCTCTCCGTCTTGCTGCTGTGGCCCAGGGGAAGATGGTTTGGAGGCTCCCCCAGGGGCTCCGCTTTCCTCCCGCCCTGCTAGCACACAAGGGGAAGATGGATGAGTGACCGCACCCCGGACGGAGAAGCCCAACTGCCCCTGCTGTGGAGTCGCCCGGCCGGGCTAACTCACGTGCTTCTACTCTGGGGATGGGGGGGGTGTCTCTGGACGCCCCTCCATGTGTGCGCGGGGAGTCCCCACACCCGCCAGCCTTTGCCCCATTTCCTCAGGACCGGCGCCGTGGGGGAGCCCTAAGCAGCCTGAGAAATCAGAACCCACCCGGCGTGGGCACGGGGGGCCGGGGCGGGCCGGGCTCTGTCCTATGCTCTTTGTTTTCCAAGAGCAAACTGGCTGCAGAGGAATTCACTCCTTGCAAGAATCGAGGTGCTACGTGAGCAGAGGGGACTTATTACATCCGACGCCTGCCTGTCTGCCTGTCTGGTACCGTGGCAGGGCGGATGGCCCACCTGGCCTGGTCTCCCGGCATCCAGAGGCCCGTGTCCGCAGGGGATGCCTGCAGGGAAGTCGCCTTCCTCTCTAAGGGGCCAGGACCAGAGACCCCTGGGAGCTGTGACCGAGGCCCAGATACAGGGAGGGGGGACCCCCAAAAGCCCCTGAGGCGATGCCCCTGGCTTCCAGCCAAGGGGGACGTGGGTGAGGCCCCTGCACCGGGCCTGCCGCAGTGGGCGGGGTCCGGCCTGCTGCGGAGGAGGGGCTGGCTGTGCCACGGCCCTGCACAGACTCTCACGTTAGGGGACCAGTCGAAGGCGGAGGACGACCTGGCCTGTGGTGGAACCATCTAGAACCCAGGACGCTCCCGAACCCTACCAAGCGGCGGCGGCGGCGGTGCTGAGGACCGGAGCGTGTCCTACCTGAAGAGCTCCCGGATCTCCCGCTGGCTGGCCTGAAAGGGGACGTTGCGCACCAGGATCTTAGACGTCGTCTGCTTCCTGGAGACTTGCTTCTTGCGTGCGGATGTCACCGCCGGCCTGCAGGAGGGGTGGTGGTCAGGTGACCGAAGCCCGCCCAGAACCAGCGCCCCGCCCTCAGCAGGGGGATGCGTCACCCCCGCCCACGCGACCCGGGGGCCACGTCAGCCCGGCACCAGGCGACAAGCTGTGAGGGCCACTCACTAGCCCTCAATCTGAGAGTCGGGGGACCGGAGCAGGACCTGACAGGAGAGAGGACTCCCCAACATTCACTGGCACCCAGCTGCTGGACAGCCACAATAAATGGCCAAAGAAATGGCTGAAGCCAGCTCTGGATGGTGGGAGGCGGTCATCAGACTCAGAGAAGGTAGATGGTAATGGCCAGGAGATGAGCACTTGCTGGGGGACGCTCTTTGGGGGGCACTGCTGGAAGCCCCTGGGGGGTGCTGGGTCACTGACATGGAGAAGCAGGTAGAGACAGGGGAGCCAAATAACAAAGCTCTCAAAATCTTTTCCCACTGTTCCAGGAAACACCATCGGACAACTGGTCTACCTCTGTCTCCTAACATCTACCGAGTTTCAAACTGACCGATGTCCCGGGCCTCTGCTGTCCCACTCTGGGAAAGGGGGGTGGTACCAACGCGGTGGGCATGATGCCTCACAGTGCTCATCTGACGCACGTGTGCAACCCTCCCTTGCTTCATTCCTACCATCCAGCCCTGACCACGTGCGTGTTTCTCCCCGGCCGCCGGCCGCACATCGGAGCAGCACAGGTAACATCGCCCCCAAGGCCAGGCCCGGGCTGAGCGGGCAGGGGGCAGCATGGCGGCCGGCACGCGCAGCCTTTACCGAGAAGACCCCCGACGGGCAGGGGAAGCAGGGAGTCAGGACACTCACTTGGTGGCTCGCTCTGAGACCCGCAGCTCCAGCTTGTGGCCGTCCACAACGTGACCCTGTAAGAGGAGAAGCTGGGCTCAACGCTCTGCCTGTCACCCAGGGACCCCCGCCCAGGGCAGGGGCTTTCGGAGACCTCATCTTTCCTTGTTTTCCTGTTACACCACCAGGGGCCTAGAATCTTCTACCCTTCAAGGCTTGCAATGTGGGTTAGTCGGAGTGCTACTCTTGAAGGAAAATTCTAAACCGGGGCCTGAGGGCAGGACTCTAACGCCAGTCTCTGGAGACAAAGCTGGGGTGATAGCAAAATCCACCCTGAAAACCGAGCACTTCACAGCCGCCGCAGCTCACGCAGCCTCCGTGGACAGCCCTTGGTGGGAGGTGCCACCGGCCCCGATGCACACGCGTGCATGTCCGTGCCAGGATGTGGGGCGCGAGGAGCCCTTTCAGCCCTCGGGGAGGTGTGAACCCCAGCTCTCTTCCTCCTGCCTCTGGGGCTGAGAGTACTTCTCCCTCCCCTGAGCATGGCGGCCACACCTGGCCCAGGTGGCCTCCGGGTTCCATGAGGCAGATCAGAGACCGGCCGGCCGGCTCACCGCTCCTCGGACCCTTCCTCAGGGTTCTCCAAACCCTGAAACAGCCTTTGGCTCCAGTCCAGTCTTTCAAAAGCCTGGGACATGTTGCCCCCGACACCCATCACCTCACCTTTTACCTCAATATCGGGCCTCCGTTGGCTTCACACATGTGAAATTCAGTCCTACCTTCCCACACCACAGGCCCTTTGCACATGCTGCTCCCACCTCCTTGACTGCTCCCCTCCCGGCTCTCTGCACAGCTGACTTCAGATTGAGGTGTGAGCTCGACCTCCATCTCTTTAGAGATGTGTTCTGCATGTACCCACTGCCCCTACTGTGTGCTGTGGGCTTGCACGCCTGCTCAGGCTTTTGCTGCCTATCTTTCCCCCACATAGAGGAAGCACCTTCTCCAGGCCTAGCCCAGCACAGGGCACAAACCACGCCCACAAAGGGCTGTGGACAGAACGAATGAACTAACGCGTTCTGAGCTGCTTACCAGCTGCAGTTCCTTAGAGCAGGATGAGTGGGGGCAGATGGAGGGGTGTATGCGTCCCCCCCCCCCCCCCGCACCTGCCAGCTCCCCAGGGATCTTACCTGGAGCTGCCGCAGGGCTTTTTGGGCCTGCTCGGGCTTCCGGTACTCCACGAAGCCGAACCCCATGGACAGCAGGGTTCCTGAAAGAAGGGGTCATCAGCAAGGTGGGCAGGGAGGAGGTCCAGGACTGCGTGCCAGGGTGCCTGGGCCTGGGCCCACGAGGTGATCATGGCTGCCAACTGGGACGCAGCAGGCCAATTGTTGGCATAAGCCTGGCATGACCATGGGCCCATCACGGAGCACTGCCTTTGGAGGGAGAGGGGTTTGACAAGATGGGCATCGGGGCTCTGCCTGGCCGGCCCTGGTCCCGTCTGCTGTGTGGAACGCTTCCTCGCTGAGCTGGGCGCCCGGGGACAGAGGCGGCCTCTGGGCTCGGGGACCCTGAGAGCTGGCACCTGCTGGCCCCGGGCACCTCCATTCAGCCCGACCCCCCCATTCTGGGCCTTAGAGTGATATCCTTTTCCGAATTCCCAAACTGATTCTTCCCGAAATGTGACCTTACTGGAAATGTTTTGGTTTTTGTTTTCTTTTGAAACAGGATCCACCCTGGGGACTTGCGAACCTCCTGCCTGAGGCTCCTGGGTGCTGGGACTACAAGTGTCCACCACCATGCCCGGCTTTGAGATTTGTCCTTCACAGAAACCATCGAGTCAAAACCAGGCCACCTGGGTGGGTACAGGTCCACTGGGACTTGTATGGGAGCTGCCTTTTAAGAAAGGGCCAGGGTAGGCAGGACTCGAACCCAGGATGCCACGAGGACCTGAAGCACAGACAGGTGCTCAGTGCCGGCAGCCTCTGCCACCTGACTGCTCTTCTCTGCCAAGCCCCCGGGCTGCCATGGGGGAGCCTGTGCTGGGATTGTCACACCACAGCGTCCTGTGACCCTGGCAAAAGTGCTGCAGACCTCCACTTGTGTCCTCAAGCTGTGCTGGGGGGCCCTGGGGATGGGGTCCCCACGACAGGACCACTGGGCCGCGGCCACCCCACCGTCCCCCCTGCCCCGCAACCAGCAGGGGGTCAGGACAGCACCAGGCTGGTGACAGGGCGTCCCCACCCACCCTGCTCCAGCCGAGAGGCCCAGGGTTCATGACTCGGGAGAATGTTCTAGAAGTTCTACATCTAAACACCGCGTGGGGAGGAGATGGAGGCTGCTGGGGGGGAGAAGGGTCATCCACCCTGCCTGCCCCCTAAACACTAAATGCGGCTGGTCTTTGGGGGAACGGCAGGGCCACGCCACACACCAAGCGAGGGCACGGGGTCCCCGGTCACCCTACCCCCATGGCCTCGGGGGTCACCCAGGCATTACCGGCTTTGTTCTTCTTCCTGGAGACCACGCAGCTCCTCAGCGCGCCCGCTCTGGAAAACACCTGCAAGATAGCGTCACCAGGCCTCACCCCGGCTCCTGGGGATCCCCCCATGCTCGGGGGCGCAGAGCGAGGCCGTGTGGGAGGTGAGGCATGGACAGGGTGGGGCTGCATGGGGAGCACGTGCGGGGAGCGCGGGGATCGGGCGCACGGCCCCGCGGCGGCAGCTGGAGCGCGGGGATCGGGCGCACGGCCCCGCGGCGGCAGCTGGAGCGCGGGGATCGGGCGCACGGCCCCGCGGCGGCACACTCCGGGTTTACACGCGGGCAGTGGGGGAGCAGCGGCAGGCCCCAAACCTTCAGAACTGGGTTGTGGGGCCCATTTGGGGGGCACCCCCACTTAAAAAGGGCCAGGTGAGCCAGAGCTGCACGCGTGGTGGCCACGCAGGATACTCCCCCCCCCCCCCCCAAGCTCCACTCACCTCCTTCAGCGTCTCCTCCGTGGTGCTGAAGTTGAGGTTCTTAATGAACAGCGTGCACCCCGGGGAGCTCTCTTCATCGTCATCGTCATCGTCATCTCCGTCGGCGCCGTCGCCGTCGCCCGGCCTGCCGGCGGCTGCCCTCAGCACAAACACACCACACATTTTCAGCCCAGGGGGGCCCAGCCCGAAAACCAGAGCCCACCAGCTCCCTCCCTGCGGCCCGGGCAGCATGGTTTGCCCAAGGAAGACGGACAGGCCGGAGCCGGGACCCCCGCCGCCTCCGGGGACAGAGCAAGCGCCAGCTGCGGCCCCCACACTGCCGGCTCTTCGCAGGAACGCGCCCCGGGCAGCCGGACGGTCAACGTCAGAGCCCTCGCGAGACCTTGCTCCTGAGCGGGAGCCGCGGCTGCGTGCGTCACGTGTGAATTCTACCTGGAAAAGCGGCGTTAGGCAAACTTGCCAACTCCAATGTAACTTTCTCTTTTCTTTTTTTTGCCACTCCTGAGGCTTGAACTCAGGGCCTAGGCGCTGCCCCTGAGCTGCTTCTGCTCAAGGCAAGCGCTCTACCACTTGAGCCACGCACAGCACCACTTCCAGTGTTCTCTGAACGTGGTACTGAAGAATCGAACCCAAGGCTGGCAGGTTCACCGCAGACCTAAAGAAACTTCCAGAGCGCTGCACCTCTCAAGTTTCATGGTTTTAGGGGTAGCCCCTTCCCTCCAGGTCTCCCCACTTGGGGAGGCCCACCCAGCGTGGCCAGGAGTTCAGATGCTTCTAGAAAAGCGGAGAGTCCAGCTTCTTACGGGGAAACCTTGTCCTCAGATCCTGGCAGCCTGACTGCATCACAAAGGAGCTGGTCCGGCCTGAGCTTACACCACCTGCACCACTGAGAGAGATCCCAACTGGCCAGCCCAGCCATCTCCGTGCTGAGCAGCTGAGGGTCCTTCTCCTGCTCATCCTGACCCTCCTTCCTTCTTCCCCGTCCTGCTCTGTTGCAACTGCACCAGCCTCTTCTTTGATCGCCAAGCCTGCCAAACCAACACCTGCCACAGGGCCTTTGCACTTGCAGTTCCAGCTTATTCTGCTCATCTCTGGTCCACTCAGGCCTGGCTCCTCCTGCTCAGATCTCTATTTATGCACAATAAATGGCTGCAGGTGGTGCGCGCCTGGAGCACAGTGAGGCTCAGAAACACCCAAGTGGTGCCCACGCGGAGCTGTGGCGCGGTGGGTAAGAGCTCAGACCTCGAGGCCAGTGGCTTCGGACCCCACCTGGCTCTCTCCGCGTGTGACCCCGTACAGATCCCGGGCCTCTGTCACCTCTATGAAGGGATGACAGGTGTCCCGCCTGCGGGCGGCAGCGCACCCAGGCCTGTTGTGCGCTCCGCAGCAATGCCCACGCATCTTTCTCGGTCACGCCGCGGCACGCACGGTCCCGCGGGGCCCTCAGGAGGGGAGGGGCGCTGAGCCCCGCACCCCTCTCCCTGCAGCCCGCTCCAGGCTCCGCAGGTCGGGGAGCCCAAGGCCTTCCTCACGAGTAGACAAAGGAAGACGAGAGGGAAACATGGCTTGGTGATGTGCCTACAGATGTTTGCCCACAAAACCACCAGGAAGGGGGCGGGCGGGCAGCTGGGCGAGCGAGCGGGGCTGCGCGGGGGGAGGGGGGGAGGGGGCGGGAGCAAGGTGGGCTGGGGAGGGCTGGAGGGGGACAGGGGCTGTGCACGTCTGTCCTGAGCACAATCAAATCCAGTCACGCCTCGCCACCCGGGGCTCTGGGATAATCGGGCGCAGAATTACCGCGCCCTCCCCTTGCAGGCTGCGGCTGGGGGCCCGCGGCGCGGCGTTATCAGCGGCGCGCAGCTTTCCTGGACCTCCCCCCCACTCGCGGCCCTTTATCTGGAGGTGAGGGTCTTGGTTGTGGGGAGATAAAACACGCTGTCCCCTCCCGGGGGACCGGCACGGAGAACAGGAGAGCATCGCAGACAGGCGGGGGGGGGGGGGGGGGGGGGGGGACAGGCCGACACACCGCACCGCACGGCCCAGCCCTCTCCCTCCCCGCCACCCTCTCCCTCCCTGCAGGGCTGAGAAATCCAGGGCTCCACTCACCCAGCCACGGGGAGCCAGAGACCTGGGGACACTTCAAACAATGTGCACCAGGGCGGGGTGGGGAGCAGGGGATGGAAGGGAAGATAGAGGAGAATAGAAGGGAGCCTTGGGACCAGCGCTGGGAAATCACAGCCAAGGCGACACGGGGGGGGGGGGGGGGGGGGGGGGGGGGGAGGGCGGGGGATCCGCTGGGCAAGGCACAGATGGCACACTTCCCTGGTCTAGAGCCAGGCAGGCAGCGAGCCCCTCCTCCAGGCTCCGAGGCCTCTATTGTGGGAAACCTGCCTCTGTAGAGGGAACCCCACAGGCAGCCGGGGGGCGGGTGGCCCCCAGACCTCCTCAGGTCCCCCACCAGCCCAGAACTCCCGAGGGACGGGGAGATCGTGCCCGTCCTGGTCAGCCCCTCGCGGCTGGTGTGCAGCTCTCCGTGGGTGCGAGTCGTGTATGCTTCCACGGACACGGGTGGACGTGGGCTGAGTGGAAGGGGCAGGGCCCTGCTCACGCCTCCGCCCTCCAGCAGGCTCCGGGACCCGCCGTGGAGCAGGACAGGAGAGGTTCAGACCTGCTCTTGGCTCAGGTGAGAACTGCCTGCCTCTCTCACCATTTTGCCCCTCTGCCTTCCAGTTTTCTTTTGAAATATGCAAGAATGATGGAGTTAGCAGATGGAGGACTTGGCTTCTTTTTTCTAGTCCAGTGGTGGGGCCTGAACTCTGGGCCTGGGCGCTGTCCCTCAGCTCTTCAGCTCAAGGCTAGCACTCTACCACTGGAGCCACAGCGCCACTTCCGGCTTTTTTCTTTTTGCTTATGTGGTGCTGAGGAATCGAACCCAGGGCCTCATGCACGCAAGGCAAGCGCTCTACCACTGAGCCACCTTTCCAGCGACTTGGCTTCTTTAAAAGATGCATTCTTATCTAATAAACCAATTGGGAACTCTATTCCATGCGAGTGTCCTGCTACTGGTGGACTTTAAAAGAAAAAAACCACCAAACTTTTGAAACAAAAGCCCGTCACATAGCCAGTCTTACCAGCCTTCAACGCGCCTGCCACAGCCTATCAAATGCTGGGATTACAGGTATGTACCACCAGGCCCATCCTTACGGGTAAAACCCTAATGTTTGAGTAAAGGGACCTCCGCTGTACTCCAAACGCGGCTACCGGTCTTGGAGTCTAACACATGGTTAGAATCAGTGGTTCTCATGGGGGGCTGTTACCGCCCACTAGGGGGCATCTGGGACCGGAGGCACCCCTGCTGCTCTGTGGGCTGTGATAGGCTTTTGCCGCTGGCACCAAGATCCTGCTGAGCAGGAACGATCTGACAACGGTGCCTCACAGCCTAGCTACTGGGGGATGGGGGGGGGGGAGGGAAGGGGAAAGACCCACTGCCAGGACCCAGGGGCCACCACGCTGCCTGACCGACCGTGCAGCCACTGGACCCCAGGGGCTGCTGTGGAACCGGGCCAGGAGCGCACCTGGGCGGTCTCCACCTGCCCCTCCGCCACCTGTGCAACGATAAGGTGCTCCCATTTGCTGCTGAGTCCCGCTGATGGATTCTAGAGTTCCTCTCTCCAGCCGTTAACCGACAACCCAAATGGCCTCAGGCTGCGCCCACGAGGAGACCCCCAGAGCTGCAGGGTGAAGGGAGAAGCCACCGGCTCCACGAGGACTTCCTGCCTCCTGGCTCTTACCTGTTCCTGGCCCCGCCTGCACCTCTTCATCGGCGTCGCCCGGCCCGGCCTGGGGCTCGCTCGTCCGCTGGGCTGCGCTGGAGAAGACGCCCATCGGAGCCCACTCGAGATACAGGGGGACGTGGTGGAACTGTGGAGACAGGGTGCCAGCTGTGGGAGGCATCCTGGGGCTGAGAGCCCGCCAAGGTCCTGGCAGGGCCGAGCATCTGGCCGGGACAGGAAGAATGAATGGGGCAGGAGAGCACGGTGCACTTGGGCAGACACACACAGGGTGTGTGTGTGGGGTACATCTCCAAGCCCCACAGAAAGCATCGCTGGCCACTCGGAACCCTCCGGATCTCACTCCATGCTCTAGCCCACCCGCTTGAGTACCGGAGTCCACATGCTGAGCTGGGGGTGGGGTGGGGGAAGGTGTGCGCATGCTCCAAGCCAGCCTTGGGGGTAGGAGGGCGCACACCTGCTCCTGTGTACTCTGGAATGCGCGTGCTCAGAAGGGACAACTAGAGGGCTGGGACGGCACCTTCCAGCCATACGGTTTGAGGCTCCCAGGCCTTCACTTACACTTATGCAAAATGGGGAGTGCAAAGCGGGGAGCCAGCGAGAGAGCCGCTGTCATTAATGGAGGTGGTATAAAACAACGGGATGAGCTGGGCGCCAGTGGCTCACGCCTGTCATCCTAGCTACTCAGGAGGCTGAGATCTGAGGATCCTGGTTCAAAGCCAGCATGGGCAGGAAAGTCCATGAGACTCTTAGCTCTGAACAAACACCCAGAAAACTGGAAGTGGTGCTGTAGCTCAAGTAGTAGAGCGCTCACCTTGAGCTGAAGAGCTGAGGGACAGCGCCCAGGCCCAGAGTGCAAGCCCCACAACCGACAAAAAAAAAAGAAAAAAAAAGACATGGACATCTACATCCCAGGGGAACCTGTGCCTATTGGGGTCCAGGGTCGTTCCTGGGTAGCTGCATACACAGGCTGGCACAGGGGGCACCCAAGAGCCGAGAGGGCTGAGTCCAGGCCGGAGGCTCGCTCTCCCCCACGCCTGGCAGCCCGGGGAGAGGGACGCCAGCCTCCTCCCCGCGTCACAGAGGGAGCTCCGTCAGCGAGGTGTGTCCGTGCCTGACAGACACCTGCGAGATGAATGGGGGTTCCCCAAAGATAGGGCTGCGCCTTGACCCCCACAGCCCGCGGCTGACAGAACTGCGAGTGTCCGTCTGTGAGCCGTCCTGCTCCCCCGGCTTGGGCCCCCTACCCCACGCCACACGCCCGGCCTCACCTTGGAGTAGGCCAGGTGTCTGAAGGCCTTGCGGGCTTCCAGGGGCTCCAGGAACTCCACGATGGCGGTGACCCCGCCTTCGGGCAGCAGCACCCGGCCCAGGCTGCCGAAGTGGCCGAAGACCTCCTGCAGCTCGGCCGCCGAGGTGCCTGCTGGAAGGTTCTTGGCCAAAATCACAGTCTTGCTTCGCTCCGCTGCGGCCTTCAGGGGCGAAGTGAACAACACCGGTGGGACCAGAGCAGTGGGACCTGGGGCAAAACCCAGCCCCGGCCAGCAGTGGCCTCGGGCAGCAGAGCCAGAAGGCCCGGCCTTGGCTGCCATGGCAGCCTTGTGAAGGGTGAAGGCCCAGGGCCCCTTCTGAGCCAGGCAGATCCCCTCGCTGCCTGGCCCGTCCTGGCTGGGCCTAGCAGTGACGGAGAGCCTGGGTTCCTTTGTGGGCTGGTGCACCCTGTCTCTGCGGAAGCATGGGCCTCCCGCCAGCCTGGCAGGTCTCCCCAACGAGGCCCCGTGGCCTCCCCGGAAAGCCACGCCCAGCGCCCAAGTTCCCGGCTGGAGCTGCGTGAAGACCTACCTGGCTGAAGGAGTCCAGGCTGACCCCGTTGTCGATGAGGAAGCGGCGGACCTCCTGGACCAGCTGGGTCTCCCCCAGGGCCACCCGCACGGCCACGCTGCCCTTGGTGTCCTGAGGGACAGAATGGAAGAGTGTGACGGCCCACGCCACCTCCCCTCAGAGGGAAATGGGGCTGGCCCACGGCCTTCACCTGCCCTCACAGCTCTGCTGCCTGGGTCCCCACAGCCCCTTCTCCAGCCTCCTCCTCCCCCAGCCCCCGGGGCAGATACAAACTTGCTGACCTCGGATGGCGTTCATGGACTGGACCAGTACTCTGGGCACCACTATCTTCCTCAACTACAAGGGACGGGAGGGCTAGAACCCCTGCTCTGGGCTCCGCTGAGCTCCTGGTGCACAGCGGGTACTTGCAACCCGTCTCTCCTCTTACCTTGGGCCAGCCTGCACTACCCTATATGGCCACCAGGGGCCACACTGAGCCGCTAAGTGGCCCAATCACACTGGACTGGGTGAGAAACAAAGACTGAAAAATGGCTTGGGATGATTGGAATTAACTTTGTCTCCTTCCTTTGCAGTCACTCTACCTCTAGGGACAGTGCTGGCCTGGCATGCTGGGAGGATTAAGGGACAGTGGACAAAATCAGGGCTGCCCTTGGCAGGTTGGAGGAAGCCAGTTGTGGGTTTTATCTAACACAGACTCAGGAGCCCGAGACTCTAGGTACCGGCTGGATCACAGAACGTGCCCATGTGGCCCTCACTCACGTGGTCAAACACTTGGCTCTTGGTGGCGTTGTACTTGTGAGCAATGGCATCGGCCACGGCGTTGGGCCCCATGAACAGCGTGTTCCAGTTGTGGGAGCTGAGGGGCAGAGGCAGAGCAGGGGTCACACCCGGCTTATGGGGGACTCCTTCAGACCTCCAAGAGCTAAGGCATGGCTCTGGGCAGCTGCCCAAGCTCCACCCCCCACCGACCCCCGCCCTCGCCCAGCTAGCATGGCCGGAGCACGGCGCATGCGTGGGGCTGTGCACACAATGGCAGATGCCAGCGCCTGTGGTCACTGCCGGCCAGTGATGGCCACACTGCTCTCCCCGCTGAGCAGATGAGTAGAGAGGCTCTGGAAGGCCACACACAGAACCCATGGGGAGGAACAGTGCGAGCAGCAGGAAGCTTGGATAAGGCTGATGAGTCATGCCTGTAATTCCAGCTGCTCAGGAAGCTGGCAGCCACGGCGGGGTGCCTCCCAACCAGCCTGGGCAGGAAAAGTCCAGACTCCATCTCCAAAATAACCAGCAAAAACTTGGACTGGGAGACTGGGGGACAAGGCTCAAGTGGAAAAGAGCTCCAGCCACAGGCAAGCAAGAAAGCAAGCAGAGAGAGAACATGAGGCTCCGGGTTCAAACCTCAGTGTCAGAGAGAGAGAGAGAGAAGGCAGGACTGAGGGAGCGGAAGCTGGGGTGGGTGACTGGGTAATGAGGACCTGGAGCTGCTGGCCTTGTCCTTGGCTTCCCTCTTCTTCTTATAGGAGGAACCGGGGGTGTCGGCGTCCTCACTGGCCTCCTTCTTGACGGTAGACGGCAGCACGTGCAGCATCCTGCCCTGGGGGGAGGAAGAGGAGGAGGGAGGGGTCAGCTGTCACGGACATGCTACTCACTGTGGACACCGATGACCCGAGGGTGGTCACTGGGTGGGGTCAGCTGATGGCGGATCCCTGTAAGTGGCCCTGTGGCCAGGGGCAGGAAAGCCCTGCTGCTCACCTGGAATACTCGCCCGTCCACCTCGGCGTAGGCCTTCACGGCGTGCTCGGGAAACATGAAGGTCACGAAGGCGAAGCCCTTGGGTTTCTTGGTCAGGCTGTCGATGGGGTAGTGGAGGTCGGACAGGGGACCTGGGCAGAGACGGGCATGGAGTCAGCTGGCTGGGAGCGGGGCTGGCTGCCCGAGCACTGGGTGAGCAAGGTGCTGGCACTGGAGGGGGCGGGTGTGGCTGTGGGAACTTCAGTCCCGGCTCTCCCGGCCACTGGCTATTGCAGACACCTGACAGTCAAAGTGTCACCGCGCAATTCCTTTGCGTCTGCTCTCGGTGTGCCCAGCTGCACCCCAGCCTCGCCCACCGCCTGCTGGGTGGCCTCACATCTGTCTTCCCGAATGGACAGCTGTGGTCTGTGGCCAACTCCTGCCATGTGACCCAGGACCGAGGGGAGGGGCTGGACCTCCCTGCCCGGGGAGACCCAAGACCACTGCTGGGGTGGCACCAGCACCAAGACCTCATGGCCACGGCGAGCCCAGCGGTGACCACGCCCTACAACACAGCCAGAACTGGCTCCCATCACCACCTCTATTTGGGGCCAGCTTTGCACAGGAAGCCGACTTCAGACACCCAAGCGGCAGGCATGCCCAGGCCTGTGGTCACTGCCTGCCACACTGGGGGGGGGGGGGGTGAGGATCTGGCCAGCCAGGCAGCTTCAGGAAAGCGTCCACCTCCAGCTCTGCCTTGGCGTGAAGAGCTCCACACACTCAGCAGAGCCGCCATCTAGTGGTCCTCAGGCCACAGCTGGGATGGGAATCCCCACTTTACACAGGGGCTACGGCCATCCGCTGCAGACTGGACGGGGCTCCACCCAGGACCGAGGCTGGCCGCACGCACCGTAGGCGGAGAAGAGCTTCTCCAGGTCTTCCTCGGAGCTGGTGTACGGCAGGTTGCGCACAAAGAGCCTCCCGGAGTCCGCCAGGTCCTCCTCCTCCTCGTCTTCCCTGAGCGTGCGGCCTTGCCAGGGCTTGGCGCTGTTTCTGGGGGTCCCCTTGGCAGTGGGGACATGCTTCTCCCTGAACACCTCGATATAGCGCCCACCTGTGCAGGGACAGGGGGTCAGGGCCTCCTGACCAGTGGCTCTGGTCTCCTCTCTGCTACTGCTGGACGCCGTGGCCTGGGAGGGGGAGAGTGCCCTTGGCACTCACCCTACCACCTTCCAGCCTGGGGGCTGCCCGGCCCAGGCCACAGAGACCCCAGAGTCCTGAGGCTCACCTTCTGGTACCACTTGCAAAGTCCTCTGTGCCAATCCAGCCCAGGAGAATGACCAGGGTCACGGGTGTCAAGGCCCGTGCTTCACCCCGCACAGCCATCCATCCTCCAAACCCCCCGCCCCGGGTGCTCCACAGAGCCCTCTGCCTGACTAAGGGGACTGCTGGCCGCTGCACCCCCAGTGCCCACCCCAGGCTCTGGCAGAGCGAGGAAGCTCACGGCCCCGTGGATGGTGAACCGCTCACAGCCCTGTCCCGCGAGTCTCACCCATGTACTCTCTGTTACATTTCAATGCATTCTTCACCTCCTCCTCACTGCTGAAGTCCACAAAGATGTACCCTGAGAGAGATGCCACCGTCAGCCAGGCTGCCAGAGGCAGGGATGGGGGCCAGGGACAGACCCGGACCACCCAACGGAAGCCAGAGCCAGGTGCGCCCTACAATCCCGCCCCACCCAGAACCCGTGAGACCCCACCTGTTTTGTTCCCATGCGCGTTTCTCACGATCCGAATGGCCACGGGCTTCAGGGGGGCCAGAAATTCGAGGACATTTTTCTGTAAGAAAAAAATGTTTCCTCAGCCAGTCTCTCTCGTGTTACTTCCGTAATAAACGACTTTTAAAAAAATTAATCCTATTAGTACAATTGTCAGATATTTTATCTGAAGACTTTGAAGCACCCCACGACTGGGCAGGGGTGTCGTGGCTGGTGGCCGCGCTCTTGCCTGGCATGCATGAGGCCCGGGCCTCAGTCTCCAGCGTTTAGTCCTCATAGCAAAACACTGCAAATGACCCGGGTCTAACTGAGAGGACTGGGGAGGCCGGTGGGTCTGTGCCACAAGAAACCTGGCATTGTGGGAGAGCACGTGCGCCCTCCTCCAGGGTGCGTGGGCACCACCGTGGCTACCGCCCCTTTACAACAGGAGGCCCACCCAGCCGGGTGTGGATGGCAGGGAATGACCCGTCTTCCTCCCCCCTGCCCCCTTCCCACAACAACGCTGCGGGCTCATCGCTCCGCCTCTGCCCCTATTTCCCTCTAGCTCATCCTGGCTGGTCCTCATCCCAGGGGCGGCTCAGGCTCTGCCCCCTCTGCCCTGGTGCCCGCCCGTCCTATCCCGCACCTCTGTGACGTTGAACGGGGCTCCGCGCAGCTTCACTGTATGGGCGGTCGTGGGCTCCTTCTGGTTTGCCGGCTTCTGTGTCTTGAGTGGTGGCGAGACAGAGGAGTGGCGGTGAGTCCCCAGGGATGGCTCCCACCGCAGCGGAGGTGCTGCCCGCGCCCCGGGAGGGCTGGGCGTGGCACGGCTAGCCTCGGTGGAGGCCATAGCATCAGGGAGCAGCGGGCCCCGCGGTGCGGGGATACCAGCGGGGAAGGGAAGGAAGCCGGAGGCACAATGACACTGGTCACCCCAACCGGGACTGTGCCCAGTACTCAAGAGGCCAGTGTCTGACTCAGTCTGTAATACGACTCGACAGGTATTCTGGTTCACGGTCTTTCCCGTGATTCTGAAATCCAAACAGCCCTGCCAAACCCAAGCTCTGGGCACAAAACCTGCCCTGACTCGAGTGTGGTTTCCACCGGTCAGCTCCGGGCTGAGCGCTGAGCACCGGCCCACGGGGCTGGCCGGCCGAGTCCTTGGCACGAGGTTTGTATGAGCGATGCCAGGGCCAAGGGCCCTTGTGCGTGTGCTCATCTTCCTGGCGCTGCGCACCCCTGGGCTTAGGCCTGGCGTGGGGAGGAATGGGAACCAGCTCAGGGACTGCGCTGGAAGAGCCTCATTTATAGGGAAGATCGCACAGGTTTAACGGCCAACTAAGGACCAGAGCTGAGATCTGAACCCAGAACTCAGGTTTCTCTGGAGTGCTTGTGATTAGAGGAGGGAAGGGAAGAGGAAGAGGAGGGTGAAGCCTGCCTTCCTCTCATTGGAGAGCCAAGGGAAGAGTGGGTGCTTCTAAGGCGGGGGGGGGGCCCCCACAGGGGTTTCCCCCCTCCCCATGGGAGGGACACTAGGTGTACAACAACCTTTATAACCTCTTCTTCAGAGCCTGGCAGCCAGGAGTGAGTCCTGACCCCACTGCCTCCCAGCCATGGCCTTCTCTGCTCCAGGCCTGTTTCCTGGCTCTTCTTCCACGCCACGCCCCGAAGGGCGGGCCCCCAGGCTGGCATGTGCAGCCGGCCCTCCTTCCTCCCCCCCCTCGGGCCCTCACGGAAGCACACACCTGAGCTGCAGCCTCCTGGGGTCTGCTGGGGGGTAGGGCCCCCGGTTCCGGGCCCAGCCCCCTGCTTGAGCTCTCCTGGTGGGCAGGGGAGGCAGGGGGGCTCTGGGCCTCGCCCTCGCTGCCTCCCTCACAGCTCACGGCCTCGTCCTCACTCTCCTCCTCTTCCTCTGAGGAGGATGCCCCGGCCTGCACCACCTTGGACCTCAGGTAATCCATGTCGGAGAGTCCCTTCTGCACGGCCACCTTTCCGTCCAGCCCTGGCTTCCCTGGAGGAACAGGGAGATGAGTTCAGCGAATTGAGTGACAGGGGGCCGGCGTTCCAGGATGCGCCAGACACGCCATGCCACCACGGAGCACTCAGGACGGGTCCTCACCTTTGGCCTCCTCCCCAGCTGCCTCACTGTCCTCACTCTCCTGGCCAGAATCGGAGTCAAAGTTTAGGTAGTCGCTGGCTGGCTGGCTCTTCCTTCTTGGGGGCTCAGTGTCCAGGGCGTCGTTGGCCCAAGTGGCGGCCTGTGTCCGCCTCTGGTGAACTGACAGGAACTCCTGGAACTCGGTGTCTTCCTTCAGCTGATGGCACAGCGCCCGAGGAGGCAGAGGTGGAGAGATGGAGAAGAGGCAGAGGAGGCTCCGGTGAGGGCTGGGCCTATCGACCAGCAAGAGCCCCTGGGATGCAGGAGATTTAAGAAGCCAGGAGACAGGGCAAGGGGTGTACTCAGTCTCCCCCAAGCACCCCTGCGCAGGCCTCCCTTCGGATCAGCCCCGGGACTCACCTTCTCCAGCTCAGTTGGTACCTTGTTCTTCTTATCCTGAAGGCAGAAGGCAGAGGGTGAGCCTGAGTGGGGACCGGGGCGAGGAGAGCAGCACAGCCCTGCTGGGCCCAGGGACCATCCACCCTGCCTCCTCGGGACCGCCCCACCACCTGCGTACTTGCTTAGTTTCTCTGGGGGCAGAGTCCTGTGCAGGAGGCTCGGGCTGGATCGCTTTCTGGCCATGTTTGCTCCAGGCTCGGGGCTTTGTGGGGTCCCCAAATGACTTGCAGAACTCCACCTGTGTGGGGAGAAGATGGCGTTTATCACCCACCACCCCCCCCCCCACACACACACACGGGACCTGGGCACATGGGCTTTAGAGACAGGCCATAAACAGTGACCTGTTTCCTTGAAGCAAATTCCTTCCCATCCCCAGCCCTGAAGTCACTGCCACAGTTACCATGCATCGGGGAACCCGAGTACTGATGCTGCTTCACCCCATCTGCGAGGGTCAGCATGCCAAGCCCCCCCCCCCCCCCCCGCCTCCCCCAAGCAGAAAGGAGGAGTCGCTGCTCTCCAAGTTCCCAGCCCAGGAATCAAAGCAGAGAACAGAAGCCACTGCCCAGTGACCCAGGTGGCAAGTGACCGAACTTGATGCAAACTGGAACTCAGGGCCTAAGGTCTTTTTTTTTGGGGGGGGGGGTAGGGGGGGGGTCCGGTCGTGGGGCCTGAACTCTGGGCCTGGGCACTGTCCCTCAGCTCTTCAGCTCAAGGCTAGCGCTCTACCACTTGAGCCACAGCACCACTTCCAGCTTTTTTCTTTTTGCTTATGTGGTGCTGAGGAATCGAACCCAGGGCCTCATGCATGCAAGGCAAGCGCTCTACCACTGAGCCACCTTCCCAGCCCCCGGGCCTAAGGTCTTAAAACCACGTGTGCAGGTTGGGTCTGGTGACACAGGCTTTATGCTCAGCTGGGAGCTGGAGCAGGGCAATGCAGAGTGACAGCTGACAGGGGCAAGCCTGGCTGGCCCCAGACAACCATCACAGGGTAACAGGGAAAATGGGGGGGGGGGGGGTGTCTCAGGAGAACCCTAAGGAACCACTCTTGAAACCTAGACGTTTCCAACACTCCAGGAAGTGATCTTTGGGAGGGCTGGCCCTGTGGGAGCCCAGGTGGGAGCCATAAGCCACACCTTGCCACGACAGGGAATCACTTTTCCCAGGGTCACAATCCTTTCATGGGGTCTTTAAGAATAATTCCTTCTGCTGGGTGTAGTGGTACACGTCAGTAAGCCAGTACTCAGGTATAGCAGGAGAATTTCAAGTTCAAGGCCAGCTGGGGTTACATATTGTGACCTTGTCCCCAAAACAAACAGCCAAAAAAAGAATAAAAGCCAATTGTTAGCTGGACACTGGTGGTTCGTGTCTATAACCCTAGCAGTTCAGGAGGCGGAGACCTGGAGGATCCAAGTTTGGAGTCAGCCTGGGCAGACATGTCTTTGAGACTCCATCTCCCAATTAACCAGCAAAAAGTGAGGTGTGAGAGTTTGAGGCCCTGAATTCAAGTCCTGCTATTGGTCCATTAAAAAACCCACGAAAATTATTTCTGTGGTAAGGACATGTATTCATGACTCAACTGACAGAAAAATAGTATAAAGATGGTTTTTAAAATGACTTGAATTTCTATCAATCACAGAGAGGAATTAATCTTTTGGGAAACTTGTGGCACCTGGCTCTTTCTGCATTTATATACCCGCAGAGCAGGGATACGGCCGTGCATGGGATCAGGTCTCCTTTTCCTTCTCAGTGCAGTACGACTCATGCTTTGTCATGTCATCAGTACACATGGAAGCCTTCCTGAGCCCTCCAGGAACACAAGCAGCTTGCTGATTTATAGAGCTCTGCCTGCCGGCTGGCAGGTGGCCACGTGAAGACACAGAGCTGGGAATCCCAGACAGATGTGTGCTACCCAGCCTCAGAGGGAGTCCCAGAGGCAGCTGACAGGTGAGTGAACAAAGGAGGGGCTCACAGGTGGTCCCCTAGGGACAGCCTGTGCCCGTGCTGGGGCCTCATTTCCACAAGCTCATTCAGACACTCACCACGGGCCCAGGATGTTTTACCAAACTCTCAGGTGATTCTTATGTGTTCAAAAGAGTGTGAACCCAAAGTGCAGGCCAAAGGGGGAAGAGCAACGGGTGCTGAGTGAGAGGCCTGCTGTCACTCCAGGGAAACAGGCAAAGAGGGACTCCCACCGACTCACCGTGATCCGGGATGTGTCGATGAAGCTCCTGTTGAAGTGGCTCAGGGCTACCTGGGCCTCTTCCTCCGACTTGAAGCCGATGAAGCCGAATTTACGGAACTTGCCATCTTTGGTGAACTTCAGGCTGCAGTCGGTCAGTGTGCCGAAGACAGCAAACAGCTGCCTGAAGCGCTCCTCCTTCATCTGGAGAAGAGGCACAATGAGGGGGGCCAGGGGTGCCCCCTCCTCCATCGGGAGCCCAGGTATCAAGACACGCTAGCTACTCAGGAGAATGAGGTTTCAAGAAGCACAGTTTGAGGCCAGCCTGGGTCAAAATTCCATGAGACTCCATTTCCAGTTGAGCAACAAAAAACCAGGCAGGAGGCATGGCTCAAGTGGCAGAGCACCATCCACTGAGAGATTTTTTTTTTTTGGTCAGTCGTGGGGGCTGAACTCTGGGCCTGGGCGCTGTCCCTCAGCTCTTCAGCTCAAGGCTAGCGCTCTACCACTTGAGCCACAGCACCACTTCCGGCTTTTTTTTCCTTTTTGCTTACGTGGTGCTGAGGAATCGAACCAGGACCACGCGCAAGCAAGACTAAGTGCTCTACCACAGAGCCACCTTCCCAGCCCTCCGGGGGCGAGAGAGTTTAAGAAGAAAAATCCACAACAATAAAACCAGCCAGCCAACAAACAAATCCACCAGAGGCAACAGTAAAAAACAGAAACAGTCTGGCATTTTCTAAAGTGAGGAAGATACCCTCGGGGGTAGAAGCCAGAGTTCGGAAGGCGGCGTTATTCCCAATCACTCCATTCAAACGGCTCACTTTCCATGGTGGCCTGGGGCTATCCATCAGGAGCTCTCTAACCCAGAAGTCGGACTGAAACGGGAGGGAGGGTGCAACCCCCCGTGTCCATGCCCACTCGTCTATTTCTCGGCTGAGGTACCCGGCGTGTTGTCGGAGGGATGCTTCCCTCGGGAGGTGGAGGCGGGGGCTCCGGGGATGCAGGAAAGCAGGGCGGGGTCACCCCGCCCCATCCACCTCCCGCCCCCCACTTGGTCTTCCGGGCTGCCCGGGCGGCAGCGGCGGGGAAGCAAAGGCCGTGACCCCGCGAGGAGCCCAACAGCCTGGAAACTTCGACCCGAGCCTGTGGGGCCTCCTGGGGGGCCGGGGCGGGGGTGGCATCGCCCCGGGAAGAGAAGCCGGGGTTCCAGCCGGCGGGGAGGCCTCGAGCAGCCGCTCCCCCGCCTTCCCGGAGGGCAGCGCGGGCAAGCCCGGGATGCCGACGTCGGCGCGGGGCCCCGGGCTCCGTCCCCCGGAGGGCGCGCCGAGAGGCGTCCCAAGGCCTGGCTCTGCACTCACCCCGTGCGGGAGGTTCTTCACGATCAGTCGCGACATGGTGCGAGGTTCCCGGCGCTCCGGATCCCAGCCGCAGCCCGCAGCGCCCTCCCCGCCGCTCTCACGCTGCCGCCCTGGGCGCCGCCATGGTTCGCCGGTCACGTGACCGGGCGCGGGACCCGCCCCCTCCCAGAAGCAGACGTGATTGGCCACGCCGCTCGAGGAAGTCAGCCCTAAGGGGAAGGGGGCGGGGTGGAGGGCGGCGGAGGACTCGCCCACTGCGCAGGCGCAGGCTCCACCTGGAGACGAAGCTGGGAGATGTCGGTAGGAGGCGCTGGTTCCCAGGATCCAGGGGTTGCGGGCGTGGGGGGGGGGGGGGGGAGTAGTCTGCCAGAGGGGAGTCTGCACACCAATTTCCACCAGGTGGGGGCATGCCTAGCACCCCACGATGCTTAGCTTCAGATTCAGCACCAGGCCTTCGGACACCAGCATGATCCTCTAGCCTTTGTGTTTTCTACGGTGATAATTCTGCATTACCCCAAGTTCAAGGACACAGGCAGGTCAGGCTCCTGAGACGGGACAAGGGTGCATCAGGGTGCAGTCTCTACCCACTGGTGGGGGGGGGAGCTCCGCAGGAACCCCCATACTATCCCTAGTATGCAGCATTTCCTTCTTGGCCACAGCATCTCATATGCACTAACGTTGTTTGGGTTTCCCCCCCTCCTCTCAGCTTTTGCAATTTCCCTCTTCAAGATACTCCTGACTTTTGGTTAATAGCTTCTTTGGGCCCTGGTGGCTCACGCCTATAATCCTTGCTACTCAAGAGGCTGAGATCTGAGGATCGCAGTTTGAAGCCAGCCTGGGCAAGAAAAAGTCCGAGACATTTGTTTGTTGTTGTTGTTCTTGGTTATGGAGCTTGAACTCGGCGTGGGTGCTGTTTCTAAGCTCTTTTGCTCAGGGCTAGAGCTCTACCACTTTGAGCCACAGTACCTCTTCCGGATTTTTAGTGGTTGATTGGAGATAAGAGTCACGTGGCCATTTCTACTGGCTGCAAACCAGGATCCTCAGATCTCAGCCTCCTGAGTAGCTAGGATTACAGATGTGACTCACCACCACCCAGCCCTGGAGACTTTCATCTCCAATTAACCACCTAATGGTAGAGCACTAGCTTGAGCAAAGAAGCTCAGAGACAGCCCCCAGCCCCGATTTCAAATCCCAGTATTGGTGTGTGCACACACACACTCACACACACAAAAGATTAATTCACGTATCGGACAATTCACTTGTCTACATTTGTCCCATGGTGATAGCATGTTTGCTCTTTTGCAACCATGTTCGAGTCAATATTAGGACATTTTTGTCACCACCTCCTCCAAAGGAATCCCTGCCCCTTTATTGCTGACCCCTTCCCTGCTCAATGGAATGACAGGTATCCTTATAAGAAACACACACAGGAGAAGCCATGTGAGGATAAAAAGATGAGTCTTGGTAGAACCATAGAAGATTCCTTGTCTCCCTGCAGGTTCTGTGGGATTGGCTTGTGATTGCATCCCTCCACTGCTATGTCTTACATGGACTGTTGATTCACCCGTATGTGCGCATGCATGCATGTATTCACGTGCACGCACACACACACACACATACTCAGCTCCATTAACTGGCTGAGGCTGGGTTGAAGCTCAGGGCACTTACTACACACACACATGTGAATGCACATCACCCTGGCTGCCACACCCAACCACTGCAAAAACCAGAAGCAACACCAAACAACAACAACGACCCAAACCCACTGATGTGTGTGTGTGTGTGTGTGTGTGTGTGTGCAACAAGAAGTTACACATTTCCGAATAGCCGCAGAGGGGAGATGGAAGGTTGTAACCCAAGCACTGTCAGTGTTCGAGGTGGCAGGGGCCGTACCGGCATTTTACCTCCTTGAAAGAGTTTTAACAGATACTTTTGCTTACTGATGTGCTTTTAATTAGAAGGACAATTAGGGGGGCTGTTTCTCCCCCGTGACCCCTTTAAGATGGGGGTATACAGGCTTTCTGTGGCAGTGCTGAGGAATTTGCCTTTAAAGCAAGCGGAGGTTGCCAGTTTCATATGCTTTTATTATTTTCCTGAACTGCCTTTATTAAAACACAACTAAATATAGCCTTCCCCCGAGACCGCGTCCGATCAGAGGGTGTTTTAAAGGCATTAAAAGAAAATGGAAAGCGCTTTACGAACCCCACGTCCCCACCCCGGCCCGGGGAAATGTGGTGACCACATGTTAGGAGAATGACCGACCGTGTTGCGGGCTATGTAACCCCCGCGTTTAATAAGCAAGCACGTTATAACATGATTACGGCCTTCCTGCCTTCCTGCCTTCCTGCTCTGCCTTCTGCCCTTTTTACTCTCGGAAAATACCATCCAAGGGTAACTGGACCCCCCAGACTGGCTCCCCCTGTCTGGGCTTGGGGATTTAAACAAACAAACAAACAAACACGCACACAAATGAGGAGGCTTTATGAGTACAAGAGGCCCCGTGGGAAGCCGGGTCTGGGCCTGGCAGAGGGGAGGGGGCCGGGGAGGAAGGAATTCTGCAGGGACTCCTGGCTTCTTCCTTCTGTTACCATCTTCCCAGGAATACGAGGTTCTCCTGAGAGCCCCTTCCCGGCCTCTCAGCCTCTGTCTCTCCATCTATGAGATCCGTCCACTGCACTTCTGAAAGGTTTGCCGTGGACACCAGCCGCAGCCCAGGTCAGGTACATGCTGTGTTAGTCTCTCGTTGCCTCTGTAACAAGCGCTCACTGGTTTTAGTGGCTTAAAACACCCCCCAGGCTTGGGCTCCCCGTGGAATTCCATCTCCAGCCATCAGCACCGGAAGCGGCCCTCTTCCCTTGGCTTGTGAGCCCACCTCCTTCCTCAATGCCTGCTCTGGCTTTTCCTCTGTCCTCACCTCTCCTTCTCACACTGAACCTCTTACAAGGACACTTGGGATGCTGTTGGACCCGAGTTCAAGCCCCTGGGACTTTTAAAAGTAGGGCTCAACCCCAAGCTTTGGTGTGGGTGGCCCGGTGATCTATTTCCAAAGGCCGGGGTGGGAGGGAGAGAGAGGGAGTGAGAGAGAGTGAAGGGGGGGGGAAGGAAAAGGATAGAGAGAAGGGGAGAGAGAAATAATGAGTCAGTCTTGGCTTCTTCTTGGTTGGGTGAGCGCTCTACAACTTGAGCCACAGCGCCACTTCCAGTTTTCTGGTGGTTTATTGGAGATCAGAGTCTCACAGACTTTTCCTGCCAGGGCTGGCTTTGAACTGGGATCCTCAGATCTCAGCCTCCTGAGTAGCTAGGATTATAGGCATGAGCCACCGGCGCCCAGCTTGGTCTTGGCTTCTTACGGGAGGCAAATGGGCCAGGGGCCCACGGTGTGAGCGGTGTGCAGGCGGTACGGATGCTATGACTTTAATCTGGAAGATCCCGTGTTAGCCAGCCAGGACCCGGGGAGGTTAAACAGTTTACGCAGTCCCTTGCTGGGGCCAGCAGGGGGCGCCGGAGGACCGTGGACCTGCCCCAGCAGAAGCCGGGGAAAGCTAGGGGAAGCCCCTGGGGTTCTTTGGCAGCCAGAGCCAGGCACCCACCAGGCCCGGTGTGGGCACAGAGGGGCGATGGGTTCCTAATTTTGCCCCCGCGGGTTTCCTGCCAAAGAAACTCCGCGGGGACAGGCCGCGTGAGGGCCACTTCTGCCGACATAAATAGATGTCAGTCGCTGAGCCGCTGGACCCTGGCTGGGGGGGGGGGGGGGGCGTCAGTCAAGAGGGCACCGGGAAGGGGCCAGCCGTGGCCACCGGCAGGTGAGGGGTGCCAGGGAGGCAGGGACACGGGCGTGGCTGTGGGAAAAGCCTCAGCCAGGACGTTGAGGAGCCCCAAGCCAAGAGGAGGGAGCAAGAGGAAACCCCCATCTGGGGCAGAGCCGCGGGCCGCTCTCAACTCCCCTCCCCACTGCGGGCACTGTGCGGTCCCGAGCAGGGCCCTGGGTTCTAGGTCACGCTGGGACGTTGTGGTTATCTCAATAGATGTCCTTAATGGAGATTATCCTTATCTTAATTGATACATGAATCTTTATCACCCCTACCCCCTCCCTTTGCCAGTCCGGGGGCTTGAACTCAGGGGCCTGGGTGCTATCCCTGACCTTTTTTTTTTTTTTTTTTTTTGCTCAAGGCTGGTGCTGGACCACTTGAGTTACACCTCCACTTCCCAGCTTTTTGGGCTTAATTGGAGATAAAGAGGTTCATAAACTTTCCTGCCCAAGCTGGCTTCCAGCCCCGATCTTCTGATCTCAGGCTCCCCAGTAGCTGGGATTCCAGGCCAGAGCCGCCAGTGCCTGGTCATTATTATTTTTTTTTTTCTAGCAGGAACCTGCTCAGAGAGGTGAGAGAGAGAGCCCGGGCCCAGGTCACACAGCATTATCTGTTTCTCCCGCTGACTCCGATGCTGAGCCCGTGGAAGACTGTCCCAAGCACTTTAAAACACGGCTTGAATTAATTTTCAGATTAAATGTCCTGTGAGGAAGATAATTCTGCTTTGTTTCCATCTCTAGGGGTAGGAAAGGAGGTGTGTGTGGGCTCAGAAAAGGAAAGAACTCTAGGAAGATCTCTCTAAGTAGCATCACTTGCAACGTTTTAGTTAGAGTGTTACATCATATTCTGTATAACTGATTGGTGTCTTTCTGCAAGCAGAGCTGGAAAGATTGCTCCAGCCCCTACTTTATCCCAAACAACTCAAGAATGTGGACCTGGTGGGGGCCGGTGGCTCATGCCTGTAATCCCAGCTGCTTAGGAAGCTGAGATCTAAGAATCGTGGTTCAAAGCCAGCCACAGCAAGAAAGTCTGTGAAACTCATCTCTAATTAACCACCAAAAAAAGCTAGAAGTGTTGCTGTGACCTAATGGGTAGAGTGTCATCCTTGAGCAAAGAAAGCTCAGGCCCCAAGTTCAAGTCCCAGGACTGTCACAAACAAAACCAAAAAAGAACGTGGACCTATTTACTCTTGTGCATTCTCCTGACATCCAAACGGTTCTTACGCCTGTTTTCTGGATGAGGAGAAAGCGAGGTCCAGAGGGGTTGAAAAGCCACACAGCTGGAAAAGGGCAGAGCTTGGACTTGAACCTGGGACTCTGTGATATTTTGGCTATAGCTTTTGTACTCCTTCCTGCCTGCCTCCCAGCGCAGCCTGCTGGGGGCAGTGTGTGTGTGTGTGTGTGTGTGTGTGTGTGTGTGTGTGTGTGTGTGTGTGTGTGTGTGTGTAAAGTCCCAGGCCTAGAAGACAGGAGAGAGTCCAGCTCCTTCCCCCCTCCCGCCTCAGCCCCGGGGCCTCGGGTTCAGCCACAAGTACACAGCTGCCAGGGATCAAAGCCCGCTCCAAGATGCATTTGCTGCGAGCTCTAACCAGAGGGGCAGCGCTGGGACAGCCAGGGAGCCGGGGATGGCCACGGGGACCTCAGAAGGCTTGGTGATGGATCAGCCCTCCCCTCAGCTTTCCCCTAGTGTTCTCAGGGGCTCTGGGCGGGGGGGAGGGAGGAGAGTGGTGGGGAGACTCCAAGGGGAACCCCTAGACCTCCTGATTCACCCATCCCGTCTGCGAACCAGAAAACCGAAGAACTCAGCCACGGCAAACCACCACTGTTTGCTGAGTGCACTGCCCTGTGCACGGCCCCGAGCCACACACTGCCCGGCAGGCGTACCGGCCTCTGTCCAGGACAGGACAGGACAGGCAGGGCCAGGAGGACTCTGGGGTGGAGCCTTCCATTCCCCCCCCTGCCGTGCAGAGGGTACAGTGGGGAGATGGCCACGGGGGGGCGGGGGGGGGGGTCGAGGCAGGGTGGAGCGGGCCCCCTGGGCTGGGCAGAGACCACCACAGATGGGTGGCATTCGAACTGTGCCACATGGTGACCTGGTGTGTGGACACAGCCATGACCGCCTGGCCCAGTTCAGGAGCACACCCACGTAGGTCCAGCCTCGACTTCAATCTTGAGCAAGAGCTAGACACTGGCTTTGCTGGGCGGCCTGAGAATCATTCAGTGTGGACATCTCTCTCTCTCTTTGTCTGTCTGTCTGTCTGCTGTGTTCACTAAGTAGCCCAGGCTAGCCTCCAACTCACGATCCTCCCCGCCTCAGCCTCTGAAGTTCTGGGATTACAGGTGTGGGCCATCACATCCAGTTTGTGAAGCTGAGTGTTTCATGTATGCACAGAGGGGGATCTGACAAATGTTTAAAAGTTTGTGCCAGGCGCTGGTGGCTCACACCTGTCATCCCAGCTCCTCAGGAGGCTGAGATCTGAGGATTGAAGTTCAAAGCCAGCCCTGGCAGGAAAACCTGTGAGACTCTTATCTCTAATGAACCACCAGAAAACCGGAGTGGTACTGTATTAGACTGCTTGCTTTGAGTAAAAAAGCTAAGATACAATACCTGGACCCTGAGTTCAAGCCCCGGTACCAGCACAATTCTGTTAAAAATATAAAATGTGGGGCTGGGAATGTGGCTTAGTGGTAGAGTGCTTGCCTAGCATGCATGAAGCCCTGGGTTTCAACTCCTCAGTGCCACATTAAACAGAAAAAGCTGGAAGTGGTGCCATGGCTCAAGTGGTAGAGTGGTAGCCTTGAGCAAAACGACAGTGCCCAGGTCTTGAGTTCAAGCCCCAGGACTGGCAAATATATATTATGTATATTATGTTGTACTTGCTATTCCATGCTGTTTTCTAGTTAATTTTAAACAACAACAGCAAACAAACAAAAAAAAAACCCTCAAAAATCTGGAGACCTGCAAGGAAGGAAAAGATGGAAGTGAGCCGAGCATGGTAGTACACACCTGTAATCCCAGCTCTCAGGAGACAGAGGAAGGAGAATGGCAGGTTCTGGGCTGCATCTTGAGACCCAGTCCCCCGCCTCTCTCACACACACACATACCCCAGGATGAACTGAGCCAAGTCTGAAACCTGTGAAGGTGGATGAAATGGTGGAATTTGAATGTGCGTGATATGTTTGGACACAGGCTTTTCCTCTGGCGATGGTGACCCCTGGGCAAGCATCAGCCTCTGCCCAGTGCGCTTTTGAGACCCTGCAACCCCCCCCCCCAGTGGGAAGAACCACCCCCTGGGCGCGGCCCCAGGCCCCAGCGCGCCCCCGCCAGCCTCCCGCGCTCTAAGTGCATTCACAACCTGCGGCTCTAGCGGGGTCCAGGCGGCAGCTGCCTTTGATCAGCCCAACATCTGGGCTGCCTGGTGATCAAAGATGGGAGGGCTGTGACAGACGAGGACTGGGGCTGGCCGAACACGGCGGTGGGGGGGGGAGAGGATGGGGGGAGGGAGAGGATGGGGGGGCAGGACCTGGAACAACTCACGGAACTCCAGGGACCCGGTGGGAAGGACAGCATGGATGGTGCTTCAGGGATGTTGGCACTCTGTGCCTCGGTTTCCCTTCCTACAAAGTGGGGAGGAGGGGGGGGGAGCCAAGTGACACACCAGCGCTCAGAACAGCGCCCCCTGCCGGTGCCGGGCTGTCATGACATCTCATCATGGAGGAGGAAACAACTGAGGCCAGCCCTGGATGCCCCAGGCCGGCAGCTCTGGAGGGTCCGGGGTTTCTCCGGAGGGGCAGGCTTTTTCCCTGTGGCTCCCGTCCGGTCCTCTGCTGGTGAAGACGGGCTGTCGGTGGCCAGCTGCCCCAGGGTGGGGCCTGGCTGGGGGCTGCATGGCGCAGGACTTCACAGCGGCCTGGGCAGGGGTGAGGTTTTCACTTGGGTGGAAACAGCGTTGGCCAGCCTGGAACCAACCGGGGGTGGGGGGCACATCGGGGAGGAGAGAGGGCCGGGGGACCAGCGCAGAGGTGTGTGTGTGTGGGAATAAATCCATCCAGCGAGGGGCTCTGGTGAGTTTGAGGCAGACATTCTTCTTACAACACACAAGGATTGGGTGTGAACGGACGGTGCGGCAGGCAGGCTAGCTTGCTGACCAGGGAGGATGGACAGATGGACAGGTGGACAGGTGGACAGGATCCAGCACCAGATCTCAGACAACCTCCCGTGACTGTTCACTTTGAACCCGATTGTCTGGGTGGTAGCAGACTTGCATGGTTGCTTTCCCACTTCCCCCCTTCCCCCCCCCCCCGGCTCCCTCCTGTCCCCCACCCCAGCCTCTGGCCCCGTGGGGTCTTGTGGCTGCACCCAGCCCGGCTCTGGGGTGACCCTCGTCCTCGATGGACCAGTGCGGGACGGCAGAGGGAGCCGTGGTCACGCGGCGGAGCTCCCACAGGACCAGGCCAACGCCGTGGCTTTCCCCAGAGCCTCGCTCTGCCCTGGCTCTTTTGCCCTTGGTATATTTCTTGAACAAATCTCTCACGAGACTCGGCGTTGGTCACTGCTCTGGCGCAGCCAACAGTGAGAAGCGAGGTTTGGCCTCTTCCACGCACCCAGGCCCCCCGCTCAGAGATCCCGGGCTGCTCCAAACGGTGGAGGAGGAGAGAGGGGACTGTGTCTCTCTCCCTGGGAGCCCGGCTGGCTGGCAGACAACGGCACCTTTGACCTCCTGCCACTAGAGGGCAGGAGCGTGCCGTAACTGTGATCACCCCAAAGGCCTGGGTTGGGGGGCGCGCTGCTGAAATAAGCCAAGGATCTGGAGGGGCTGGGCAGATAGGAAGTGGGGGGGAAGGGGGATCTGGAGGGGCTGGGCAGATAGGAAGTGGGGGGGAAGGGGGATCTGGAGGGGCTGGGCAGATAGGAAGTGGGGGGGAAGGGGGATCTGGAGGGGCTGGGCAGATAGGAAGTGGGGGGGAGGGTCTCCCTGCAAGGGAGGTAGCTCATAGCCCACCCCTCCAGCTCCAACCCACAGGGCCCTAAAGCCACAGCTTGTCCAAACACGGTGGGCGTCTACTTTCTCGAAGGCTCTCTGGGATATTATTTTTACTGATGGGTGATGGCCAGCTGAAGCGTGGAATTGGGGTGACAGTGGCTCTGAACCCTGGTTCCGAGCGGGAGAGGTGTCGGCGGGCTGCTCTGCTCTCTGGGCCTCAGTCCTGCAGCCCGGGTCAGGAGCCCTGACCTCAACTGCTTTATGGAGGCCAAGGTTCCCCCCTCCCTCCCCCCGGCCCCCGGCTTCCGGCCTCCCTGCCTCCCCTCTCCCTTCCCTTCTGCTCTTTCTGGGAACACACTGACCCATGGAGATCTCCGGCCCTTCCACGTTTCCAAGTCCCTCCCGGAGCTTCGCCTGCCCTTCTTCTCCCCTAGATGGCAGGGAGTACCCTTTCTCGTAAACACACGAGGCCCCCAACCCTGGCCGGCTCTGCCAAGACACACAGTGCCTGCCTTTCCACCCCAGCCCGGTGCCTGGCCGTCTAGGATAGAATGAGCGCACTGTGCGTCCTGCCGGGGGTGGTCCCCTGGCGTGGGCACGCTGACCTCCGCTGCCCCCCACCCCCCGCCTCTCCCAGCCCTGCCCACAGCTGCCCCCGCCACCCTGGCTTCCAGACCCACACCCTCCCTGCTCAGGGTTCTGAGTTTTCTTGGATACCTTCGACGATGGGTTTTCAAAAACCTCCTTTTACTTCTTTTCCGCAGAACAGTCCATAAAATAGCCTTGGAGCCCAAGGACAAGCATGCAGGCCAGAGTGGGGCCCGATCACCTCTCCGCCCCTCCCCACCCCCCAGCTGCTCGGTGCTTGTGAAAACTCATGGGTGAATGTCGGTTCCACTTTTGGAGATGGTTGTTTTGTCGTTTCCCGAATATGTCACTTCATGGTCTTGAGATTTCTGGAAGCTCTCCCTTCTCCCTGTCTGCAAGATGCCCATGGGCCATGGTCACTTTCTTGCTAATAGGATTTGCAAAGGAATCCGTCAGATAAATCACAGCACATATGCCCGGTGGTGGCTCATGCCTGTAATCCTAGCTACTCAGGATTGAGGTTCAAAGCCAGCCCAGGCAGACAAATCCATGGTGTACTGACACTGCCCCTCACACAGGTTTTTCACGTGCACAAGTGCACATGAGATGCCATCTAATGAACCAGGCACGCACTAGGCGCTCAGTGATGCTGGCACAGCTGGAGCAGTGCCATCTTTGCCTCTCCAGGGTCCCTGGAACGTGGGCTTCCTTACAGCAAAGTAGCAGGGCGCCCACTCACAGCAAGGTCTTGAGAAGACCCGCTTGCAGAGATCCAAGATCTCAGACCCAACAGCCCTCATCGCCATCCTAGGACGGTCACATTCGTCTCCAGGTTCAAGGGGGAGAGGCCATCGTTAGCCACCACTTGGGCTCAGGGTTCCGTGCAGCCCCTCACAAAGGCCGCGGGGGCACTTCTGCACCCTGGCACTCCCTGAGTTAAATTCAGCCCCCCCCCACACCCACGGAGGGGTGAAGGATCAAAGCCACGACGTCTGCCAGGTTCTGAAGACAGCAGTGTGGGGTCTCCATTCCCTCCCCACCCCTGGTGTGTGTGTGTGTAGGGGGGGATATCTGTAACTCTCTGTGGGACAGAGTGAGGGTTGGTGTGGCCTCCAGGTAAAAGTCCCATTTCTCTGTCTGTGGGGAGCGAGTCTGGGGAGTAAAAGTTCTCTGAGCCCTCCTTCCCTCCTCTCATGCAGCCAGGAAATGGAGATTTCTGGGGTGGTCAGGAAAAGTCATGGCATCAATGGGTCTTCCTGGGGCCCCGGGCCAGCCCGGGGGGAGCCCCCATTAGGATGAAGCACCCTGGGGCCAGCCAGCCAGGACAAGGCCTTTTCTGGATCATTACATAGGCTTTTGACTACTCTGGCCTGCCACTTTCTCCTGTAGGAAATTAAAAGTACATGAAAATTTCACAAGACATAGAGTAACCATGAAAGAAAAAAAAATCTAGCATTTTTGTTTATTGAATTTAGTAAATACAGTTAAGAACAAAGAATATTCAAAGTTGCCCATAAAGAATCCTACCAGCCGGACATAACCATGGATGGATATTTCTTTGATATGTGATGAGAAGCATAGGAAAGGAAGGTTGTGGCTGTAGTTCTGCGGGGGTACTGGGACTTGAATTCAGGGCTTCACTTAATGCTCTTGCTCTCTTCGACCGTTTGATCCTCAGATCTCAGCCTCCTGAGTAGCTAGGATTCCAGGCGTCCGCTTGGACCCTCGTTTAATGCATAGATGAAAAGAGCAATGCTTTTGTGGGAATTTCCCTTTCTCTCTCCACGAGAGAGAGAGAGAGAGAGAGAGAGAGAGAGAGAGAGAGAGAGAGAGAAATCCTGCCTTCAGGCCCACAGGTCCAATGTGTCCCCAAGCAGGAGAACATTTGGCCACTAGGGGTCCTCAGAGCTCTTTGAGCAGGAGCACCCATGGGCTGGCTCAGGGTGAAAGTGCAGATAGAAAGTCTGCTGTGTGCCCCAGGGCTCCCCTTCCTCTTCCTGACACCTTGGATGTGGTTCAGCCTCTATGCCCCCCCCAGTTTCCTCATCTGAGACATGGGTGGGGGAGGAGTTTACCCACAGTATCTCATCTCCATAGCAAAGTTGCAAGAACAGTCTCTTCATGTCACCAGTTCCATACCTGCCATTCCCCCTCCCTTGCCCCCCCCAACACACAAAGTGAGATCTGGGATGCCCTCCCCCTCACCAGGTCGAGGGAGAGGAGCCAACGGGGGGGGGGCGGCTCCCGACACACAGTACCCACAATTGACATCTATCCCATTAATGAATATCATTGCTCGGACTGCAACAACCCCACTTTACACAGAGAGAGAAGATGAATTAGGCTACGCGTATGGCAGAAGATCAGGAGGGACCCGGCTTGCGTTCTTATCCTTAGGTCGGTGTAACCAAGGGGTTTCAATTGGACATGTCAGTTCGGGAGTCCGGCGTGTCTCCAGGAATGTCAGCCCTTCTTCCATCCCTCTCTCCTCATCTCCCCCCACCTCCCCACCACGCTGAGTCGCCTGGTTCCATTTGCACATATGTGCCCTGAGTATTAGACCCCGGAGATGGGTCCCCACACCCCCTCCCCCTGCCTGGGGTACTCCAGCCAGTGCCACTGGCTGAGCAGGTCCTGGGTGGGAGCCGGACTAACTCGGTGCACGGCTCAGAGGGCAGATACAGGGATTACCCAGAAGGCACCACGTGGGGCTCCTGTGCTGCCAATACCGGGAAAATTCACCTAAGTGGCTGCTCGTGTTGTAGGGATTTTCCCAGCTGTCTGTTGACTTCAACTCTGCAAGACCAGCACCAGGCTGATCCATCCTCAGCCCCCAACCCACGGTGGGGGCCAGTTATTCTTCACAGGGTCATTATTATTATTATTATTGCATTCACCAGCAGAGCTCTTTTCTACAAAGATGTATCAACAAGAGGTCTAATATGTAGGGGGACATATCAAAACAGGAGAACGTAGATAGATACCGAGAGAATTAAACAGAGACTGTGAAAACAAACACAGGAGTCTTTCACTGGTGGCTCACGCCTGTCACCCCAGCTACTCTGGAGGCTGAGGTCTGAGGATCATGGTTTGAAGCCAGCCCTGGCAGACAAATCTGAGAGATTCTTTTTCTTTTTCTTTTTGTGGTTGTGGGGGTTGAACTCTGGGCCTGGGTGCTGTCCCTTAGCTCCTCAGCTCTTCGGCTGGAGCTCCTCAGCTCTACCACTGGAGCCACAGCGCCACTTCCTGTTTTCTGGTGGTTCACTGGAGATAAGAGTCTCATGGACTTTTCCTGCCTGGGCTGGCTTTGAACCGTGATCCTCAGATCTTAGCTTCCTGAGTAGCTAGGATGACAGGCATGAGCCACCGATACCTGGCTGAGATTCTTATTTCTTTCTTTTTCTTTTTCTCCAAAAACTCACCTTATTCCAATGTGAAATGAAGACGTGATGGTTTAAAAACAAGAAAAAGTTCTTGATCAGCCATGGGTGAGATTCTTATTTCTAATTAACTGCCTCCCTACCCCACCCCCACAAAAGCCAGAAGTGAAGGTATGGCTCAAGTGCTAGCGTGCTAGCCTGGAGCACAAAAGCTAAGCAAGAGCAGGAGGTCCTGAGTTCAAGGTCCAGTATTGCCTTCATCCTCGAAGGGACTGCTCTTAGCACACCCATTTCCCAGAGGAGTAAACCAAGGCCCCGAAATGGCAGGTGCTGCCTCAGTCTTTGCCCTTCTGGCAAGCTCTGTGCACCATGGTGCTGGGGTGAGCTGACCCATTTAATAAAGGCCCAGAGTCGGACCTGGCCCCTGGGGGGTTAGGCCCTGGGGTTGTCAGAGGAGGCCCTGGTGAGGCACCAGTCCTTCTCCTCCTCTCCCTTGGCTCGAGGGCGTGGCCAGAGCTGAGTTATCTCACCTCGGCCTCTCAACCTCTTGGAGAGCAGGTCGGGGCTGGGGCAGCCTGGGCCAGTCAGTGTGAGACATCCCAGGAGGCCTGGGAGGGAGGGGGCTAGGCAGGGAGAGGTGTGGAGGGGTCGGTGGAGGGGACGGAGGCCCAGGACCAGCAGGGACCCTGGGAGACAGGTAAGGGGTGAGATACCCTGACTCCAGTGAGCAGCCGTTCAGGGTTTTTAGTAACTTTGAATCTTGGAGTTTTACAACCGCTCAAAGCGCATCTTCAAGGAAAGTTACACAAGTCAGAAGATTGTCACACCCTCCAACACAGTGATGCCTAACTCCCCTCCCGCGCGTTGCCCTCACGTGTACACACACACATACACACACACACACACACACACACACACACACACACACACACGAGACTGGCTTTGTTTTGGAGAAATTGATTGGCCCATTGTTACGTTACCAATACATTGCGGCCATGCTTTCTGGTTGAAATTCATGAGCTGCCAGCATGCTTGTAAATAGTCATGCGTGGGGCTGGGAAGGTGGCTCTGTGGTAGAGTGCTTGCCTAGCATGCACAAAGCCCTGGGTTCCATTCTTCAGTACCACTTACACAGAAAAGGCTGGAAGTGGTGCTGTGGTTCAAGTGGTAGAATGCTAGCCTCAAGCCAAAGAAGCTCAGGGACAGTGCCCAGGCCCTGAGTTCAAGTCCCAGGACTGGCAAAAAAAAAAAAAAGTCACAGGCAATTCTCTGCTGTGGGTGCATTGCCCATACCCAGTCATAGACAGACAGACAGACAGACAATGCCAGTTCTTTGGTGTCATAAAATGCATCCCAAGGACCCCCAGGTCCAAATCCTTTGGATCCTAACTCTCCATGTAACCCGAGAATTTTGGATTTTACTCCGTTGGCTTCCAGAGAGAGTGTGACAAATCACATCCCCGCTGTGCCCCCCCCCCCCCCCCCCGGTCTCATTTCACTGCTGCCCAGGCTCGGAGATAGAACCCGGACGCCCTGCTGATCCAGCCATGGGAACTGCTGCTCCTCTAGATTTTACCGGGCGGGTGGGGTGTGTCCTGTGCCACCGGAAGAATGGGTTCTCAGCCATATTTTGGGAGATCCCAACCACAATCTCACCTCATGTCACCGGGGGGAGGCCGGAGGAGACGGAGGACTGTGGGGGGTGGGTGGGAGGGGTGGGGCCGGGTGGGGTGCACACATCCCCGGGAAGAGCAGAGCGAGGTTTGAATGTGGGGCGCACACAGCCAGAGCCCTGGTCATCTTGTTCCTGGGCTCCCAGGGGCCCAGACCCATGGCTGTCTTGGGGCGGGTGGGGTGGGGAGGGGAGTGTCCATGGATATTGGGGTTCCTCTGGCTTCATTCGTGGAGAAAGAGATGGATGTGGGGCTCTGTGTTGTCCTGGGGGGGCCCATAGCCTGTGGAAACCCAGGTCCTCACCCAGTGTCCTGGCAATTTGGGGTTTAGGTCACCGGGTCTAGCTGAACTCTGAACCTCCATCACCTGTCACCTGGCTTCCTGCCTGGCCCGAGGTCACTTCCGGGAGGTCACACCACAGGCAGTCCCAGGACACTCAGCGCTGCCTCTCCTCCCGCAGAGTCCTCGGGCTCTGCTGAGCCCAGGCCACAAGGAGCAACTCCGGGCAGGGCGCCAGGAAGTCGTTCTACTGGCTTCTTGGGGTGGCCCTCGGCTTTCCTCATGAGATGGAGACCCCGCTCCTCCTCATCCCTGTCTGTCCTCCCTGGTGGTGGCCCTGCCCACGTTACCATGAAGGCCCGCCCTCCTCCTTTCTGCACCCTGCTACTTGTAGGACTGTGGGTGCAGACAGAGGAGAGGGTTCAGCTCTGAGAGGCAGAGACTTAGATTTCGGTGTGGCAGAAGGATTTGTTTTATTCCTGTTTGGAGGTGCTGATACTGGGGCTTGAACTCGGGACCTGGACACTGTCCCTTCGTTTTTCACTCAAGGCTGGTGCTGTACCACCAGCGGCAGCGCCACTTCAGTTTTCTGGTGATTCAGTGGAGATAAGAGTCTCCTGGACTTTCCTCTCCAGACTGGCTTTGACCTGGGGTCCTCAGATCTCAGCATGCTGAGTAGCTGGGATTACAGGCATGAGCGCTGGTGCCCGGCTTCATTGATTATTTTTGTAAAAAGGCAATGCCTCCGCTCAAACCCATTTTCACCAAGGCAGTAGATGACTTGCCCAACGAATGACCCCTACCCACCGCCCCAAGTTCACACCAGTTGTACTGAGGCGACCCCAGAAGTTCTCATACAACACCCCCAGTATTGGCTGAGTCCCTCTCGGAGGCTCTGAGGTATCTGAAGGGTCACATGTCAGATGTAGCTTCTCAAACTTCACCAGGACCAGCAGCACCAACCCAGAGCTGGCTGGAAATTCAGAGTCCCAGGCCTCACCCGGACCCCCTTGATGCAGAAGACCACAGGGGTCAACAAGACCCCAGGTGGCTGGGGTACAAGTCTGTAATGGGGTGTCCACAGAGTGCACCCCCCCAGGTGTCCAGCTACAGAGACAGGAAGATGAGCAGCTCTGGGCAGGACAATCTTACCTCTGTCCTTGGACACCAGCCTCAGTTTCCTCCTCTGTGTCGTGTGGAGGACCGTGAGGAAGGCCAGAGCAGGGCAGGCATGGCAGGTGGCTCTGAGATGGAGGGTGGACGGGGTGGGCACTGCGAATGGATGGGTGTGGGGTCCTGGCCGGCCCTTGAAAGGTGGGGTGGGTGAGAGCAGGAAGGAGTAAAGGGTGAGGGGGTGGGAGTTGGGGGAATGCTGTCAGTCAGCGCCAAGGAGCGAGGGCCCGGCCTGCCAGCGTGGGGCATGGTGGGTGGCGGCAACACAGCCTGGCAGCCATGTGTGCGGAGCTATGCCCTTTCCTCCAGCCCTGGCTGTTCTCTGCTCAACTCCATTCTCCTCTGCCAGAACTGAGGGGGAGAGTTCAGTGGGTTCAAATACCTTCACACCTGCGTACCGCCCGCCACTGCCCTCCACCCTGTGGTAGACCCTGAAATGAATTCTCCTTCCTCCCCTCCATCATCCTGTCTCCTCCTTCCTCCTTCCTCTCCACCATCCCACTTCCTGTCTCCTCCTTCCTCCCTCCTCTCCACCATCCCACTTCCTGTCTCCTCCTTCCTCCCTCCTCTCCACCATCCCACTTCCTGTCTCCTCCTTCCTCCCTCTTCTCCACCATCCTACTTCCTGTCTCCTTCTCCTTCCTTCCTCCTCTCCACCATCCCACTTCCTGTCTCCTCCTTCCTCCCTCCTCTCCACCATCCCACTTCCTGTCTCCTCCTTCCTCCCTCCTCTCCACCATCCCACTTCCTGTCTCCTCCTTCCTCCCTCCTCTCCACCATCCCACTTCCTGTCTCCTTCTCCTTCCTTCCTCCTCTCCACCATCCCACTTCCTGTCTCCTCCTTCCTCCCTCCTCTCCACCATCCCACTTCCTGTCTCCTCCTTCCTCCCTCCTCTCCACCATCCCACTTCCTGTCTCCTCCTTCCTCCCTCCTCTCCACCATCCCACTTCCTGTCTCCTCCTTCCTCCCTCCTCTCCACCATCCCACTTCCTGTCTCCTTCTCCTTCCTTCCTCCTCTCCACCATCCCACTTCCTGTCTCCTCCTTCCTTCCTCCTCTCCACCATCCCACTTCCTGTCTCTACCATCCCACTTCCTGTCTCCTTCTCCTTCCTTCCTCCTCTCCACCATCCCACTTCCTGTCTCCTCCTTCCTTCCTCCTCTCCACCATCCCACTTCCTGTCTCTACCATCCCACTTCCTGTCTCCTTCTCCTTCCTCCCCCTCTCCACCATTCCACTTCCTGTCTCCTCCTTCCTCCCTCCTCTCCACCATCCCACTTCCTGTCTCCTTCTTCCTCCCTCCTCTCCACCATCCCACTTCCTGTCTCCTTCTTCCTCCCTCCTCTCCACCATCCCACTTCCTGTCTCCTTCTTCTCCTTCCTCCCTCCTCTCCACCATCCCACTTCCTGTCTCCTTCTCCTTCCTCCCTCCTCTCCACCATCTCACTTCCTGTCTCCTTCTTCTTCTTCCTCCCTCCTCTCTCTATCTCATTTCCTGTCTCCTCCTACCTCCCTCCGCTTTACATCCCACTTCCTGTTTCATTCTCTGTCCTCCCTCCTCTCCACCATCCACTTCCAGTCTCAGAATTTGGCTCCTCTGGAGACTTCCCCCATCACCCGGATTTCTGGGCCCTCTACCAGCTCTGTAACTTGGAATGGCTGGAACAGGAAAGGTGGCTCTCTGCAAAGAGGAGGGCCACGGGGACATGACTTACCCAGGGCCTCATTGGATAATCATGAAGTCAGGAGGCCCTTCTGAATCCTCCAGAGTGATCGGGCACCGGTGATTGGCTCCTAGGTAACTAGCTAAGGGCAAAGGGGGCGGGCTGTCCCCATGGTGATGTCACGGCCCACGTTCACGGAATTCTGTTTCCCCTGCTGGGGTTGGCGAAGCTACTTTCACGTTGGAGAGACCCAGGACTCCAGGGTGGCCTCCGGCCAGCAGCCAGCATGGAACTGAAGATCTCTCCCTTTGCTTTTTTTTAGTGGTTCTAAGGTTGGAACTCAGGGCCTTCTACTTGCAAGGCAGGCACTCTGAATCATGCCCCCAATCCTTTTAGCTTTAGAGGATCACGAGCCTCCTACCTGTGCCTCCCGAGGGGTTCAAAATACAGGTATGTACCCCTTTGCCTGGTGTGTTGATTGAAGTGTGTGTATGTGTGTGTGTGTGTGTGTGTGTGTGTGTGTGTGTGTGTGTGTGTGTGTGTAGGAGGCTCTCAATGTTTTGCCCAGGTTGGTCTTGGACAGCAAACCTCCTGATCTCCACCTCCCAAAGAGCTGGGATTGCAGGCATACAATGACATGGTCCAGCTTATCAGTTGAGATGGGGGTCTCTTGGATGATCCTCTGGATCTCGGCCCCCTAAGATAGCTGGGATTACACACCTGGCCTGGGGTTCTCAGTTCTACAGCTTGTGAGAGACCACATCCTGCCCAATAACGGAGGAGTTTGGGAGATCATTCCTGACCCAGCCTTCAAAAGACACCCCAGCTCAACTGACACTGTGGATCCAACACCAGTAGAGCCTGTTTCTGAGAGCTCACCAGGCAACTGACAGAGCTGACCGTCAGCCAGAATGATGCCCGCTGCCTCCAGCTGAGTCCGTGCGGCTTGCCAAGCAGAGTTATAGCCAGACAGCCACCTCTCTTCCACCGCTGAGGAAAGCCAGGATGAGGCAGGGAAGCTGGCCAGGCTCGGGGCACAGCCGGGCGTTTGGCCGTGTGCAGCCCTGACGGTCGGAGTGAGATTGCGCGCAGTGGACGTCCTCTTGGGTCTCTGTCCTTGGAAAAGGACTTGCCTCTGAGCGCCTTCCTGCTCTGCCAGCGCCCGGGCGGGGGGTGGGGGGGAGTGGGCAGCGGGGGGCCGGGGATTGTAGAACAGTGTCCAGCTGTCAGCACTGGCATTTGTCAAAGGAAATGACTGCTCTTGGGCCCCCACCACTCGTCCCAAAGTGGACACTGCTTTGGAAAAGTGCGAATGTATGAGCTTGTCAGGCCCGGCCTGGCCCGGGGAGGGGCTGGGGCAGGGCTGGGGACAGATAAGGGGACTCGGTGCTCTCTGGGAGGGGGGTTCAGCTCTCTTCTCTCCCCTCTCGCAGTCAGAAGTGGCTTCTTTCTCCAAAGCACTCGAGGTGTGGGAGGCGGGAGAACAGGATGGTGGGACCCGCCCTTCCTTCAGGATCCTCCGTTCTTGGCTCTCAGAAGTTGGCACAGGGGTATGATGAGAGGTGGGGGAAGGGTGAAGGACATGACCCCCCCCCCCCACTGTGGAAAGCAGTGCTGGGGAGACAAGCGGCGGGGGGGGCCTCTCACGGTATCAAGAGGTGAAAGGATCCCTTCCTATTTCTGGGTTGGGGAAGAATGGGGTGCAGCCCCCCAGTGGAAGGAGAATGGGGAGCAGAGCTTGGTGGATGGCTGCCCCCCTTTGGGAAGGGGACATGAGCCTGCTGGCAACTTGATGAGGTGCGGAGATTTCCCCAGCCTGCTGACCCCGTCTCTTTCTATTACCTGAGACCTGGTGGCTCTGGATAAAGGGTGGACCCGGGAGAAGACCCAGAGATGCAGACGTGGCCGAGGCCTGGGGCCTGCCTGGACCCATGGCTTTCTTTGGCCATCTACTGGAATTCAGAAGCCACTGCCCTGGGGGCCAGGTTCTAGGCAAGGCTCAGGGTTCCAATGGGACCCGCACAGACAAAAATCCCTGTGTTACTGGGGTTCTTCCTTGCTGCGTGACTAAACACTCTCCCCAAATGTAGTGCCACGATTGCTCATTTCTCATGACGCTGTGGGTCGGGCATTCGGCCAGGGCTCGGCTGGGTGGTTCTCCTGCCAGAGTCTCTGTCTTCACATTTAGCTGGGGGTTCCCACAGGGCCCTGAAAGGGTCCTTGGGCCTCTGGCTTCTGTACGCCTTTGCCGGGCCTTTCTCACAGCAGCAGTCTCGGTTTCTAGAGGGGAAAGGAACAGCTGTGATCTCCCTTAAGAGCGCAGAAGTCTCAGTGTATTACCTCTACCACACTCTGTTGGTTAAAGTAAGGTCCGGGGCCATGCCAGACCTGAGAAGAGGGGAAACAACACCTATCTCCCAGTGGATACAGGAAGGCCGGCACTGCTGGAAGTCATTTTTCTGCAGACTTTCTCCTCCCCATAATGGCAGACACTGATACATGAGTGGCTGGTCTTAATGTACGCGTCTGCAAGCAATGGGGGTGAAAGTCTAATGTGGGAACAGCACCCCACCAGTGAGCGCAGCAGAGCCCTACAGGCCGCTCCTCTGTGCTGCCCTGAGACGGGGTGCCTCTAGAAGGTGGTGGGGTCCTTGTTTGGGGCTAGAGCAGGAAGTGCCCAGTGGGGGCAGGAAATACCCAGAGAGACAGGAAATGGCCATGGAGGCAGGAAGTACCCATGGAGGCAGGAAGTGCCCAGGGAGACAGGAAGTACCCATGGAGTGGGGAAATGCCTTTGGGGGGGGGTCAGGAAGTAGCACAGAGGCAGGAAGTGCCCAATGGTGGCAGGAAATGCCTACTGGATCAGGAAGTGCTCACAGGGGCAGGAAGTGCTCACTGCCCACAGGAAGTGGGCTGTCCAGGGAATACAGCACAGTTCTGGGTGCCTTGCCCTGTGCCTGTCCCAGAGACACTGGTGGGCAGCCAGCTTCATGGACAGCCACACCCTGGGCCGGTGGGCCTCGGACCTGGAGTGAACGCTGGGGTCTCGCCCCGCTCTGGTCTGTCCGCTCCGGGTTCATCAGCTCTGGAGACTCTGCTCCTCTTCCCCGCAGGGCTGGCCCGGCCCTGCAGTCTGTCTCCGACAGGACGGCCGAACTCGGAGCCCGGTGACCTTTCCAAGACACCGGGATTTGTTTAATTTTTAGAATTCACCTCTTTTCATCCTTCTTATCAGAGGCAGTGAGGCCCCCGCTGGGGAGGTTGTCTGGCATCTCTCCCTTGAACGTTGAAGCAGATGGGCTGGGAGCTTCCTCAAGAGGAATCTGTTCTTCTGAAATGTAAGCCGGAGAACAGCCAGGGCAGGAGTGGAGAAGAGTTACCTGGAGAAGAAGAACAGTCACACAGCGATCCCAGCTCATGCTCTTCCCGGGAACGCTCCCATCTTTGCTCCTGAGCCTCCTCTCTCAAAAGGGTCTCAATGCACACGCTCGAATCTCGGGTTTACAGAGCCTTTATCACCTGCCAGGCCAATCTCCTGTCTGTCTCGGTGACAGCCACACCTGGAGAGCCTATCGCCTCTGGCCTACAGGGGAGGAAACTGAGGCACAGCAGGTTGAGTTGTCATCCAAAGCCTCATGTGTAACCAAGGACCAAACCCAGCACCTGGGACTCAGACGCTGGGCACACAGCCGTCCTGGGGCCCCGTGAGCCCCTCAGTCCTCACGCTGCTTCCTCCTTGGATTCTGCGTTCACAGCCAGGAGACACTGGGACACACGGCATCGTGCTATTATCGCTGATCATGAACAGTGTTGGCCACATTCGGTCCGAGCCTCAATCATGTGACTTTAGTCCATTCTAACCGCCTTACAGAGAGCCCAGAGTTACAACATAGGTCTAAGGCCCAAGGGCTGGAGGAAGTGCATTTAATCCCAGTCAACTGATGCCACGTGGTCTAGGCCGCCATACTGTGCGATTCCCCTTCCTATGTAGTTGATGGTCAGCTGACACCATACATGGGTCTGGCTTTCTCCTCTGATGATTCTGGAGATATCCTAACCTCCTCTACATACAGTTCGAGGCGAGTACAACCTGTTCCAAGTGGAAAATTACCAGAAAAGCCTGGAACGAGGGCCAGGATGGGCCCAGCCCTGCCTGCTCTCCACGGAGGATCTGTGTGGGACGAAGCCAAATGTTTACCAGCAAGGCTGGGTCTGGAGGGTTTTGGTGTTGGGGTCTGGTGGTGCCCAGTTACAAGCAGGCGGGGGCAGAGTGCTTAGCAAGCAGTGCGCGGAGCACCATGAGAAGAGCCAAAAGGCAGCCCCTCCCCCGTGGGATAGCAATGCCTTTGCTGCTTGCTCTTAGATTCCCTGGGAGCAAGGCCAGTTACCCCACAAGAACTAAGAGGCAGGGAGCGCCGGATTCTTCCCAGGGGTGACAGCAAGGGCTCTCCCCGGGCCAGGGGCGCCGGTTTACAGTCAGGCTGTTATTTTAACCTTTTCTAGTTTGATCCATCTTCTTAATTGGGTTCATTTTTAATCCCTCGTTTTGGAACCCCAGCCCTGTAGGACTTTAGTCTAGTTGGACCAGGCAGGAAATGTAGACAGGAAGATGGGGTGGGGCCGGGAGGTGGCCAAGGAGAGCCACACCCCAATCAGATACCCCCTCCCGCAACCCCCTCGAAGGACCCCTCTGAGCATCCACGCGGACTCCTGTCTGAACTCTGGCAGCGGGTACTGAGTAATGCACCGCTGCTGCGTCTCACCTGCCGGAATGAGAGCTTCTTTTCCCAACACGCCTCTTTATGAGGGCCCAGGCAGGGGCTGATGCGGTGTCTCAGATGAAGTGGGAAACGGCTGAGGGCTAACCTGATCCGGGATCTGCTCTGACGTTCTCCGGAGCCCCATCCGTGAGATCCTCACTGTTCTTCCCATTTTCCGGGTGAGGAAACAGGTTCAGGATGGTGAAGAGCTTGCCGCAGGCCTCGTGGCAAAGATCCCACTCCTACAGTATCAGTTATCTCCACCTGGGGCTGGGAGCCATTGTATCCAGTCCCAGGGCAGTGACAGGCTGGGTTCAGTGGAGAGCAGGCTTGGACGGGCCCATTCCACCAGGGGCATTTGGCTGTGCCCATCCATGAACAAGGAGCCCCACCAGCCTCTCCCTCCGAGGATGAAATGGCCGAACATGAAAGAAAGGAAGGCTGCTGGGCACGGTGGCTCACCCCTGTAATCCCAGCTCCTCGGGAGGTGGATGTCGGGAAGATTGCAGTTTGGTGCCAGCCTAGGCAAAAAAAAAAATTTGAGACTCTTATGTCCGCTAATAGAAAAGCTGAGATGCACCTGTTTATCCTAGTATAAACAGGATCGAGGTCCTAAGCCTGGCATTCACATGGGGGAAAAAAATCAACCAAGGACTAAAAGCAAAAGGGTCTGGGGGTTTGGCTCATTGGGTCAAGTTTTTTCCTGGCAAGTGCAAGGCTCTGAGTTCAAATGCCTGGCTGTCCTATCTCCATGGAAGAAGCCACACAGTGCCCCACACAGGAGGAATCCTCGTGGCCCATTCGCCCATTCTTGCAGCATTGTGACCGTCCATCCACTCAGAGGTTGGAGGAGGAGCTGACCCCAGCAAGCTCGGCTTCTGAACTCGGCTTTCAGAACCAACGTGGAGATGTGCAGGAGATGAGCCTGGCGTGCTGAATCGGCCACCTTACGCCAAGGCTTTGCGCTCACGGGAGGCTGGAAGAACTGGGACTTGAACCTGGGCCCTCTGGCCGTACAACCTGAGGTCCTGGCATGATGGAATGGAGACCAGGCCTTCTCCCTTCTCCCTTCAAGGAGAAAAGGAAGAACAAGCATCTTTCTTCTCTTCCTAGATTGGCCCAGGAGGCAAAAGGGAGCAGAGGGGTCCAAGCTCTGGGGAACAGGGTGGGGGCGAGCATCTAGGAACACACCTCCACACGCATGTCACGTGTGTCTATCCGGCCTGCTCTTCTCCAGTGCCAGGGCTCTTCCCTGTTAGGAGAGATTCTCTCCCCCATTCTCCGAGGCCCATCCTGGTCTCTGCACAAAAGAACCACCCCGATCATTCATCAGAGGATGTCAGGCTCACAGAGCGCTTGGGAGCATAAATCAAACAGTTAGGAGGAGAGGGTTTTTTTTTTTTTAAAGGTAGTGGGGAGAGGGGGAAAAAAAAATCAGGGCAGGGGGTGGGGAGAAAGAGCGATGGAAGGAAAAGAGGGAGGGGGGAAGGAGATCAAAGACAAAAATTCATCAGAGATAACGGGAATTATTTATTTTTCCTGCTCTCGGTCTCTGGGCTTTTGAGGCCTCCATACTGATGTATTTGGACGTCTCGGGGGCCGGGGAGAGGCCACCCCAACCCCTTGGTTCAGGCCCCGCCCTTCCCGCCACCCCCCTGTACACTGGTCACAGCAGCAGCAGCTGCCTGTCCACGGCCGCCCTGGGCCTTTTGAAGGGGATCTTGTGGGGTGTTTATTCTCTTGCGTGTAGGAAACGTGCACACACACGATGCTGCCAGCCACAGCTGCCTGGGCGGGGGTGGGGGTGGGGGGGGAGAGAAGGGGGGGACCCTTATCACTCACAAGCCTGTTTATTTGGGAACCAGAGCGGCCCTTTCTTCAGTTATTATTCAACGTTGTCGGCTGCAGGGATGGCCAGCCTCATTCCAGGAGGAGGAGGAGGAGGAGGAGCAGCAGGGGCCCGCTGGAGGTCTCCTCTCACCCGGGGCTCACCTGGTCCCCAGGACGAGGTGGTTGTAGGCACAGACCAGAGGCTGGAATGCCAGAGGTCAAATTCTCAGCTCTTTGTTCTGGATGGTGGTTCTCAGAGGCAAGTTGCGTTCACCGTCCTTTCAAACCTACTGCTCCTGGCCATATGACAGATGGGGAAATGGAGGCTCAGAAAAGTTAATGTATGTAAGAAAACGAAGACTTATGCAATAGGAAGTTCAAGGTGTCCGATGAAAAAATATATATCAGTGTCCTACTCTGGTGGCTCATACCTATAATCCTGGCTACTTAAGACGTGAAGATCTGAGGCTCCTAGGACAAAGCCAGCTGGGGCAGAAAAGTCTGTAGGAAAGCCAGTAAAAAGCTGGAAGTGGAGGTGCTGCTCAAGCACCTTGAGCAGAGAAAGCTCAGGGAGAGGCCCCAGGCCCCAAGTTCAAGCCCCAGTACCAGCACACAGACACACGAAAGGATTCAGTGATCTGAAACGGATGTAGCTCATTGGCCTACGAGATTACTTTTCTCTCTCCTCTACTTATCGTCAACTGGCTGAATGCCTAAGGTGGTGTTGTCTGTTCTTTTCTTTTATAAAATTCTAATTTTTGTTGTCATTGATAAAGGTGACGCACAGAGGAATGACAGTTAACACACGTCAGGTAGTGAGTACATTTCTTTTGGACAATGTCCACCCTTTCCCTTGCTCTGTCTTAATAGACTGACTAGATCGTGTGCAAATGGGTAATCGACGGGCAGCACTGAGGCTAGTGGACAGGGTAGATGGCAGAATGATCGATTCAACGAAGCCCGGCATGCCTTCCGTCACCACCACATTGATGTGGGTACCGGGGTGCAGACTTCAGGCTGATGGCCCTGGCTGGCGGCCCTGGCTGGCAGCCCAGGCGGGCACCGGCTAGCCGTGACCCAAGCTCAGGCCACATGCTCTCCTTCTCATCAGCAAAAGCGGTTACCAGCTCCTTCCGCTGAGAGACTTCTGCCAGGACCCAGTGGTCCTCTTAGTAGTGATGCTTTTGATGAAATACTTTATTTGATGCTCAGAACACTCCTGAGATAGATGGGTCATGGTGGTCCCAGTGGCAGGGGGGAAACTGAGGCTCAGAGGTGAAACAGCTTACGTAAAACGGATTTCCAGAAGACTTTAATAGGTCTTTCTGGGGGTTGGCTACTAGGTTTGATCATGAATTTGTATGTGTGTGTGTGTGCTGGTCCTGGGGCTTGAACTCAGAGCCCGGGCGCTGTCCCTGAGCCTCTTTGTACTCAAGGCTAGCGCTCTACCACGTAAGCCGCAGCGTCAATTCCAGCTTTTTCTGAGTAGTTTATTGGAGATCAGAGTCTCACAGACTGGACTGTATCACCCAGGCTGGCTTTGAAATGCGATCCTCAGACCTCGGCCTCCTGAGTAGCTCAGGTGACAGGTTCAGGAGGAAATTCATGATGACCGAGGAACACACGTGAGCAGGTGGTTGTAGAGACGACTCTTGGAGACCAAGGCAGGGGATAATGGAGAGGGGTTTGGGCAGGGGGGAACCTCCTGTGTCCAGCTACACACCTGCCTTTCCTACAGAGCCAGGGACCAGAGTCCTGCAGGGAGCAGCACGAGCTGCCAGACCGGGCTGTTGGGGCTTGGATGCCAGGAGGAGCAGTCTTGATGGGCATCCATAGCCACCCTCACTCTCCTTGGGTCCAGAAGCCAACTGCTTGACTGGTGGGGACAGAGAGAATGGATCAGTGGACCCCAGAGGGCTGCAGGCCCTTCCGGGGTGGGCAGAGGGCCCCTGCGGGCATCACAGGTGTTGCTGAGCTGCTGGTGAGAGCCAGGGGCACCGGACCCCGCCATCCACCATCCAGGATGCCCTCTAAGCCCGGCCAGCAGCTGCCAGGACCTGTGGTTAGCTGGCCTGTGGCGGGTGTGGGGTAGCCTGGCGGGGCAGGAGAGGGCCAGCCTGGTTCTGATTCACCTGTGGGGATCTCCAGTCAGGAAGGCAGAGGGCCCCATGTAGCCCGGGGGCTGGTGGGGGAGCAGGCCGCCCCTCAACCCAGGAAGTGGAGGGGTAGCAACTTCCTGTCAGTCTTGTGTGGACACCGGCCACAGGATGCTAACGATGGTTACATTTGTGTCTAGCGAGGGTTCTTTATTCTCCCAGGAAGGGGGTGCAGGCTGCGTCTGTCACCCCCGATGGACAGCTCTATTTTGTGCGGGTGAGATGGGTTCTAAGACCCGACAGCGAGACTCGAGCTCTCCCTCTGCCTGGGGTTGAGGATCAGAGTCCAAGCCAGACACACGGCCATCTACGTCTAAGAATCTTTTTTCCTGGTTTGACTAGGGGAACTTTCCAGAAGATGCGGTGGCTCTGGAGCTTGCTTTCTGGGGGCGGGAATCAAGAAATGGCCGCTACCCATGATGCACCGGGGCTTGATGGAGGCTTTGATTTCAAGAGGGTGGAGTTCTTACCGCCCTCTGTGAGGGTGGTCCCAAATGAGAGAGAGAACTGAAGTCCAGAGCCATCCACGAGCTGCGTCTCCCCTGGTCCTTACAGCTGGCATGCGGTGGGAATCGAACACAGGACCGAGGTCCACCAGGCTACAGAAGCCTTTAGAGGACAGTATTTCTCCAGAAACAGCTGTGCAGGACAGTACTTGGGGTGTTTAAGGCTTCAGGCTTAGAGGCGGAGGGAGGTACGTGGGAGAGGAGGAGTCTCCAGTGTTTACGTAGTCAGGGGCAGGTTCTCTGGAAGGGGCCCCCAGACACAGGGGGCCCTGCAGGATTCTTGAACCCACGCTGAAGCCTGGTCTCAGGGTAACCCCCCAGGCTGCTGTACCCTTGGGGTATCCTGTGGCCGAATGCCAGATGGAAGCAGCTATTTCCGCTTCCCATGGCCCTTCTGTGTGGCCCTATGGCCTTCCTTCTCCCTCCCTCCTTCCTTTTCTTCCTCCTCCTTCTCCTCCTCCTCCCTCACCAAGGTTTTCCAAAGTGCCAAATCTTCCAAACCCACAGGCACCCGAAGCATCACTGGTGAAAGACAAGAGCAGAAACTCACGTGTGTTGAGTTGTCTTTTGTTTTTGAGTCCAGGAAACTACCTAGGCACCAAACTCCCATGCGATCAATTTCTGAATATGCTTTATTCTGGAACGATGCTCCGTTTACCAGAAGGTACGGAGACAAGCAAGCCCCACGTGCCTGTTACCCAGCCTCCCCTGCTGGTAACCTTTTACAGGAATGTGACATCTTTCAAAACGAAGGCAAGCACTGGCAAAGTACTACTGCTGAAGTCATGACTTCACAGGCCATCAGCAAGAGTTCTATTATTCGTCTACCATCCGGGGGTCCCATCCAGGGTACCCCCTTCCCCCCCCACACTTAGGAAAGTCCTAATTTCTTCTACGATACGGGATTATGTTTTCTTTCTTTTTTCTTTTTCTTCTTTTTTTTTTTGGCCAGTCGTGGGGCCTGAAATCTGAGCCTGAGTGCTGTCCCTCAGCTCTTCAGCTCAAGGCTAGTGCTCTACCCCTTGAGCCATAGCACCACTTCTGGCTTTTTCTGCTTATATGGTGCTGAGGAATCGAACCCAGGGCCTCATGCATGCAAGGCAAGCGCTCTACCACTGAGCCACCTTCCCAGCCCTGGGATTATGTTTTCTAAGCAAGCCAAACCACACTCAAGAATTCCCGCTTGATTCTTGGCTCTGGAGAGTAGAACTGCCTGGTCCATTATGGTACTTGGTAGCTAATGAGACTATTTAACTCTAAAGGATCAAAGATCAAGACTAACACTCGGCTTGTCAGCCATTGTGGTTTCATCACAGACATTACAAGTGGCTACAGTCCTGACTCCACCCATCTACACCCAACTCTGATGCCCACTTTCTAGACCTTTAGATGTTGTTTTTATAAACATAAATACGTACCTCCCATTTTTACATATTTTGTGTGCCGCACAGACTACACTGCACATGGTGTACAAGTTTCCCGAAGTGGTTTGGGGGATTATTCCACCATGGCACATGTTGATCTGCCTTGCTGGCTCTGGTGTACCCCGAAATGTCTTCCCCTTTTCAAGAGTACATAGGTTATTTCCAATTTCTCCCCACTTCCATCAAGGCTCAGCGTACCTTCCCGATTCATGCTGAGAATCACCCGAGATTGTGGTGTGGTTCAGCGTAGTGTGGTAAGAGAGCTTCCCCCCCATTCAGAGCTCTTGCTGTACCCCTAGACCTGTGTTCCAGGCCTGCGGGCCTACTCAGTGGGACGGGGTGCAGATGAGCAAAGCAGCCATGACTTGAGATGTTGGAGTCTGCCGGGCGTGTGGGGGAGGGTGAACTTTTGAGAACAGACACTCATCTGGCCGCTCACAGCTTAAGATGGTGGTAACGGACTAGAAAATTGCATTGAACGGGTCTAGGGGGTTGAACTGTTGTTTGATTGACAGCTACTGATGGCTAAATAAAAAGAAATCAGCCCTGGGGAATCCCCGGGGGACCTCATGTGGTTGCATTATGCAAATGTCTAAGTCACACCATTCAGTCCTTCATAACCCCACGGCGGTGGCTTCCACAGCACTGGGAGGGAAATGGAAGCGGTGAAGGAAAGAAAGGCTGAGGAACCTCTGCGTAACAGTTTCCTAAAAAACAAAATCTTCAAGCTGGTAAGGGGCCTGGCTGGGAAGTACAATGGTCAGTGTCTGCAGTCCTCTCTGGGCTACCATTCCCGTGAGCCAAGCCCCAGACTCCCTTTGGTTTGGGCAGTTTTCCCACCCCTGGCCTTCCATTCTCACTGCTTGAGGCAGAGAGACAGACTGGTTTCTGCAGGATCGTGCTCTGGGGTGGGGTGGGATGGGGCTAGGAGGGGGAACAGATGCCGGGGAGGGGGATGTACCCTGTCCTTCTGTGTGAGGGCTGGTGGTTGGCACCTGACTTCGTGCCCTCCTGATATGTGCCCATGTCCAGCTCTCCTCCAACCCAGGAGTTGAGGAATCCCAAGCTGGGGGAAGGGGGTGGGGGGCCTTGGGGGCCCCCATGCTCTGGGCAAGTTCAGCTGGCCGTTGGGCCATGTGGCTCAGAGCTCGGGTCTGTGACGGTGCCAGGCCTAGCAGCCTAGCAGGGACAGAGCCGTCAGATCTTCCACAGCCCCCCCCCCCCCCCCCCCCCCCGCAGACACAGGACTCACGGGGCTCTAGCGCAGATGAAGGAGCTGTGATCTTGAATCTATTCTCTAACGAAACTGCAGGCTCTCTTTGAGGATGGTCGGCAAAGAGGCTCATTCACACGTCCTGGTTAGGAGGTATGCACTTTGACCTTTGCTCACCTGTCACCCCTGCCCCACCTCCAGTGAAGTCTCCTCCTACAGAGGGGGACCCTGGAGGAGGCTGAGCAGACTGGTCCCTCCCCCACTTTCAGAAGGAGGCGCATCCAACTACGGAGGATCGAGGGACACTGCACAGAGTACAGGAACGATTTCCACCTGACACCCCTACACCCCGAACACAAACCTCCCAGGGGCTTCCACGCAAGCCCTCTGGGGAACATGGTTTGCATAGGAACAGCTCCGTCCCAGAGTTCTCAACACAGACTCCTTGAATTTGTCTGCTCCCAAACCAGAGTAGTTGGTTATTAAACCCAGATTTCCCCAATAGCGACTCTACTCTTTATGCAAAGTAATAGTTAACGGGACGCAACTAGCCAAAGTCTTCTACTCGCCCCATGCCCTCACGCTGCGGGCTGGAATGTAGGGCTGGTAGTTTGTTGTGTGTCTGTGCAGGATTTCTTTGTTGTTGTTGTTGTGCTGGTACGGGGGCTTGAACTCAGGGCCTTGCTCTCTCCCTTCGCTTTCTCACTCAAGGGTGGGCCTCTGCCACTTGAGCCACGGCGCCACATCTGGCTTGCTGCTGGTTGGATGGAGATAAGAGAGCCTCGTGAACTTTTCTGCCTGGGTCGGCTTCAAACCTTGGTCCTTAGATCTCAACCTCCTAAGTAGTTAGGATTGCAGGCATGAGCCACCGGTGCCCAGCTCAGTAGATGAATGGTTCTGAACCAGAGGGGCTGTCTGGGGTCATTTGGCAATGCATGAAGACATTTTGGTTGTCCTGGCTGGATGGTGTTTCTGGCATTGGTGGGCAGAGGTCAGAGAGGCTGGCAGAAATTGTCCAGTCTGTAAGATGGGCCCCCACAGCTCACTAGTTTTTTTTTTTTAATTCCCTTTCAGCAGTTACACGAAGAGGTTTCAATTCAGCATATCAACGTACAAATACAAGGCCTCTAGATCGATATCACCCCTTTCACCCTCCCCCACCCCTCCCAGCCCCACCCCTGCCCTCTAGCGGCCTGTTCCATTTTCACCTACGAACATTGACTAGCATGACTGTGTTGGCCTCCCCTTCCCCTCTCCAGCCATCTGCCCCCCCCTTCCCCTCTCCCTCTAGCTCTCTCTTTCTCTCTCTTCCAACAACATATGTTTCCCTGGAGTTCATCTTGTGAAGCTATGAATTAGCTGTTTGAAGGAATCAGGTCTAAATTATAAACACACACACACACACACAGAGGAAAGCGTATACAGGGCCATATGCATATGCACACAAGCCTGCTTTCTGAGGGATGCCGTGTGCAGTGGAGGTTTGCAATGGTGGGACTTTGTCACTAGTCTCAAGTCTGAGGACCTCCATCATGGGTATCTTCTCTGCATACGTACAGGCACACACAGGACAAGCATTGTAACTACAGCTTTGAGGGCTTTGTTGGTGGTGGTCCTGGGGCTTGAACTCAGGGCCTGGGCACTGTCCCTGAGCTTTTTTACTAGAGGCTAGCGTTCTACCATGTTGAACCACAGCACCACTTCCGGTTTTCTGGTGGTTCAATGGAGATAAGAATCTCACAGATTTTCCTACCCTGGGCTGGCTTCGAACTGTGATCCTCAGATCTCAGCCTCCTGAGTAGCTAAGATGACAGGCGTGAGCCACCGGCTCAGCTTTGAGTTTCGCACAAGCTATCATGGACTGTTTGTGTGGCATGGAGCATTTGCCTAGGAGCCTGTCTGTGCTCCATGTGCAGCGATCTGAGCCGCTGGCTTAGTTTGTGTGTCTCTGGCACCACGGAGGGACGAGCCACCGCAGCCCAGGGTGCCCGGGCTCTCCACGGATGCGCGCTGTCTGCATGGTGTGCTCGGAGCACACGTGAGTCATGGCTTTGAAATCCACCTCAGATGCCAGCTGAAAACAGAGGCTTTGCATAATCAGGTTGACAGATGAAGCCCAGCCTGCCCTGCTAGGGACAGGCTCATCTATATCCTGCTTTAAAAAGAAATATTGCATTTTTAAAGAGGGAAGAAACATATTTAAGAGATAAAGGGAGGGGGGGAAAGAGAAGAGTTTTCTGGTCATTAATTATAATAAAACGCAGAGGAGAAAAAAAATCACTTTAAAGGCACGCTAAAGCCCCGTAATCTTCAAAGAGATAGAGGGGGCTCAGCTGCCGGGAAGACAAACTTAGGCGGGAGGTCACCATTTCCAGCCGATTACAAACAGCCTGGGCCAGGCTGTGGTTGGCGGGCAGGACTTGGGTTGGAAACACATTATCTCCCTGCTTAGCGAAGATCAGCTCATGTATGTTGGCTTTATGTGATGCTCAGATCTGGTTTTCCAGATCTGCCCCAGGACCATAGCACCTACTATGGTGCTCTTGGTGGGTGGTGTGGTGTCTTGGACTTTTGCTATCGGTGTGCTGGGTCTTTAGGACAGAGTTCTACATCAGTGTCGCCAAGTCCTTGCCAAGGGTAATTGTGATCTTATTTTTTGTCCATTTTGCCCCTGAGCCTCTTTGTGCTCAGGGTTAGCGTGTGACCACTTGAGCCACTGCGCCACTTCTGGTTTTCTGGTGGTTCATCGGAGATAAGAGTCTCATGGACTTCCCTGCCCTGGCTGGCTTTGAACTGCGATCCTCAGAGCTCAGCTTCCGGAGTTGCTAGGATGACAGGCGGGAGCCACCAATGCCCGGCTCACTGTTGTAGACTTTGATTGGTCCCTGATTCCCTAAATGGGGGATTTTCTATCAAGTGTCCCTGTTCACCAAAGCAACAGGACACACGTGCAGCTCAATCGGGCCTTGCTGCCCACCTCGCTTTTCTTGGTGGGAGCAAAATACAAAATACAACCACGGCGAAACAGTTCTTGCAGCTCTCAGGCACCCTCAAATGACAGGGGGATTAAAGGAGGATTTGCCAGCCTTGGGGTGGGGGGAAGGGAGGAGGTGCGTCTGGGTGCAGCTGCCCCCCACCTCTCCCCCCGCCCCCGCCCCTCCCTCCATCCCCGGGGCTGTTTGAATGGAAGATGGGTTACAGGTTTGGATTGTTCTCTCCCGCAGATGCCGACAGGAACGAACGAAGCATCACCTGGAGAAGGGAGGCACCAAGGGAGAATGTGGAGGATCCATCTGGATGCCAGACAGCCGGGCCCTGGGCCGGATGTGGGACAGGTCAGGTCCCCGGAGGAGGAGGAGGAGGAGGGGAGGAGGATGCAGAGCTGAGGTTGACAGCCGGAGTCTCACAGGAAGACTCGGTGGCTGTCTTCACCGTGGTGTATTACCCCCTCCACACTCTCAGGAGGGGGCACACACGGGGACAGGCGTACCTCTCAGACCTGTGTCCCGGAAGGACCGCAGAAGGGCGGTACTGGGGGGTGGTAGGGTCTGGGATGTTGACCAAGAGCACAAAGGAAGACTCCTTCGATTAGACAGAAAGAATATGCTTAAGTGATCCATCCCATGGTGTAACGCGGTGGCTGCAAGCCTAGTTGCTTGAGATGTTCAGATGGGAGGATCACAGTTCTGAGCCAACCCAGGCAGAAGAGTCACCCAGACTCCCTCTCAACAGAGACAGGGAGGTTGCAGTGGTCCAGTGCCTGCCTCTGATCCCGGCAATGATGGGAAACTTAAAAGTAGGCGAGATCGTGGCTCAGGCAGGTGCTTAGATGGAGAATGTGAGGCCTTATCTCACAAATAATCAGAAAAGTACAGAGCTAGAGGCTTGCCCAAGCGGTAGAGCCGTCTATCTCCCCCGCAAGTGCCAGACCCTGAGTTCAAACTTCCAGAACAGCTAACGAAATCACCGGCTAGATTCTGCATTGTCACTACAAGGTGATCATTTACAAGGGTAAAACAATGCGTATACAATGGGATAAATGTGTTAATTAGCTCCATGGGGTAGACACCTATGGAAACAAGTATGCCGTAAATACAAGTTTGGTCAATGTAAAGAAACGCAAAGCAACTTTCCATTTAGAGGGGGAATGGGGGTCAAGGAAATTGCCCCGAATAAGTGACTTGCCCTTTGAACTTTATTGACACATTGCTTTCTGGGAGACCCCACGAAACCAAAAGATCTGATCATCTCAAACTTAATCTTTCTTCTCCCCTCTCCCATCCATCAGAATGATCAGTAAGTGTTCTCTCTCTCATCTCGAATCTGCCCACATCCTTTTTCTTCTCTTTCTGGAAAACAGAAGCCAGGAGGCCACGATGGGAGGAGAGGATAAATGGCAGGACTTGTTCCGATTGCGAAAATAATGAGTTTTCCACCAGCCTAAAGAAAGCCAGACTCCTTTTTCTGCCCTATAATGCTTTATAGGAGGCAGCCCCTTTGACCCTTCCTCTCTCCTTCCTCCCACCTCCCCTCCAGCCACGCTTGCCTGCCTTGTTTCCTGACACCAAGCTCGGTTGTATCTTATTCCTTCCTTCCTTTGATCCCCGAGGAAAGGGAAGCCAGCTCTGCCGATCCTGAGCACGGAGAGGCTTCGGGCCAGGGGAAGGTTAGCCGTGAGCAGCAGAAGGACATCTTGGGTTGCCCAGGAGCAGCAGAATGGGGTGATAGGAAGCCAGGGCCTCATGCTACTACTATCTGGTTAGGAGAGGTGCTGGCACATGGTAGGAGCTTTAGTCAGTGTTGGCTGAGTTGACCCAGCCCGAGCTGATGTGAAGACAGGGCAAATCTCCTCCCCTACCCCCCACCCCCACCTTGGCCTTTCAACCCACTCAAAGTCACCAGAAACATCCGTTCCCATCATGTGACCATCGTGGCAACAAGCCTCCCATCTCCCAAGTGCCAGTCCCACCCAAGGGTCACTCCTAGATGCACGTTTCCAGGGTATCTCTTGCATCCAAGACGGGAGTCATTTGTCACACGCAGACACGGGGTCTTGTCTCAATCATCTGCCTGCCCAGTGGCATCAGGTCCCAAGCCCTTCATCTGGTCAACAAACCACCGCTGACCATCTGACCAGCTCCCTCCACCTCTGGACGTCAGGCTGAGGTACTTGGTAGGGACCCTAAGATCCCATGTATCTGAGACTGGGTACGCTTTCTCAGGGACCCTGCAAGGCAGTGGGGGTTTGTTACAGGACACCCCATGAGGGCTGCCCAGCCACAGCTTGATTATGTTCTGCAAGTAGAAACTGCGGCGTGTGTCCTTGGGGATGGCCCGTGCCCGTGTGGAACTCGCCACGTGCTGGGTCCTGGGAGCTGCATCTCTACTGGTTGCCATGGTGATGGGGTTCATCGCCTCTCCCAGGTGACCACCTGTAGGAGGGCGATGTGCTCTCCTCTGCGCTGCTGCCTGCGGCTGGCCGGCCACCTGGTCTGGAGACTGTGTGTTTCAGCCATCACTTTGGAGATGAGGAGCCCCGTTTAGGAATTTCGTTTTTCTGTTATTGTTGGTCCCTGGGGCTTGAACTCAAAGCCTGGACACTGTCTCTGAGCTCTCTTTTGCTCAAGCCGAGCACTCTTACCACTTTGAGCCACCGCGTCACTTCTGGTTTTCTGGGGGTTCATTGGAGATAAGAGTCTCACAGACTTTCCTGCCGGGGGGTTGGCTTCCAACCGTGATCCTCAGATCTCAGCCTCCTGAGTCTCTAGGCTGACAGGTGTGAGCCATCAGTGCCCAGCCCAACATAGGAATTTTGAGGAAGACACATTTTCATTCAGGACATAACAGTCCTCAGCGAAAGAGGAAGAAAATGAAGGGGTTTCCTTGTGCCCCTAGCCCCATGGCTCAGGTGATTTTAGGCAGTGCAGGCTGGTGTGGAACCAAGGGCAATTGTCACCAGCGTTAGCTCCAGAGGTGTGGCTAGTCTAGTGCACCCATCACTCTGTAAGCAGCCTTGACAGGTGAGCCCAGGGGTCCTGGAGGTGGATCTTGATCTGCTTAGACTGAGTGATCTGGGCCAGTGCTCGGGACCCCCTTCCCGCCCCCCTCTCCTCTCCCCCTCTGACATGGGTCTGTTCCCATGCATTTTGAAGTAGCAACCTGGAACTTGGATTTCTCACTGCCCCAACCCTTCCACTCCACATTCTCTACCTGCTCTGAAGTTACCCAGAGCCTGGTGTGAATTTAGGGACAATAAAACCATCAAAGCGCTGGGTTATGAGATCAATCAGGTGGAGAGTTTACAATAAAGGAATGTTCCGCCCAGGAAGGTGTGACTTTGAGGCCAGGGATGAGAGACACCTTGGGTGGGGCCTCCCCTGGGTGTGGGGGGGTGTTGGGGGTGGGGTGGGGAGGGGATCCTGGCCAGGTCCACACATGGGATGGCTTAGGGACCATCTGTTCTGAACCCCCGACAGCTCCACCCACTTTGCAAGCTACAGCTCAAGTCTTTGCTTTGCAAGCAAAGCCAGCCTGTGCTCCCCAGGATGAAGACATCGGATGAGGCTTCAGACCCAACTCGGGTCCTTCCGAACCCCTTTACTCCAAAGCCCTTTGCACACGAACACCCTGGTAGACAATGGTGTCCACCTGGTCCTTTCTCCTCTTGGAGAGATAACGCTAAGACAAAGGCATGGGACGCACCCAAGTGTTTGTCCTGCCCTGGAGATGGAGAACAGAGAGCAGGTACTTAGTCTCTGCTCTCATGGAATTTCTTTTGCATGGGGTGGTAGTGGGGTGAGGGGGGAGGTAGACAACTTTCTCATCATGTTATGGGATTCCGTTGGGAAGCAGAAATCTGGGTAAGAGACGGAGAGTCCCACAGGGGCCACGGTGTCAGAGTCCTTGGCTCTGTGATAGCTTTGGAGAGAAGCAAGCATGGTAGGTACATAGGTGGAGCCGGCAACACAGAACCATGGGATGGGAGGGTGGCCATGCTTCTATTCCATTCTCCCCCTTGCCCTCCCCACTGCTCACCTGTGAGATTTACTCTTTGCCCAGATACACGTTCCTCTCCACGGGGGAAGTTGAGCTTCCTTACAACATGGTGGCGGCAGCGAAGGAGGTGGTGGAGATCTAAGAATAAATGTCCCCCAAAGGATAAAAAGTGTCAAGTGTGGAGTAGCAGTCACATCGGCTACCCTTGGAAAAAGATCATGTCTGTCCGATTTTATCATTGGAGGCTGTTCCTTTCAGGGTTCTTCTCCTCTTCTTTCTGGAATAATCGCCCAAGCAAACCTTTTCCCTGCCATGACCTCCAGGCTTCACAGGCATTAGCTGGACCTGGCAACCCCAATTCCCCAGGATGAGTGCTGGCTTCTTAGAATGGGGGGAGAGCCCCGCGAGGCAGCCCTGCCATTCTGCTGCTTGAGTCTTCAAGAAGACACCTGCCACTCTGTCCTTGCACTGAAGTATCCCGGTGGGGTGTGCTGGGTCCTCCTCAGACCTGTGACACGCGTGGCCTGGTGTCAGGCACGGTCTGCGTCATCCCTGTATCTGGCCTCTTCTACCTGAACACAGGCAAGGCAGCCACGGCCCTCCTTATCTAGTGTCCACACTCTTAAACTGCTTGGTGCATCCATTAGCCGTGAACACAGACCCCAGAAGGGGAACACAGTGCAGGACAGACCTTGGTGGGAAGGCAAGAGGCCATCGGTGTTGTATCTGACACTCACTCTGCACCCTGCCCCTGGCCAGCCTTGACTGGGACATGCCAGCCCCATGCCAGCCCCTCCCAATAGATGTTAAACCATAATTATTGGACCCAGGACACGCCAGTGCCGAGTTTATCAAACAACCAAGTGCCAGCCTTCTTCCCCCAGCCCCAGAGCCAAAGCTCACCGAAACAGCCCACTCCCATCCGTTACTCTAAGCCCAGCATCGAGCTGAGCAGGCCTGACCCCATCAGAGGCCCTCTCTGATTTATGGCCTGACCAACGTAGACAGAGCATGGAGCCGGGCGTGTGAAAAGCTGGGCGGAGAATAGCTCGGGAGACATGGCGGCCGCCCCAGCTGTTCCGTAGCATTTTTCAGGGACAAGATTGAAGCAGCTAGACACGACGCCAGCCAGCCCGGAGAAGACAAGAGTCTGAGCGAGGTCGATTTAGGGCAGAGAGTGAGCAGTTCTCCTCCGTGTCCCCTTCTCTAAGCCAGGATGTGTCCTCCTCGGTCAGCTGAGACTCTGCCCTAAGAGAGATGCATACTTCTAGGTGAGCTGGGTTTGCTTATAAGTTGGGAGTACTTTCACAGTCCTGCGAGCTTGGGGTGGATATTTCTGTTCTCGTCTCATGTTTTCTTGGCAGATCTCAACGGTGTTTGTATTTTTTGGAGGTGTTTCTTTTCCTCCCCATCGAGACGTAAGTGGACTTGTACGGGAAGGCGTGGCTGGCAGAGGCCTACGCGTTTATTATCCAGGCAAGAATCCCCAACGTGTGTTAAGCCAAGAAAGGAAAAGTTCATCGGGGGGGTTGGTCTCAAGGTGCTTCATCCTGACCCCACTGCTCACGCGTGGTCAGACTAAACGCACGTGGACGTCGGGCGCGGCCCGCGCTCTGTGCTCTCTGTCATTTCCCTGCAGCAGGTTGTGGCGTTAGTGTCCAAGCAAATGGAAGTATGGTAAGAAAATAACCGGGGGTGTTGGGTTTAGTAAACCCACAAAAATGGCCCAAGGGAAGGAGTAAGTGTGGATCCACCACAGATTTCTGAGAGGCGCTAGGAAGAGATGTAGTCATGCACTCTTGAGATCGGAATTGGTTTAACCACGGTGGAGGTCATAGACCGAGGAAGCGCAATAGAGGCTGTGAGACAAGCCCCTGAACACAACCAGACCAGGATTACAGTTCTGTGACTCTGGACCTACGTGACGCTAAGCTCACAGAATCCTCTGCCCACCTCCTTCCCTCCCTCCCCCCCACAAATAAAGCAAGAACAGATAGAGGCCCAATACGGATTTCAGAATAGGAATCGAACCCTAGGTCCCATCCCTTGATGCTACCCTTCCCATCTCTCTCGGAGCAACTATGCCTTTGACACCCCTTGGCTTCCCAAAGGGAATGATGACACCTTGATTTTTGGAGTGAGCTCACTGCAGTGTCTCTCCTGGATCTCCCCACCTTGATTCATGGGGCCAGAAGAACTAGAGGGTGGGGGGGAGCAGCCATGAAAGGACCTTGAATGGCCATAACCAGGATCATACCTCAAGACCAAGACCATAACCCGTCTACCGCCTTCTGAACCTTCACATTGGGTGGTCCTCACAGACCTAAAGACATGGGCCCTTAGCGGTCCAGTATGTGCAAGTGTGTGTGCACACATGTGTGTGTATGTGTGTGTATGTGCCTGTGTGCGTGGCCAACACGTTTGTCTCGGAGCCAATGTCGACGCATGGGTCACGAGTTGTGTCTTTCAACCCCGAACTAAGGGAGCCCTGAAAAGCTGGAAAGCTTGGGGGTATCACCAGAGGGCGGGGGGGGGGGCAGGGTTCTCTGGCAGGAGGGGTCAGGGAGCTGCTTCTTGTAGATGGCAGCGGTGGAGGAGCTCTGTGGCAAATGGCGCCGAGCTGCGTGTTTACAAGAATTCTCGGGGAAGAGGAAAGTCCAGCAGGCTGTGCTTTGGTTGTCTGGGTGCACGAAGGCAGAACAACTCAGAAGCAGCTGATGTCTCCAAAGATGCAGGAAGACAGGGTGAGAGAGACCAAGCCAACTTCACTGATGTTCTAGACACATCCCAGGAGTCCCCTGGAGGGCCTAGCTTCCTTTAACATGGAAATGTCTTCTGGTCCAGAGCTCCAGGGAACACAGTCCAGTCTCTTCCCTGATAGGCCTGGCCAAATCTTTCCCACAGGCTAGGGATACCCTGTAGGAAAGGGCTGTCCTAGGAGCTCTCTCACACCCCCCAAGGACACGTCAAGGTATTCCATACAGAAGTAATAGGAGCACAGCTGAATCTGCTCTGAGTCTGTGTGGTCCTGGGCCTACGTCAAGGTCCTGGCAGATAAGACTCGGGTGCTCGCAGTAGTGAGGCTGTGCTCAGGTGACTTTGAACTCCTTAGTGAGGGGAGTCGATGGGGCTTCAACATCCTTTGTGCTCAACTCACATAGAGCGCTGGCTGGGGGAGTAATTGCTCTTTTCCTGGGCATCTCCCATGACCTTGGCCTTTCCTAGGACCACGAATGGATGCTCGTGGCTAGGAACTGAGTTCCTAGGACAGACCTGGAGGGAAGTGGCAAACTCCCCACTTCCCTGGAGAGGGACGGGGCTGCTCCTTGACCCCGCGGCCTTCAATGGCGGGGAAGCCTTGTCTCTATAGAGACATGGCTGAGGGAACACTTCTGGGTGGATGCCCACGTGTGTGAGACACTGATCCTGATTTGCACAGATGCGTGGGCAGCACGGTTGCAATGCTGTGCTTTGTCGTTTATAGTTCTGGAGCAGCAAACCCCCCACCCCCCTCCCGACATAGGCATCTTTTTTTCAAATATCACTTCCCAATGTGGAGGGGGAACTCCCCACCCCCCCAAATGGATCAGGTTAGAGGCCAATTCTGAGTCTGCAGCAGGGAAGGCCCAAGCAAAGGCTTGATGCTGGCCATAGAAAGGAAGGCAGCCATTGCTGGCAGAGGGACTCAAGGCTAGAGGAGCTGTTCCAGGAGGGAATATGAAAATCTTAGGATATCGCTTAGTCAATGATCGCTTTGTCTCAAGTTAAATTGGACCGCAAAGGCTGAGGAAGAAGTTACATCTGATGGCCTTCTTTTATGAAGCTAGGTCCCCAAGTTATCTGCATATCAGTAGGTTTTATAAGACAGAGATGCTACAGCACAATAGCAGCCAGTGGTAAAAGGGTCCAAGATATATATATATTTTTTTTGGGTCTGGTCATGGGTCCTGAACTCTGGGCCTGGGTGCTGTCCCTCAGCTCTTCAGCTCAAGGCTAGCGCTCTACCACTTGAGCCACAGTGCCACTTCCGGCTTTTTTTCTTTTTGCTTATGTGGTGCTGAGGAATTGAACCCAGAGCCTCGAGCATGCAAGGCAAGCGCTCTACCACTGAGCCACCTTCCCAGCCCCAAGATATTCTTCTTGTAACCAACCATCTCCGTTGGTCACCAGAGGTTTACAGCAGCTCCCAAGGAGAGCTCTCTCCAAATGAGCTCACACCACAACAACACTCAAAGGCTTTCCAGACATAACGGGAGGTGGCTCACATTTCCCTGTCCCTACTCCGGAGCGGAAGAGGACTCCTGGTTGTCCCTCAGACTTTTCATTGCTAATTCCTTCTAACTTCCCTACGTTCTCAGAACATACAGCCAGTAGAAAAGGGCGATTTCCCATCAGGCTTCATGCAGCCCTGGGTCAGCCCAACTCTGGACAAATCACACGGATGGAACCGATGGACACAGAGCTGGGTCAGGCTGACCCGGGATGTGTTGAAGGATTTAGAGCGTGGATGGAGAGAGAGGGGAGGGGGAATGAGACCCTGTGGGTATGGGAGGGGGAAATGAAGGACGCACTGCCTGGGCATCTAGGCTGGGCTGGACTGGGTTGGGGGGGGAGGGCAGGGAGGAGCTGGGAGAATCCCTCCCTATACCTCCTTTGGTCCTGAGCAAGGGCAGAGGGTCAGGAGTCTGACCTGTCTTTCCCGATCATCCTCAGAGCTGAGGCTCCTCCATCCTCGGACCTCCCGTGTCTGATTGCTTTAGCAATGGACTCTAATCCTTCCTTCCTAAGCCGATGTAAAACAAACACCCTGGTCCCTTTCTTCTCTGGGCTGGCGAGGCTCTGGGCCTACCCGAACAGCAGGGAAACAGACTTCTGTCCTGTTGGGTCAAGGAGCAAAGGCCCAGAGCTGCTTTGAGTCTTGACCCAGGGACCGGGGAGGGAGCCCCTGGCCGCCGCTCTGTCCCAGAGGTGGAGGCTGGAGCCACTGCCGCCTCTCATTAGGGGACGTGACCATCTTCTGTCTCAGCGTGGCAGACGCTGGGTAATCGTCACCACAGGGAGCAGGGGTAGGGGAGGGCGCCCCCGATCAAATATGCGGGCTCATTAGGGCCAGACACGGGCTATCTATCGCTTGGCTCGCTTGCACTGAGCAGTCTTGAATGGCTTTGTTTGGGTTCCCTCATCACGGCCTAGACACTAATTGGCTTTGGGCTCTGTCTTGGCAGAGGTAGAGGCCTGGGGGGGTGGGGGGGGGGGAGAGGAGATCAGAGCCTTGAACAGATAACAGCGACTTCCTCAGAACCACAGCTCCCGAAGTTCCCAATTTGGGAACTTTATTTGGGGGCTTTATTCCATTTACAGGGAAACCAAGGGAGGGGGCGGTGGCGGCGGGCTGGCACAGTGGGCCTAATTCCAACAGGCTTGGAAAAGCTTATTAGTCTACTCCTCTGGGCCATCTAGGTCATCAACAGGTCATTCTGGGCCAAGAAAATGAAGCCGAGGGCAGGATCACAAGTCAGAATTTGGGCCGCACACTCTTCCGCTACACCTACCCTGGACGTGGCTATGTTTTGGCAGCACCAAGGGCTGGGTGTGGCTCGGTGCTCAGAACACACCGCCAAGGAAGCGGGGCTTCAACCAACACATCCATGGTCCCAGAGCAAGATTCAAGGCGGGCAGAGAAGGGCTGTCACAAATGCACACGGACTGGGCCCTAAGTTTTTCTGCTGTCTAGAAAGCAAGGATTCGTGCCTCTTATTTCCCGTTTTGTCTCTGGGTTGTTCTGAAGTTTGATTTGGGGCGGTGTTGGGGGTGTGGGGAGGAAGTAGAGGAAAGGCATCAATTCGATAAACTCCACGTCGTGGAGATGTTCCAGAGGTCTCTGCCGGTTCACATCCCACTCAGACTCAATCTAAAAGAAATACCTAGCCAGGGCATCACGCCAGCTGGGGCGGTAGAGTTCCCCACAGAGGCGGGAGGCAGGTCAAGCACAAGTGGTTCTGATCGCGGAGTGACAAGCACCCTGGAGACTGGGCAGGACAGCTTCGAATGGAACAGGAGAGGCGTCCCCCCCTCCCCCACTGAGTTCTTGGCCACAGCCTCCTCTTTCAGGAAACACGGGGCTCACACGGTACCCCCACCGCCCCCCACCATCTGCAGGCAGTAGTCTGCGCGCAGCCAACATTTGTTGGTGACTTCTACTGCGAGATTGTTGACAATGGAGCCCGCAGCTGCAGGACAGCTGTTTATACTCAGCAACCAAGAGTCCCTACCATGCAAGCGGACAAGGTTGATGAGAGCAATGATGGGAACAATATCTCCCATCGCGGGGACCTCTTACCCCACAGTGAGGGCCATGGGCGGGTTCTATTCTGGCTGGGTTCAAAGGCAAAAGGGCAGGTTAGCACACGGCCAGCGGAAGAGTGAGCCAGCTGGCTGGGGCTGGACGCGGGAGCCGCAGAAGAGCCGTGGTGAAGACAGGAGACATGGTGCTCGCCCAGAGAAGGCAAGCCGTGCCCAGCGCATCTTAACTTCTTTTTGTTGTTGGTCGGTCGTGAGGCCTGAACTCTGGGCGCTGTCCCTCGGCCCCTCAGCTCAAGGCTAGCGCTCTACCACTTGAGCCACAGCACCACTTCCGGCTTTTTCCTGGTGCTGAGGAATCGAACCCAGGGCCTCATGCATGTGACAAGCACTCCGCCCCTGAGCCACCTTCCCAGCCCCACAGCTTAACCTTTTACACTGCGAGCAGGCTAAATAATGAATCACGCAGCAAGCCTATTCCCTGGGGGGCAGGTCACAGAGCTCTTTGGATATTTAAAAATAAAAGCAGTTATTTTTCTGTTTTGGTTTCATGCTGGGCTCTGTTCTCCACTGGCTTTTTACCTAGGGTTGACAATCTACCACTTGAGCCAGGACCTCCACTTCTGGCCTTTTTTCTTTACTTTTTTTTTTTTTTGCTCGTTAAAAGTCTCAGACACACTTTTCTGCCCAGGCTAGATACGAATTATGATCCTCAGATCTCAGCCTCCTGAGCAGGTAGCTAGGATTACAGGTGTGAACTATGGGTGCCCCGTTGGCCGTACTGACCTTTGCCATAGCAACATTCTTTGAGATCAGAAGAAAAAGGAAAGAAAAGAAAACTTGCACTGCTTGCAAACTCTGTGGACGGCAAACATGCCGTTCTTGTCTTACCAGCCAAGAAAATTCCCGAGGAAACAAGCAGGTCTCATGTGTGCTCTGCTGAGAAACCGAGTCTGGAGGCTCTACCCCCTCCCTGCCCCAGTCCCAGGGGCGGGGCTTCCGCGCTATCTGAAATCCTTATTTGCACCTTGTAGCCCCGCCTGCCCTTCCGGCCGTCTGCCTGCTGGGGGTGACTTCTACTGCGAGATTGTTGACAATGGAGCCCGCAGCTGCAGGACAGCTGTTTATACTCAGCAACCAAGAGTCCCTACCATGCTGCCAGCCCCCCCCCACAAAAGCATTGTTCTTCGCAAGACACACATCTCTCAAAGAACACCTAAATTGGGCCCAGATGTCCACACCCCACGTACGGTGCTCTGAAGATTCTTCTCGCTGAACAAATAGGTTTTCACTAAAGGTAGAAGGCCCAGGACGTGCAAGCGGACGTGACTAGCCCAGGCATGTAAGACACAGTCCTGGTTTTAGGAGCCACTGATTGACAGACAAGGACTGTGGTTCAGTCCCGAATACCAGTTCTTGCTTTTCACCTCCATAAAGGAAGCTTCCCATTTTTTTAAGTCGACTAGACATACAATGCCCCAAATAGGAACCAGCTTTTCTTGTAGCTGGTAAGGCGTTCACTCAAGTTCTAGCCAACGAGATGGTAGTAATAGTTCATGTCCCCAGCAGCATTCCTGACCGTAAGGACATGCCTCATTCATCCCTCTCGCCTGCCTAATAGTGAAAATCTAGATGATGGCTGGAGCACCAACAGCCGTTTTGAGACACGAGGTGACCATGAAATGAAACGCCTTGTAACACAAGCTTCCCTCCATCTTGGAACACCGTGTCGGCCCCACGTCGGCTGGATGATTCCCACAGAAAGAACCTAGTGGGTTCGAACACTCTTCTCACCCAAACCCACGAGCTCAAACAAGAACGCCGGGGTAGTCAAGGCTCTCCGAGCCCCTTGCTGGGCAAAGCACAGAGCAGAGGGTAGCAGGGCTCCACCGCTAAGCTTTGCACACCCAGCACGGCTTGGAGAGTCTGCTATTTTCACTTGACGGACACTCCTGGCTCTGCAAAACCTCGTGTAGAAGCACCCGGCGTCTTGTTCTTGGGAGCACTGCCGTGTTCAACTCATTCCCCTTACCTGATCTTACCCAAAAGGCTGAGGAACAACACACCTGTCCTCTCCTCCCTGCCCTGGGAGGCCGGCACACCGGGGCGGACCTGGCGCTCACCCTGCCCATTACCACCCGGCTCCTGGTAGAGATCATCAGCCCCGCCCAAAGCCTCCGCTCAGTCCGGCACTCTCCAAGTACCGCCAGGTGGGGGCGCTGTTTCGGAAGCCTTCCCCTTGTTGGGGAAGAGGGGTCTCATGGCTTCGAGAGGCTGCTGGGGAGGATCGGGCCAGCACACAGTGTGTCCCCGGGAACGGGGTCAAGTTCAGACTCGAGCCACTACAAATTCTGCTTCTGGCTGTTGTGAGCCTGGGGTGCGTCAGGGCACCGTGGGAAGACCCAGAGATTGTCTCCGCTCAGCCCTCGCCGCTTCCTGGTGGTCACGGCAGGGCTTCTAGTTAAACTTATTTCTTAAGACCTCGGCGTGGTGTTTGCCTTTTGCTCAAGGAGGGTGCCCTCCCGCTTGAGCCACACCTCCACTTCCAGCTTCTTGGCGATTCATTGGAGATGAGGGTCTCACAGACTTTCCCCAGCTGGCTTCAAACTAGGATCCTCGGATCACAGTAGCTGGGATTACAGGCGTGAGCCACCGGAGCCTGGCTACTCTTTGGTTCTTAACACCCAACTTTAATTCTTCCCCAGAGAAGCCCACACACGTAGCGCTTATTCCTGTGCACCAGACATCGGCACAGGCAGCCCTCAGGGGCCCCATTTCTCCCACCGCCTCTAGGTGCTTCCAGAATGGGCAGTGCTAATCTCCCATCAAGAGAAGGGATGGTTGATTAGGTAACAAGGTGAGTTTGGTTGGGGTATTCCTGTACCTTGACCTCTCACCTTTGACACTCTCCTCGGATGGAAGATTGACCTTGCAAGCAGACAATGGAGGTCAGCGGTGGATCGCTGGTCTACACAGGTGAGGCCTTCATCTCCATCCCCAGCACCAAAAAGAAGTGCTTAAAGAACATTTTCAGTGTGGTTTGAGTATCCCGAGACACGGTGCTGAAGAAAGATCCCGGATCTCCGTATTCCAGCCCCTGAAGTCCAAGCGCCTGCGTAAATGAGCCCTGACAGGCCTGGGGGGGGGGGGGGGGAGGGAAATCACAACCAAGTGTTCAATTTCTCCTTCCGCAGCAGCTCGGGCTGGGAAATTGCTTCTCTCCTGCAGCCTTTCTGCACCTACGGCTGCGCGTCTCTGCGTGTCAGTACCTTGCCAACAGGTTGGAAATGAATGGATTTCCTGCGGACGGCTTGTCAGGGAGGAGACACGTGCACACACCGGCCTCCTGGTGTCCAGGCCCAGCGGTCCTGGTGCATAGGACACTGCCGACCAGCTGCTGGTCCTGGGTTTCTGAGGAGAGGGAGACACAGAGCGGGAGGGAGACATGGAGTGTGAGTCCAGTTGGCCCCCCACCTCCCCCGCCCCAGAAGCCAGGGCCTCTACCAGCCCTGCTGGACAAGGGCAGGTAGGACGGGAGGCTATTCTTCTGCCCAAGGTGTTTGGAGTGATAGATTGCTGGGGTAAACCTTTTCCTGTCTTCATTTGCCATTTCTGTCCTGGTGTGGATGGGGTGAGAATGTAGTGGGATATGTGTGTGTATACAAGTATATATATATATATATATATATATAGTTATGAATGTAAATATGTATTACAGTTATGTTTTAATTGAGACAGATTTTGGGATTTGAACTCAGGACCTCATGTTCTTACTTTTACTTTTGTACTCAAGGCTGTCGCTGTACTACTCACACCATACCTCCACGATCCACTTTTTGCCGGTTAATTGGCAACCAAGAGTCTCACTGACGCTCTTGCCTGGGCTGGCTTCAAAACTTGGTCCTCAGATTTCATTCCCCTCCATGGTCGTGACCCACCAGCTTCTGAGCAATGGGAGACAGATCTTAAAGCTCTCAGTCTTCTTCTGGGCGCTGGCAGCTCACGCCTGTCATCCCAGCTACTCAGGAGGCTGAGATCTGAGGATCACGGTTCAAAGCCAGCCTGGGTGAGACTCTTATCTCCAGTGCACCACCAGGAAACTGAAAGTGGTGTTGTGTGGCTCAGAGTGGTAGAGCGCTAGCCTTGAGCAAAAAGAGCTCAGGGCCAGCGCCCAGGCTCTGAGTTCAAGCCCCATGACTGACAGGGGAAAAAAAAAAACAAAAAAAACAACCCACAAAAACCTCAGGCTTAGCAGTAGCAGCAATCACTTGGAGGCCTCCCATCAACTCTCAACTTCAGACAGACACACAGACACACAGATACTTCTCCCCCTGTCCCATGTCTTGCTTAGCTTACAGGTTAAAAAGAAATCTGAGGAGAGGCCAGATTATGATACCATCTTTTGGTCTAAGACCATCACAAAGTTCATGGTAGCTGTTTGCAGGGGACTTAAGACCTGTGACCAGTTACACAGCTGTGAACACACGCCAGGACCATTCCCCTTCCAAGTCAAGAACTTCCCCCTAGCAACTGTTGAGACTTCCATCTATCCCTGCAGCTGTGGTAGTGGAAGACGCCATCTTGAAACTCCTAAAGTCAACAGCCCGAATAAAGCCCATTTCACGAGGCCATTAGTGAGCCTTAGAGCTACATCCTGTAACTCTTGTTTGCAGGAACGTACTGAAGGCTGAATCGAATTATATCCTTGTCTCCATTTCAAAGACATTATCTCCCTCACTACTCAACAGAGAATTGTAGTGGATGGTGAAACATAAGGATTAGATAAAAACGGGTCTGGAAAATTCAGTCACATTAATGGATTTAAGACAGAACTATCTTTTTAAGTTTTAGCAAGTGGAGTTTTTGGTGAATTTTTCCCTTTTCCGTTTTTGGGCCAGCAAAGCTGGATCTGGTAAGTAAGTGTTTTACCTAGAAAAAGCAGATCTGAGTTCAAACCCCAGTAATGGAAAAAAAAAAAAAAAAGTTGAACTTTCACGACCACCATTTGACCAGTGACCTGTTGAAAAGCCAGGATTTAGCTGAGAAGAAAACAAAGTACAACTTACGGAAGCCGGCCTGGATGATCCAGGAAGGCGCCTACGTCAACCACAGGGCACTTCATGGATGTAGCTCGCTCCTCTTCGTGTGCATCAGCGCACCTTGCTCTTGCTCTTTTGGAGAACACCTGTTTACCTGGGCCCCGAGGAAGTTTCTAGTGGGCTCTAGCTCTGCAGGGCTCTGAGCATCCCGGGTTCACCGCCATTTCCCAACTGTAGAAAGTTTGCCGGGGGATTAGGAGCCTCACCTCTGGACCTTCTTCTACCCTGGCAGGCCCTGGCTGTCAAGCCTCATTACTGAAATATATTATCATGACCTAGCCTTGGCCAGGAGAGAGGGATTAAAGCCGTAAAACGATATGGACATGAGGCTGGCAAGTGAGGGCGGTTCCTACCCAGGGCTGCTGTGGGTGTGGGTGCACAGCTGTGGTGGCAGGTGCTCCACCTTACTTCCTGTCTGCACAGGACCCGCCCCAACCTGGAAGGCAGCTGCTTCCCCAGCACACCTCGAGATGGGTCAGACCCCAAGAGCCGTCCGTCAGCTGAGCATCTCCGGCTGGGAGACTGGTTGCCTAGCGACAGACAAGCTTACTCTCAACTCCTTTCCTCCCAGAACATCCTGGGGAGGTTTCATACCTGCTAGCTTCTTTGAGTGCTTATATTATTCCTAACAGCTCCGCTTTAGTTCTACTTTCAAGAAGAGGGCACTGCTCGGACTTTGATAGGCAATCTAAAGCCAACGGGGACAGGATGCAGACAGCCGAAGTCATGGGTATGTGAGATGTCTTTACTAGTCCCGTAGCTTGCGAAGCTGAAACCACACAGGAGACACAAACTCCTAGAAACCACAGAATAGGATTGCACTTCTACCGTGCAACAGAAGCGGCCACCAGGCATCTTGAGATAAAATGGTTGTGCCAAGAATGGGAATTCTGAAGCCAGCCTTCCAGGTTCTGGACTTCCAGATGGCCTGGAACTTAAGACAAGATTTGTAATTGAAAAAAAATAAAGATTTTTTTTTTTTTTTAAAAGAACACACTTGCCCAGCCTTGTTCTTTAAAATTATAGTTCCAAACTCAGGACTCAAGGACTTCAGATGACAAAGGCACACCAAAAAAACCTAAGGACTAATTCCAGGAAAAAGAAGACCCTTCCCTTGCTCCCCCCCCCCCCCAACCCCCTGCCAATTCCTTGCGCTAGCTCTCAGTCTAGATCAGCTGGAGCGTCTCTTTCGGTCTCTGGGAAGACACTCCTCCCTACACACTCTAGATGCTTGCTTGAGGACAATTTGCTCTCACTTCAGGGCACAGAGGCCACACAATAAGAGAGCAGGGTTTCAGGACTGATGGAAATCGCGGCCGTGCCGTTGGACAGGTGTGTCTCCTGGCACCACAATGACCTGGTTGCTTCTGAGCTGCTTTGAGCTTACAGACTACGAGTCTCCGCAGTCTGGGCTGTGCTTCAGGCCAACAGGAAGCTTCACGTTCGGGCTCTGCCTCCGCTGAAGATCTCTGGGTCCACTTGTGTGGATTACCACCTACCAAGGCTTCAAGTTTCTTGTGTTACGTTCCCTCCAATATGCCATCAAGGTTGGGCAAAACAAAGCTTTAAGGAGCTAACCATCTCCGATTCTCCGTTCGCCAAAGTCTTCAGGTTTGGCCGACATCATTTACCTGGAGTACATCCTTCCATAACTTTCTCAAATATCACATCCTTACAATCCGGTTTTGTAAAGAAGTGGCATTTGGAAAGAGGTTGCTAGAAGAATGGGTTACTGGAAACGTAACTGATTTAGTGACCTCCTGATGCATAGGTGTCAGTGATATCTAGACGTGGGCAGATGGAAGAATCTAGGAATCCAGAGTGGTCCCATGCGGCCTTGTCATACGTGACTCTGGACCACTGATGCTTCTGAGCATGTTTTTTGTTTTTAATCCATGCAAATGCCAGTAACCCGCCCTACCCCTGCCTCAAGTTAGCGTGAGTCTCATAGGAAGCACTTTCAGAGTTAGAACAGGTGGGTCTGGCCCAGGAGTCGGAATAGCAGAACCGTTGGTATATCTGAAGTTGTTCACAGAAAACGTCCACCAAGGGACAAGAAGGCCGGAGGAGCCCCCATTTCACGCTAGACAGCTCTGTGCAGATGGGCAGAAGATTTAGCCAGAAGACATCTTGGGCTCAGCTAGGAGAAGATAGGAAGTAGTCCTGGAGAAAGAGGAAGTGCCCTCTAACATAGTTTCAGTACATGTAGTTTAAGAACACTATGGAAGCTTAACTGGAACTCTGGAGGAGAGGATCCAAGTTCTCCCCCGGCCTGCCTCCCCCCACTCCCCTCTGCATCGGGCCACAGTTGGCTTAGATCTGTATGAAAGCCTGTTGGTGTGGCGTGGAGAGAGAGGCTATAGCGTGACTGGCTGAAGAAGGAAGCCTGAGCAGAGCCCCGCCCATCCGTCATGGGTGACCCTCATCTACCCCCAGAAAGCTGGTGTGAGCCACAGCTCACAATCCTTGAGCTGGTCACAGCCCAAGCTCCATCCTCAACCAGTTTCCCCCGGACTCAAGCTGACTCTGCAGGTCCTGCCACGCCCTCTGCCAAGCACCACCTGAGGAGGAACATGAAGTGTCAGGCCTTGAGCTCCATCCCTGGCTTTCCCTTGAATTTTGGGTGTTGTCACTTGAAACAAAACAAAACACACTGGTGATCATGAACACAGCCAAGCAGGCAGATGAAATGCGTGACCATATTGTGAATGTGACTGTCCTCTCCGAGCCTTCCTGCAGTGTTAACCACAGGGGTGACGTTTCCTGATGCTCCTCGAGCTCCAGGGTCCAATCCTGGGGACTACCTCCCACCTGTGTCATGTCTGGTTTTCCCTGTGGGTCACGACCTTGGCCCACACAGGTCCTTTGACACGTGGTGGCCAGATGTTCTTCTCCAGTGGGGTTGGGACACCTGGGGAAAAGTGCAGAGGGGACACCAAAAGGAGGCAGCCATCGGACCAAGGGAGGTCCATGAAGATCACCGTTTCTATTCGCAGGTCAGCGGGGCTGGTGCCCGTCGGGAAACTCCCACAACTCAGAGCATCCTTTCTTTCAGCTGTGGATAAAAGCTTTGGGGAAAAATAGCTAAGTAGGCATGCTCAGAAGTACTCTGGTCTCTCATCCTCAGGACACAAGTTCACAGTGTCCAGGTGTGGTCCTGCCTGCCATCTTTCTTCTCTTGAACAAAGGCTGAGCAAGCTCAGGGACATATATCCTGGCACTTCCCAGTCTATAGCCAATGCCCTTTCAGAGTTTATAGATTACACAGACCCCCTGTGTCTGCTCAAAGACTGACTGCTCTTCTGATGTGGTTATTGAACACAAGCTCAGTGAAAACAACGGAGACAAAAGCTCCTAAAGTCATTCCTGCTTTGGTGACTGAGAGCTCCAGGTGTCGAGGCCTGAGGGCCATCTTCAGGTAGCTTGGTCTAGGATGCCCTTCCTCCAAGTTTATCATCAGGCTTCAGAACACCCCGATTCAGAAGGTTCTGGAGTCAGCAGGTGCAGAGCACTTTAGGGGAAATCTGTGCAGATGGAGATGGGGCGTGGCCGGAATGCACGGCGTGGAGGCACGAACGGATCAGGTCCTCAGGGAGAGGGCGGGCCACGCCAGGGCCCACTCCATTCAATATTTGATCAGCGATCTGGATAAAGACACGTGTCTGATCAATAACGGCGGAGTCACTGCGGCTAAGATGATTCACACTGACAGATTTCCTTCCAGTCTGTTGGATCTTCCAACTCGGGAGTTTCCCTCATGATTCCCTGAAGGGTAAACCAGAGCTTAAGGTTTTCTGAGATGAAAGCATTATTTCCTAGCATTATTGGGAGCGAAAAGAAAATGTAGCATCCTTTTACATCAAACACACAACAGAAATATATATATATATGGCCAGCTGATTCAAATTTGGACTAGCCTGGTATCACCAAGAGCTTCAAGACATGGTGGAGAGATGAGGGAAATGTAAGCATACCAACCCCTGAGCCATTCCTGTCACCCGAACAGAGCGGAGCGGGCCACATCTCCACCATCTGATCAGACGGTTTTCTTTGGAATTCTCCACACCATGGCCAGCGTTCACTGTTTGGAACTCAGCAGACCCTGCCTGCGGGAGCCAGGAGTCCAGACCACCACTGATTGTGTCCAAACCCAGCTGGACTTCCAGGCAGGTACAACCAGCCACCACCATTTCAGATCACCAGGATGCCCACAGGAGCGGCTGCCAACTGAGGTGTGTGTGGAAGTCACTTCATTCCACCCTCCTGCAAGTTCAGCCAATCGTTGGGGCTCAGGGTTCAAGTTGTGCACAAAAAGATCCAGGACTTCAAAAACCTTGGCTGTCCCTAAGCGCCATGCACTCGGTCTCCGAGAGCCGGTGTGGTGGTGTGCAGCTTGCTGGGAGCATTAAGGTGTGGTCAGCAACATTGCCAAGGGCATGAAGAGTCTGCGTGAGGCTGGCCAGTCCACCTGGGATTTCAACTAACACCTTATTGATGGGTTCGCGTGCGGTCAATTTTTGCACCGAGCATCCTGATATTAAACATCAGCATTCGTCCGGCGATCGACTGGCACTGTCCTCTGGAGGACCGCTAACCTGAATGTCCCACACCCCAGCCCCTCCTGAGGGGGTGAGGGGGTGAAGGCACCTCTGCCTTTCTGTCTCTTTTTTTGTTGTTGGTCATAGGGCTTGAACTCTGGGCCTGGGGGCTGTCCCTCAGCTTTCCAGCTCAAGGCGAGTGTTCTACTGCTTGAGCCACAGCACCACTTCCGGTTTTCTGGTGTTTCATTGGAGATAAGGGTCTCACACACTTTCCTGCTGGGGCTGGCTTTGAACCACCGTCCTCAGATCTCAGCCTCCTGAGTAGCTAGGATAACAGTCGTGAGCCACCGGCGCCCAGCTTCTGTCTCTTTTTAACCATTCCATCCTTCCCAGAATTGCCTGGAAGGGCTGAGCTATGCCCGACCTCTCTCATGATTTACAGGGTCAAAGCTGACCCCGAGCTTCACCGGCCTCAGTGGGTCCTAAGAGCACGCATCACCCCGGATGTCCCCGTTTTGACTGAAGGGAGGGTGGGTGAGGCAAATGGCCAAGAAAGTTAAGTTTCAGGTCCTACAGCAGAGACATTAAGTCACCGGACCTGATTTGTAGTCTTACATAGGGGCCTCTCATCACCATGGGAAGAACATCCTGGATCAGACTCCAGTTCTCACGCCGTCCCTGAGGCCGATGTCAGCTGGTGCCAAGCACCTGCCCGGTGTTACAGTCAAGACCTCCCAGACCAAGCTGCCCCCCCCCACATACACCCGCACAGCAGGGACCCCAAGATTAGATCGCCATCTTGTCCCCTGGTCCTTCCCAGCTCTCCCGAGGCTCCCCACCCAACCCTGCCCAACCCCCTCTCTTATCAATTTAGCCATATTAAGGGCTCTGATAAAACACTCTAAGTGGCAGCAAGCTGTAAACATTCCCACTGATGCCATGCGATTACCCAGCTGGGAAAATGCCTGAAGAAGGTCCTGGCTTGTCACCCACCGATAGGCAGGGGTGTCACACCGAGTTGTTGACAAGCAAGGAGGAGGGGGCCCGGCCTGGTGGAGTTATATAAAGCACTTGGCGCCGTGACAGAAGGCTGTGCCGCAGCCCCGTGTGATCTGCCCGGGTGGCTGTGGGTTTATAATTTGAAAGGCGTGGGCACTAGGGATGTATTCACAGCAGATAAGTTAATGACCTGTTAGTGGTAAGCAGGAAGACAGATAAAGCCAGCCATCGTGAACACACACACACACACACACACCCACACACCCCATCCTGCATTCCACCTTGGTTATTGATCATTCAAACCGCTTCCTCTTCACAGGCTGTGGCTTCTTTGGGTGGGGAGGGGGCTGAGGATAGGATAGGGAGGGAACAAGGGTTCGAGGTTTGCCGGGCACAGTCCCACGATGTTAGAAGGCCACGGTGGAGGAAGCAAAAGAAGGAGTCAGAGCCAGGCGCCCGTGGCCCATGCCCGTAATCCTAGCGGTGTAGGAGGCTGAGGTCGGAGGCTCAAAGTTCAAAAGCCAGCCCAGGCAGGAGAGTCTGTGAGCCCCTTAGCTCCCATTAACCACCCCAAAGCTGGAAGCGGTGCTGTGGCTCAAGGGGTAGAGTGCTAGCGTTGAGCAAGAGAAGCTCAGGCCCTGAAGTTCAAGCCCCAGGACTAACACACTACACACAAAGATGCTGGACTTGTGGTTCGGATGATGTTTGACGATTCCGGCTTATTCAAATCATAAAAAGTACTTAATCAAGGCATAGCTTTCCCTGCCTTTAAAGAGGCATCTGTGTAAAGATGTCTTGCAAAGATCACGGGAAATCACTTGTGACACGAGACTCTTTCAGAAGGGGTTGTGTTTAGGACAGTTAACTGAGATGTAACACACCTGTCACCACCAGCCGCACCATGGGAAGCTGTGCTTTCCAAACAAGGGGCACCAGTCCCTCCACGGCTCCACCCTGCCTTCGATGCCCAGGGAAAGGCTGTCATCTACAAATGGAGTGTGTTATCCTTCCTTTCAGAAAGCAGTCGGGCATCCTCTAGTAAGAATTAGGTAGAATGCTCATTGTATCCAGGAATCCTGACCCGGAAACAGCTCCCAAGGGAGGAGTACCAGCCTCGAGGGACATGGGACCCCGTTTATCCAAGGAAACTTAGGGACCACAGTAAAAGACCCCACAGTAAAGCCGAGTGCACCCAGTTTGTGGGAGAATGCATGAGTCCAGAGTGTTCTATACCATGCAGGTGACTGCGCTACTGTGCTATAGCGAATTAATTTTTTTCCCCCCAATGATGGTGTGTGTTAAGAACCTCACGGTGGGGCTGGGTTGTAGCTCAGGGGTACAGCACGTGCAAGGCTCCCTGACAGTTGGCAAAAATTAAGTTTTAAGTCCTACGTAAGAGACAGTTTGCCAGTGCTAGATCAAGCCAGGAGGGAATCTCTGTTTCTTATCAGGTCAAAAAGCAGGAAGAAGAAAGGCAGGGGACCCGAGGCCGTGAGTTCATGAAGGGGATTCATTCTCCATAAAACGTTCATTCTCGAGGTGCCCGCACCTGCATGATCAAACTAGGAGGGGCTCAGCAGACAGCGTCGTGGGACGGGACAGCATGCTCTTACAAGTTGGCAGCTTTTGTGGTCCCCGTTAGCAATGCCACCACGTGGAAAGGGCAGCAAGGAGACAGAATGCAAGGCGCCACCGACTGGGCCTAATGGATGCACACCGTCCACTCGACAGAATGCACCTTCCTCTCAAGGTACCTGGGACATTGGCCAGGACAGACAGCCCTTGGGACCAGAGAGGGTGATGCCCACATGGGAAAAGATTGGTCCTCCTTGGCTCCCTGAAGATTTAATCTCTAGAACACACTGGCTAGGATGGACCCCGAAGGGGGATAACTACTTAGCCTAAGAACCAACTCAGGGTCTCTAAGAGGATTCCTCCAGGCTCAGCCAGGACCCTCTGAAGGAGGGGTGGGTGGGCAGGCATTCCCTGATGCTCTGGTCATGCTCCCTCTTTAGATACGAGAAAGACAAAGTAGTCTTAAGTAGTTTTTTTTCTCCCTTAAGACCACCCATGGTGCTTTCCACTAGATACAGGAGACCCAGCCGCAAGCACCCTGCCCGGCCCACAGCCCCTGGGAACTGAAACTGCCCAGACCCTAGCTGCCAATAGGACTCAGCGGATTGGACTGAGCTTGGGTCACCTGACCTTAGGGCCATTTGCTGATTGGTCCTCAGGCCTTGGGCACACAGGAAGGAGCTGCGCCAGGTTTGGAAGTGTCTGGGAATCAAGACAAAGCCAGCCATGCAACAAGAAGCGAAGGGGAGACTTTGTGTCATGGAGGTCTGGAGAGGCTTGAACAAAGTCTGGAAGGTTCTAAGCAGCCAGGCCTTGCTGGCTTTGTTATTGAATTCTGCCAGCAGCATCTTGAGTCTCTCAAACCTAGAAATCCTTGAAGGGTTCTGTCCCATTGAATGATCTGCCATTGGGCTGCGCATTCAGGATTGGTGGACATTTAAGCACCTCCTCCCAAGTGAAGGATCTCCCGCAGTAGAACATTGTGATTGGCTAAGTGGTGTAGAACTCATTCTGTAATGCTGTGCCTTGATTTGCCACCTCTTAAGGACAGACAATGTGGCCTGGGCTGGACTTTTGTGAGACGCAGAAGTGCACAGCAGTGCATTCAATACCTGTGATGTTTGTGTACTTGTGACTTGGGCCATTTGGAAAAGTTCTGCTGGGCTGGTTTTCCTTTCAGCTCTCTCTCAAGCTATGTCTCCCGACACACCAGGGCCCACCTTTTCTCCTCGGAACCCCCTCCCCTCCCCAAGCCACCGTGGTATCCCCTATGTAAAGACAAGCATGTGCTCACAGGCATCCACACACTGGGAAGAGACACGAGGAAGGTGTAGCACACACAGGAATCTACTGTCGCGTACCAGAGCGCTTCCCCCAAAATACAAGTTAGACATGGAGAGGCTGAAGGACGTGAGCTGCCCTCTAGATTCATCAAGGCCTCACAAGTTGTGTTGGTTCTAGGTCAAGTTTACAGCTTCAACTACAGGATGGGTGGTGCCGTAAGGAGTCCTGAGTACTAAGTATTTGGTGGTGCCCGTAGTACTCAGTACAAAGTACTTGGTAGCATCCTGATGACTGAGTACAAAGTACTTGGTAGAGCTCAGAGTACTGAGTACAAGTACTTGTTAGTGTCCTGATGACTGGGTATGAAGTACTCACAGCATCCCTTTTCATTGAAGGAGGTCATTAAGCCAGGTCACTCCTCATGTGGAAGTGTTAGTGTCTATGACTATGAGAGTCTTTCCTTGAAAATCTTGAACAGGAGCCTTTCCCATCTTGAAGAGACTAGGGGAGCAGCTGGGTGGGTGTCAGTGTATTGCTGTCTGCTCTGGTTATTTGGTGAGCTCTCCGCCTCAGAGGCTTTTGGAGACCCAGATCTGATCTTCTCGTCTGGGACTGAGTACTCAGTACTGAGTGCTACTTGAATAGATTCTGTAGATGTGGGTACTTGAGTTGGTACTCCAGGCACTGCCTCAGTAGGCCTAGGATGACCTTCATTTGGGACACCTCTACAGTCACTCAACCCAAATCACCACCCAAAGGGACACAGGGGACAAAGGGCCCACAGGCCTGCATCGAGCAGGAATGTATAGAAGTATCTAGAAAGGTTTTTCAGTGAATTGAGGCTGGCACAAGTACCCACATCGACCCAAAGAGGGCAGCACGCACCCAACGAAGGGATTTTCATTATTTATTTATTTATTTATTTATTTTCACAAGAGGTTACAAAAGGCATCTTAGGGAGTTCTCAGAAGTGTCAGTGTGGGAGGGCATGGGAGGGCTAGGGTCTGGCACGTGGAAGAAGAGGTGGAGCCAGTGTTGCCCATAGAATGCGATGTGGACCAGAATGGCAGTGGCCGACACCTTAAAGGGGAGATGTGCCATGGACACCCCACAAAAGCGAAAGGGACCCAGGATGCAGCTTGGAGTCATTAAGCCATTAACGTTTGAAAAGGCACACCCAGCCCAGCTCCAGCCTCTGTCTTGGTCGCTGCTCTGGAGTGAGGGAGAGAGAACTCCACCCTGGGACAGTGACTTGACAAGAGGCTGGTAGCCATGGCGTGAGAGGCAGCGGGCTCTCCCTGGGTGCGCACACAGCACACGGTTCCCCCAAGTGCGGGCAGAGCCCCCTCCACCATAGTTCCCCCAGAGAGAGAAGGAATTCCACCCTGGGCTTTTCTGACCTAGTCCTATGAGCCCCGCTGAGTTTACATCTAGATGCCGAGACACTGAATCTTAGCTTCAAAGGACAAGGATGGTTCAACCTTCTGTTAACTGGCCGGAAGATGTGGGCAAAGTGCCAAAGGGTGCAGAGCTTTGCGAGGCTCAGAGAGACGGCGGCTGACATCGAGGGAAGACCTTAGCTCTACGCCACAAAGACTGAATTTCAGCACTCACGAGTGAGGAGTACTGAAGAGATCCAGTGGGAAGAAAATCCGACATTGGAGGAGGCCGTTGGAGGCCTCAGAAAATTTGAAGGAAACCTTGTCTATTGTGCTCGGCGCCACCAGACCATTTCTTTTTTGTCAGTCATGGGGCTTGAACTTATGGCTTGGGCGCTGTTTCCCAGCTTCTTTTGCTCAAGGCTAGCACTGGAGCCACAGCGCCACCTCTGCCTTCTGCTGTGTATGTGGTGCTGAGGAATCGAACCCAGGGCTTCATGCATGCGAGGCAAGCACTCTACCATTGAGCCACATTCAAAGCCAAGAAAAAACAACTTGTAACCTTGAAGTCTAGCCTGCTGGGACAGGTGACCATCCTTGTTCCAGAATCCTGCGTGTTCCATTCATTTCTGCCTCCCACAACTCGGCCTCAGAGATGGCCTCTGGCCTGCTGTTCCCCCAGGCCTGCTCTCCACGTAGGCCTTCGAGTCCCCTTGGCTTCCTGGCTCATACCAACAGCCCAGTGATCCTATGGTAGACACCCTGAGAAGGCTCCCCAGAAAAGGGGTCCGCTCCCACTCATCCCTTTACTCACCCCCTACACCCAATCTGAGACATCCCAGTGGCTGGTGTGGCAGAAGCGAGGTTTAAGTTCTAAAAGGAATGGAGGTGGGAGGTGTCTTTGTGGAAGCCCGCAGCCATGTCAGGACAAGGCCCAGGTAGAAGGCTAAGAAAATCCAGAAGAAGCTGGATTAGACTCTGAACCCAAGTGCCTAGGTTTTTCCCATCTCTCCCTCACATTCCGCTGGACGGGTCACTTCCCGGGCCACTCAGCCGTCCAGACAGCTGCTCGTGCTGCACCGGCTTGCGGTCAATGCCTGTCAGAACGGCACAGAGGCCGTGCATTACTGTCGTCTAATGGAGTCACTCAGGACATCGATCAATCAATTAATGAAGATGCTTCTGCTTGGGGAGAAGCGGGGATGCCGATTGAAGAGGAAGAACACGGGGCGGGGGAGGGATGAAGACCTAGGGACACCGGTGCTCTGAGGTGAGTCTGGGATGAGCCACCAGTCGGCCCTTGTTCTCAGAGTTAAGCAAGAAGCTCTCCCCAAACAGGCCTCAGTTTCCCCTGGTTTTTACAAAGGGGGGAATTAGGCAGGACCCCCAGGGACTTCAGCTGTCATGTTTACGAAGCAAGGAACGTGGAGAGTTGGTGCCGGGGCCGGCTCCCAGGAACAGCGGCACCGTAGAAAATGAATTTTTATTTTTATATTGGCCAGTCCTGAGATGTGAACTCTGGGCCTGGGTGCTGTCCCTGAGCTGCTTTTTGCTCAAGACATGCGCTCTACCACTTTAAGCCACAACCCCACTTCCAGTTTTCTGGTGGTTCATTGGAGATAAGAGTCTCACAGGGGGCTGGGAAGGTGGCTCAGTGGTAGAGCGCTTGCCTTGCATGCATGAGGCCCTGGGTTTGATTCCTCAGCACCACATAATCATAAAAAGCTGGAAGTGGCGCTGTGGCTCAAGTGGTAGAGCGCTAGCCTTGAGCTGAAGAGCTGAGGGACAGCGCCCAGGCCCAGAGTTCAGGCCCCAGGACTGGCAAAAAAAAAAAAAAGTCATGGACTTTTCCTGTGCAGGGTGGCTTCAAACCGCCATCCTCAGATCTCGGCCTCCTGAGTAGCTAGGATGACAGGCGTGAGCCTTGGGCGCCCGGCTTTCCAAAGTCAAAATTTTGAGACTGAGAACAGAATGAGAAAGGGAGAGTGTGAGGCTGCAGCCAGGACGGAGCCAAACCCAGTGACAGAGGTGGAGGGAGGTGACACCAAGGAAGACAGGAAGTGACAGAGGTGGAGGGAGGTGACACCAAGGCAGACAGGAAGTGACGTGAGCACAGCAGGCAGGGCCTGGGCCAGCGGGCTCTGTAAATACTGGCTGGCCGTCCACTGCCTTCTTGGATGAGGCGCCAGGCCCAGAGGAAGGAGGAGACATGGGCAGCAGGAGGCAGCTGCTGGCCTGGCTGTAGTGAGGAGGGGGACACCCCCCAGGTGCCCAGAGAGCAGCAGCCGGCTGACCGCGCACCCCTGGGGCCTACCGGCCAGTGGCCACAGCAACAGCTCTATCTGAGGCCCGCCAGGCTTGCGTCAGTCTGAGGGACTTCCCAGATCCTCCCTTCGCCACACTGGAAGCCACAGGGGCAGGAGGCCGGGGTACACCTGCAATCCTCCAGCTCAAGGGCGGCAGGAAGAGGCAGAGGAAGCAGATTCTTCGCTACATCACGGTCTTATCATCAGACCCTGGTCACTCAAGCAGTGTCCCACGAGACCCCCTAGAGGGCTGCCACACACAAGTGATGACTGACAGCGTTCGGGGCTGTGACACTACCCAAAGCTGGCTGGCCTCTCTGGTCCACCTCCACGCCTCGACCCCGTCCGCCATATGTCCGCCAGTGGTTCTGTGCCTCAACTTTTTAAAAGTCCTTCCTATCCTCAAAGTCGCTCGCCTCGCTACTGAGGAGCAATCCCACGAACTGTCCTCCCCCCAGTAAAAAGCCCTTCATGTAAACCCTGCAGTAGGAGCCACAAACCTGCACTCTCCTGCGACGCTCGCTCAGGGAGCTCACCACAACTCTGAAATGCCGCTAGGCCGCTTGTGTGACAGCCACGGCCACACGTGAAATCAAAAGTTCCTCCTGCAGAGACCCGCGGACACCTGCAGAGCCGCCAGGTGAGGCTTTCCCTGGCCGCCCCGCCTGGTTCAGCAACGCGCAGTTTGAAGTGCTTAGCAGGCCGTGAGCTACTTAAGCTGTGTAAAGAGGCTTTCGAGGAGTTTCTTGGGCGGAAGACAGAGTCCCAGGGAGGGAAGGCCCAGAACCACGTCCCTCAGCCTGAATCACTTAAAACACGCCATCCCCGAAGTGTTAACTCACGCCAGCCCAGGGGGCTTCGAGGAAGCCACGGGAAGCCGACTGTAGCTCCTCTCTGGGGGCCCAAAGGCTTCACTCAGCTGGGACCCATGGAGCATGGAGTTAAGGGTTATCATTTGACAACAATCAAGCAGTTGTCAGACTCTCTGGACCTGAAGCCAGACTATCCCCAGTTGACTCTATTTTGTTTACATTAGAGAACACGGGGCTGCCCAGAATAAGGACAATGCCCCTCTCCCCAGCTCAGGCTCCTCCCCCCTCCATATACACATCCCTGGCCACCGCCAGGCTCTCCCTTCCCCCATGCAAGGGACCGAACCCCAGAAGAGAAGATACAGGTTCAGGAGCAAAGCAAAAGAGGCGGCGGTTATGGGGGGGATCATCTTGAGTGGATGAGGTATTGCTGAGCTTCCTGTAGTCCGGGCGGTGGAAGGTTTCCCCAAGTTCACCCCTCTGCATGAGCCTTGCAAATCCATGCCTTCTTAGAGCGAAGACCCTCCCTCCCACTGGACACAACACCCCCATCTTAGCCACGAGGAGTAGGAATACAGAGAACTTGCTTAGTGTCGGCCGGGAAACCACAGCCTGGTTTCAGAGCCCACCTGGTTTTGACTTTCCACGGGAGAATTCTGCCATGCCTCACCCCCCCCCCCCCAGTTCTACCCCACCACTCTAGTTGTGAGCTGAAACCTGGGAGAAATCGAGGGGAAACCTCCTCCCTCCACCCCCCGCCATAGAATTAGGAAGTTGGAGAATGGAAGCTAGCCGGCCCGACGAGTCCAGTCACCCCAGGACATATCCATAACCAGCAAGACGTGAACGGCAGTTTTGTGGAAGCTTTTTCTTTTGGGGGGGGGCAGTGGGGGAACATGTACCATTTATCATCCACTAGCGCAGAGGGAGACACCGGAACCCCTGTTCCTGCCATCCCAGCCGGATCCCTGACGGGCTTCACCAAGCCCGTAGGTAGGAGCTCCGGGGAGCCCCCCATTAGAGCAGGCCTTCACTCCATACCCCTTGACTGATAGGGAGACCTAGCGGCTCAGCCAGCTTCCCCACAGAAAGTTGGGGCTGCCTCCTAGCTTTCAACCTCCTGCATTTTGGGTTTGCAAGTTTCATTCCCGCCTGTATCTAACAACAGCTTCACTATTTTCAGTCCCGGGCTTGAACTCAGGGCCTAGGCATTATCCCTTGAGCTTTTTGCACTCCACCACTCCAGCCACAGCTCCACGTCTGGCTTTCGTGATGCGGTCTAAGAGTCTCACAGCCTTTCCTGCCCTGGCTGGCTTTGAACTGTGATCCTCCGATCTCAGCCCGAGCAGCTGCAATTTCCTTCCCTGGGCCAGAAAGCTTTGAGATCATTTTAGGATTCGCACCACTCCCCCGCCACCCCCAACCTGAACGCCTTAGAAGGTTTAGAAGAAAGGAAGAGGAAAAGAAGCTGCTGGCTTGGAAGAAAGGAAGAGAGAAGGTAGACGTGTTCCCACTGTCCGTGAACGCGCAAGCCCCAGCAGCGGGGGCTCGAGGGGGTCCTTGTAGCCCAGGCATTGGTGCCGTCCGCCCCACCCATTGGCTGGCAGGCTCCTACCCTCCCTTCCCCCAGGCTCTGGATTAACGGAGCCGCCTTCTGGTCTCCCACACATCCGGTTTTGACAATGACCTTACTTTGATGAAGGACACTGTTAGTCCTTTTCTGAGCTAACCTTCAAGAGGCTGCACAGGTGTGAGCCCTGAGCTGAGGTACCTGCTGCTCTATAGAGATTTCGCTGCCACAGCTGCGGGCTTGGTCTCTCTTTCTGTCTCTGTCCCTCTGTCTCTGTCTCTGCCCCCCCCCCCCCAAAGCCTGGCCAGACCCTTCCTCACAAAACCATCTGCCATCTTGCCCTCTGGTCTCCTCCAGACGCCGACTGGATGCTTTCCAGTTTCCTTCACTTGGGGTCTTCCCTGGGAAGTTGGGTGCAGGCTTCCCACCTATGTGAAGCCCAGTTGGGACACTTCTGAAGTCTATCTAGGTCCGGACCTGTGCCTTGACTCAGTTTCCCTGTCTCTCCCAGAGGGAGGAGGGAGGGGAGAAGATAGCAGAACTCACGGCAGGTCCCTTCCAGGGCCTCTGCTCACTGTGCTGCCAGCCATACACAACCGCTTATGCGTGTCCCCGATTTCCAGAAAACTCACACCTGGAGGTTAGGACAGACAACGAGATCACCCCCACAGGGGAAGTGGGAGCTGTGGCTTTGACCCTGAGCCCCACGTTCCTTCCACCGCCCGGCTGAGCAGGCAGTGCGTTTACACTGAGCTTAAAACGCAGCCACAAAGGCTGAGCCACACCGCAGTGTGTGGGAATCTGCAGAAGTCCACCTCTCCCCTGTTTACAATCCTCCAAATTGGAGAGCCTTTTATCTCTAATTAGCCACCAAAAAGCCACACGTGGAGGCATGGCTCAAGGGGTAGAGTACCAGCTGTGAGTGGAAAGAGCTGAGGGAGAGGGGTGGGTGTTGAGTTCAAATCCCAGTACTCACACACACCCACAGAAATTCATAGGGCCTCCAAACCATAAAGAGTGACCATTCAATTGCTCTTATTGTGACTAAATTATCCTGTCTTGGAGAAATACAAAGTCTAGCTGGCAGCACCATAATTATAACCAAACGGTGGGCCTGGGGCTTTCCTTCATAGTTCCACCTCGTGTCAGGCACGCAGTAGGCTCTCTCCACACAGTAGGTGCTTGTGGTGTTGGTCAGTGACAACACACATGTGACTGAGAGGGACTGAAGGCCGCGATGCCACCAAACGGGAAAGAAGAGGAGCCGGGAGGAGCCACGTGGGCTCCATCTTGGTTTCTCTGGTGTGGTCCAAGGCGTCCGAGTCCCGAAGGTCATCTCGCCTGAGGTCAACTCAGCTAATCTGAACACAAACCGCGCAGAGACGCTGTCCATCCGTGTGGGGACGCTGGGTCTGGTGAGGGCTCCTCCACTTCTCTGAGCCTCTGTTTTGTGCCCTGTAAATGGCGGGGGAGAGCATCGCCGACCTCAGGGTTCCCGGGCCATGGACGAGATGGCACACACTAACAGCCACCCTCGGGGCTGGGCACAGGCAGGGTGCCAGCCGGTCCCCCCCCCCCCAGCTTCCTCCACCTCGCCCGGCCTCTGCGCCCCGAGAAGACTTCTCTCCTCCTAGCAGACGCTGCTGAGCCGCTGGGACTAAGCTCTTCACTTGCACGGCAGAGGAGCCCAAACCCAGGGCCAGTGTCCGGTCCCCAGCCCCCCTGCCCCCTGCCCTCCGCCGTGTCCTCAGAAATCGAATCTGCTTCCTCCCCCCTGAGTCCTACCAGACGTTCCTCTGATGCGCCTTGCCCGTGATCCTGGGGCCATCACGGAGGACTACCCGGGGGCGACGCAGCGCCACGCGGCTGACCCCGCTGGCCCCGCGAGGTCTGCGCATCGGACTCTTCCTCTGAGGGCAATTCCCTTCCCTCTGTCCCTTCTTTGCCCCTGTCTCTACCCTGGGTGCCCATTTGCTGCCCTGAATGAAAAGTCTGCCATTACCCCCGCCCCCTCCCCGCCCCACCTCCCCGAACCTTCTAGAAAGAGCTCTGATGCAGAGGAGGACCGATCGAAGAGCTTGAGGAGAGAGCACTCTGATCGACCCGAGCCTGAAATCAATATCTTCAGGCCACCGATGTTCATGGTGGCTGACTCTCAAGCGGGGAGCAGGCTCCTGGGGGACCCCCTCCCCCCCAGGAGGGGAAAGGGGATGCCTAGGATGGAAAGATCTAGTGTCACACAGCTGGAGGCTCAGCAGGGAGCCTCCATTTACAAATGTTCACCTTCCAGCTGAGCAGGAAGGAGCCGGGGCTGGACAGACCTTCCTAGCCCCGGTCTGGTTGTGTCGTGTTCGTGGCCGTGATCCCGACACTCTGGTTAGCGACTCGAGATGAGTGGCAGATGTCACTCATCTGGCAGTTGCTCCAGGTCAGCGAGCCTGAGCTAGTCTGGTCAGCTTTGTGCCTGGCACCAGGCATAACGAGTCAAACACAGAGCCAGCCACCTGGAGCCCTGACCTTATACGGGTCTAGTTGTGAATTGGGGCTCAGTCATTCAATGCTATTATCTCAGGAGATGATTCTTTGTTTTAAATGCGAGTGAAAAATACAGCTAGGGCACTCCTAAATAAAAAATATGAACACAAACATTCCCACCTGGAAACCTTTGCTTAAAAACAACAACAACAACAACAAAAACCACATCGCTTAAAACTAGGATTTTGAAGTGTTGTGGATTGGGGGCTTGGGGATTAGCTATGCTCCATCAACGAAGTTAATGCCAGTATTCCCAGATCCAATGAAATGAAACTAGAAACGTCTCTGGGTCTGGGTGTTTTGGATAAGAGCTACTCAGCCCGTAGTCGTTATAATAACAACAACAACAATAATAATAATAAATGATCGATAAACAACTGAAAGCATTTTCTGAATTGTTTTCAAACCTGAGGCCTCTGGCCAAGTGATTTTTAGGTCTCATGTAACTTCCCGGGGCCAGCCCCTCCTCTCCTCTCCATAAGTCAGTCAAAACCACACACATTAAATTCCGCCAGTGAGTGGCTGAGGCAGGATTTGAACTCAGGTTCCTCCCACTCTCCAACCTCACTGGCACCACCCTGCTAAAGTTCGTAGGGTCAAGGTGGGGTGGAGGGAGGGGGTGCGGTGGGAGCTGGGTATTCATCGTATCCAGTTGTGAGGAGAGCAGGAAAAGGGAGAGATTTATTTCTCCTTACAATTCACTTACGGAACAGCTGTTTGTCGACCTGCTTCGTGCAGGAATAGCAGGGCTGGCTTTCCCATCAAGGGTTCAAGAGTAACAGGGAATGCCAGGAATCCGCCTGGCCGAGATTTCTCATTTTCTAGGAATTAACCTGTGATCTGTGGACTTGCCCTCTTCCCAGAGTCCCGCGGTCATCCACTAGTGTCAGCCACCCAGGATTCACACCGGACGGGACAAAACCTGCCGATGATGGCTGGGTGGAAATACCATCGCTCCCCAATATTGGAGGAGGACGCGAGAAATGTTTTTAAACCAGCAAACCCAGCAGAAAGGAGACAGAGTATAAATAATCCTGTCGTCCACTTCCAATGAGCTCTACTCCACGCTGGCCATCTTTTACCACAAAGAGCCGGGTAGGAAAAGTTTTTAAGTTCAGGATCTACACCAGGCTCAGACCCGCTGCTGGGTCTTAGATATCAGTTCCACTTTTCTTTTTGGTAATAGCAGGGTTTTAACTCCCAGAGCTTGTGCTCCATCTTGTGCTCGAGTCCTGTCTCCCCAGCCCTCTGCACTTTTAGGCTGTGTTTCAGGTAGAGCCTTAAAGCTTTTTGTCCCAGCTGGCCTTGGACCCACACACGATTCTCCTTCCTGCCGGGCCTCAACTTTGTTTACAGACACGTACGGCAGGCCTATGGATGAGCTAGTCAAATGGAATGGCAAGCTTTTGTGGTTCCCCCCCCCCCCCAAGTAACATATCAATAGATATTCATAATAAAAAGCACCGATGGGCAGCTTGTGGGGCATCGCCTGCTTTCTGCGTGTCTCCTGGAACCATTTTGGAAGCTTTGTCATGGAGTTAGTTCACTGTCCTCACCACCTCCTGTCCTGGAGGGGGCGGGGGGGGGGACTTGCAAATACTTCATACTTCAGTCCTTCAGGTCTGGGGACATTTCCTGGCTGCGTTCATCTAACGTGACGACCCACAGAAACTTCTGGCCTATGGTCTAGCAGGCGGTCCACACAGACCACACTTCCGTGTGGTCTAGCACACAGTCCCGATGAGGGCTGACTACGTTATCATTTGTAGTCTTGGAGCTGGGATGCTGATCTGCTGGGTGACAGCTCAGCTTTTCATAAAGACACCCTGGAAGGGACAGGACGGCAAAGCCAATCCCCATCCTCATCACGACCCCTCCCCCCCAAATAAACCAATGAGGGGCCATTCTACAGAGCACCCGCCCCAGCGGGTGTGACCAGGTATGATGAGCTGCGCCTCTCAGATTCCACGCCGTCACCACCATCTGCTCATGGACCTCTGAACTTCAGAGCAGGCCTTCAGCCAGCCGGTGGCTCAAGCCTGTCATCTTAGTGACTCACAAGATGGTGATCTGAGGAGCCTTTCAAAACCGAAAGTCTGTGAGACTCTCATCTCCAGTTAAGCACCAAGAAGCCAGAAGTGGAGCTGTGGCTCAAGCGGTAGAGGGCTAGTTTTGACTAAGAAGCAGCTCAGGGGTAGCACTCAGGCTTGGAGTTGAAGCCCCAGGATCAGCACAAGAAAAAGGAAGTGAAGGAGAGAAGGAAAGGAGAAAGAGGGAGACAGGATAAAGAGGGGGAAAAGAGGAGAAGAAAGGAGAAAGGAGGAGGAGAAAGGATGGAGGAAGGAGAAGGAGAAGGAGAAGGGGAGGGAGAAAGGAAAAGGGAAGGGGAAGGGGAAGGGGAAGGGGAAGGAGAAGGAGAAGGAGGGGAAGGGGAAGGGGAAGGGGAAGGGGAAGGAGAAGAAGGAGAAGGGGAAGGGGAAGGGGAAGGGGAAGGGGAAGGGGAAGGGGAAGGGGAAGGGAGGAGGGAGAAGCCTTCACAGGTATTGGCCATCACTCGCTCACCTCTGGGATCCTTCTAGATAAGGTGCTGGCTTTCCTGACTCCCCAGCCTTTACATTCTGATGTTAGTTTTCATGGATGCACAAATAAAAACACACACAGCTGGTGCACACACTGTTAGCAACACCCTTGGCTGGCGGGTCGCCCGGATTTCCCCTCGTTCTCCGGCCTCTGCAAGGCCTCTCTGTGCCATGGTGAGGCGTGGTCTGCGGAGAGGTTAGCGCGACATTCGTGGAGTGGAGTTTCCTGATTCTGACGCTCGAGGGCCATGGTGTCCGTGTTGAGATTTCATCCTCTCTAACTGGAAACGATTCGGCCGGCAGAGCCTCTGGATGCCGGCAACTGCCCTCCCCCGTCCACCCAGCTCTGACCTCGAGGACCTCCAGGGCTGGCCTGCGGTGGCCTGCGGTGCCCCTGGCACGGCCTGAACCACGCCGTCCACGCGGCACTGACCACGCAGGGTGCTCAGGGTGGGTGAGGCGGGGGCTCAGAGACGCCCTGCGGGGGGGGCACCGTGGAGGAGGGGCGCTCAGGTGACCGCACAGGGCACCCCAACAGCGGTGTCTCACAGTCAGGAGACAGACACGGGCAGAGCGTTCGAACGTAGCCTGAGGAAGGCCAGGTGGGGATGACGCCAGCCTGGAGAAAGCCTTTGCTTGGTGCCTATGCTTATCCCAATTCAGGTGCATACGGAAGGAAGGAAGGAAGGGAGGAAGGGAGGGAGGGAGGGAGGAAGGAAGGGAGGGAGGGAGGGAGGGAGGGAGGAAGGGAGGGAGGAAGGGAGGGTGACAGGAAAGAAGGGAGGGAGGGAGGGAGGAAAGGAAGGGAGGGAGGGAGGGAGGGAGGGAGGAAGGGAGGGAGGGAGGAAGGAAGGGAGGGAGGGAGGGAGGGAGGAAGGGAGGGTGACAGGAAAGAAGGGAGGGAGGGAGGAAGGAAGGGAGGGAGGGAGGGAGGGAGGGAGGGAGGAAGGGAGGGAGGAAGGGAGGGTGACAGGAAAGAAGGGAAGGAGGGAGGGAGGAAAGGAAGGGAGGGAGGGAGGAAGGGAGGGAGGGAGGGAGGGAGGGAGGAAAGAAGGGAGGGAGGGAGGAAGGAAGGAAGGAAAGAAGGGAGGGAGGGAGGGAGAGAGGAAGGAAGGAGGGAGGAAGGAAGGGAGGCAGGAAGGAAGGGAGGCAGGAAGGAAGGAAGGAAGGAAGGAAGGAAGGAAGGAAGGAAGGAAGGAAAGAAGGAAGGAAGGAAGGGAGGGAGGGAGGGAGGAAGGGAGGAAGGAAGGAAGGAAGGAAGGAAGGAAGGAAGGAAGGAAGGAAGGAAGGAAGGAAGGGAGGCAGGAAAGAAGGGAGGGAGGGAGGGAGGAAAGGAAGGAAGGGAGGGAGGAAGGAAGGAAGGAAGGAAGGAAGGAAGGAAGGAAGGAAGGAAGGAAGGAAGGAAGGACAGGGTGGCATCTCACACAAGATCTCACAGTGTGGAGGGTTCTCCCTTGGAGAAGAAGCCTGGAACCCACAGCCCCAGTTCCCGAAGACCACCCCATGTGGCTTCTTGGAAACTCTTGCTTCTCCTCACCTGTGCTGAACAAAGGCAATCAAGTATGGACATGCTCAGGATAGCCTCAAATCAAAGATCGATCCGCTTTGTAGAAAGAGGCCAAGGCTGGGTGTAGGTATGTGCGCTTGTAATCCTTTTCCTCTGGCCCCATCTTTTCTCTTTGGGATGCTGGTGTGATGTCTGGAGCTATGGCGGCCACTTTGATACGAAAGCCCATGGATTAAAAGCCCAGTTGAGACTGAGGTTTTTATGCTTCTGGGAGTTGTTGTTGTTGTTTTTGTTCCATCCGTAGCTGGAATATCTACCTACCTCTCATCTTACTACTATTATTATTATTAGTGATGCCAGCAGGGTCCCACCTAGCAGAGTATATACTGCAGGGTGTGAACCAAGAAGAGTAAAGGAAAATCTGCTTTCCTGGTGAGAAGTATGCATAGATCTCCCTCCCCGAGGGCCCACTTGGCTCAGGAGAGCGGGGAGGAGAGGGGTGGAGAGATTCGGAGGAGAAAAATCCACCCTCCCTCCCTTCCCGGCTAACCACACAACCCCCAGCTGAGAAATCTTGTAACCCTGGCATCGGTCCAGGGCAGAAGAGGCCGGCACCTGTTTGCAATGTAATTTAGCTATTATCAGCCTCCACCTCCAGCTGAAATTCAAAGACAACAGGGAGAATTGCATCGCGGGGAGATGCTGGGGGGAAGCGGGGGGGGGGTTTGCCAGGCAACAGGACGATCAAATGTCCTAAATTGCCTACACTTTATATAAAAATTTCCTGTCGTGCACAGTACCATAAATAAAGGCTGGGAGAGCAAGCTCAGAGCAAGATGGGTTTCTAGCCAAGCACCCGCTCCTACCCTGCCCACCCGGGGAAGGCCGGGAGAGGGGGCGGTTGCTGCCAGCCTGGGTATAACCTGCTTCTGTCATGATCTCCTTGTGAACCGGGCAGCTTCCTGTCTGCTTTACTGGGGCCTATCCCAGCCTGGGCCCCGGGGTAGCATTTGAATTCGCCACCCAGAGGTGGGCACCCCTGCCCTTCCTCTTACCTTGCAGAGATGGTGGGGGTGCGGTGGGGGAAATCTCACCATTCCCCCGTCCCTGCCCCGTTCAATCTGTCTCCCTTCCATCCCAGCCTGTCAGGCTGGTAGCCATCGACAGCATAATCCCCAATCCTGGCCTAGAGGAATCCCAGCAGATATTGGGGTCACCGAGGGGTACACTTGGACTGGTCTGAAGGAAACCTGCTCAGGAAGCACCTGGCCAATGGGTCCCAGGTCCTCTCTGGGAACGTCAGACGATTTCTTTGCTGATAATACGATTCCAATTCAACCGATGGTTTATCGGGGGGGGGGGGGGGTGAAAGAGGGGAGATGTGCCCTGGGGCTGTGGGCCGGATATGGATGATGACAACGGGGGGGGGGGGGAGGGAGGAAAAGCCAGCGCTTCCTGCCCATCTGCTTCTTCAGGGTCTTTATTCTGTGTGTGTGGGGGGGGGTCTCTTTCTTCCTTTCTTTCTCTCTCTCACACTCTCCTTTCTTCCTTCCTTCTTTCCTCTTTCCTTTCTTTTTTATTTTTTCTTTTGTACGGGGAGTAGGATTTGAGCTCAGGGCCTGGGCACTGTGCGTGAGCTTTTTTGCTCAAGGCTGGCACTCTGCCACTTGAGCCACAGCTCCACTTCCAGCTTTTTGGTGATTCATTGGAGATACGCGTCTCATAGGCTTTCCTGCCCAGGCTGGCTTCAAACCACGATCCTCAGATCTCAGCCTTCTAAGTAAGCTGGGATTACAGGCGTGAGCACTTGGTCTGTCTTTTTTTTTTTTTTTAAAGGACAGCTATGGGGAACAGCAAGGCTCATGAGCATCTTTCCAGGATCCGCACTCAGGGCTTTGATTCCAGCTTCCTGCCGTGCCTTCGGGAGGTCAATGCCACCATTACTAGTTTGGCCAAGGAAGGTAGGCAAGAGAGAATACAATGTGGTGATGGGTTCTTTCTCTACTGAGCAAGGGCCACTGGCACGCCTAACTCTTTTCCAGCAAGCATGGCAGACAAGTTACCTGGCCTTGTCCCAGAGCATGTGGACTTGCACTAAAGTGCCTCATAGGATGAATTTGAACACACGCCTCTTTTCTAGAAGCATCGTAACGAGACTGATTTGCTTGGGAGTTTGTCAGCACTGGGGCTGGGGAGAAACCTTAATAAGGTTTGCAGGGATTCCCCCCCCCACACACACACTCCCCAAAGCAGAGCATGAGAAAGTATGAAAGGGGAAGCGTGCTCACAGAGGGACTGGCAGCATGGAGGCTGTCATGGAAGGACTGAATGGCCCCCTGGGAAGGAGGAAGAGGAGGAGGGTGGAGAGAGAACCCTGGGCTGGCTCTGGAGCTCATCAGCTGCCAGTAGCTATCTGGGCTTTCCCATCATCCTCATTTTCAAAGAGCATACCTAGGAAATCTTGGGGTGACTGCAGAATTGTAACCTCAGGATCGGAGAACGGCTCCTCCTGCTGGGCCTTCTGCAGCAAAGATCTTCTGTTAAAAAAGAAAGAAAGGAAAGGCGGGGGGGGGGGGGGGGGAAGAGAAAAAAATAGCCCTCAGTGTGCTTTTGGTGCTACAAGTCAAAAGTTAAACGCAATCCTCAGCTCTGGTCAGCATGAGGGCAAAGCGTCCCGGCTGCCGGCCCAGTAGTTGCTCATTAAATGCGGGCGGGGTGGAATGAACAGATGGATGGTCATGCAAATGGACAAAACCCCCCGCTGAGCGGCACCCAGAAGCGATACTGCTTAGTATGCAAGCCAGACTCCAATCAGCAAGTTGCTGGACACTCAGAGTAATTTATAGCATCTGTTTGCAACTGCTGCCTGGGAACAGAAAAGGTCAGGCTTGTTCTGTTAACACACATGCATGCACACACACACACACTCACACACACACATGCACAGAGAGAGAGAGAGAGAGAGAGAGAGAGAGAGAGAGAGAGAGAGAGAGAGAGAGAGAGCCACAGGCCGTCCTGGTAACCAGCTCTCCACTTCTGGGGCCTAGACCGCGGGCAGCTGGCATCAGACCCACCACGGAGGCTCTAGGAGGCGATACTCTCCTATCTTGACTGTGAATTCCATGAAACTCCTGCTTTTCAGCAGTTTCTTATTTCTCCATGTGGATGGCAACAAAGGAGGGAGGAAGGAGGGAAGAGAATTCAGGAAGGAAGGAACTGAAGGAAGACAGGGCAGAGGGAAAAAAAAATACTCCATTCCCACCTTCTCCTTGCTCTGTTTCACAAAAACTACAATTCCCAGAATCCTTTTCCCTCAGAGTGCTGACCAATGGGAGGTCTTGGTAGAGATGGCTGGGTGAGAGAACTGAGGGATGCTGGGTATTGCTACTCATCTATCTTCTTTCTCTAATCCTATCAGGTAAGATACACCCCCGCCTCCCCTCACAAACCAAGCAGCCATCGAGATAGTTCCAGCTCCTTCTGGAGAGTTCTGGCTTCTTGAACTATCACCATCTCCTTATAGTTTGCTCTGAATTTGGGACGGAAGCAACTTCTCCTTGCTGTCCTTCCTCGGTTGTCTTCTCTAATGCTTTGCCCGCTGTGGGGCCGAGTCCCTGTGTTCCATTACCCCGTGCTTGGCTGTAGATCCACTTGGTTTTCTGTAAGAAAAAGCGTGAACACGCTGCTGTAACCTAACATTTCATTACTCACCCTCCACCTTTGCTATAAAGAATTGTAACTATTCCAACCAACTCCTACATGGATGCTGGTGCCCGTGGGCAAGTTGGCCCTGCCCTGGGAGCGAAGCTGGGCAGGGCTGTCACCCAGCTGGCTCGCCAGGGGGGGGGCCCACAGGCTGTGCCAGGCATCATGGGAGGAGCAGATATGATCCCCAGGCTCTGCCCCCTGGCTGGTGGATTTGGGAGTGAGGGTCACCCTGGCCCTGCGCCTGGGATCTGGCCTGGGGGTGCCGGTGAAGATGGAGACCCGCCCTCACCCCCCTTCCCAGCGGAGTCCCCGCTGGACCTGCTGCATGCGCCTTTCATTTCCCTGACCCTGGGGTCATCTGTTTTCCTAATGTGAAATATGGCTGCCTGGCCAGGACAGAAGCCGGGAAGATAAGCACCAGTGAGGAGCCTCCGTCCTGCAGGCCGTGACGGATGGATGGCCAGCGGGGGTGGTGAGGCGGGGTGGGATCCATTTGGCTCCTGGGTTCCCCCCCCCCACTTCATTAGCTTGGGATGGGATCTTGGGCCCCTGCCTCCAAAGGGGCCTGGATTCCATGTACACCGGGCTTTGCTTCTGCTCACTCAAGAAGAGTTTGGTGGATAATGGGCAGAGGATATTAATCTGAGATGTAGAAGGAAGGGCCAGGGGCCAGGGAGGGAGGGAGGGAGGGAGGGAGGGAGGGAGGAAGGAAGGAAAGAAGGAAGGAAGGAAGGAAGGAAGGGAGGGAGGGAGGGAGGGAGGGAGGAAAGAAGGAAGGAAGGAAGGAAGGAAGGAAGGAAGGAAGGAAGGAAGCCAGCCAGCCAGCCAGCCAGTCAGCCAGCCAGCCAGCCAGCCAGCCAGCCCAGGCGGGCACACATAGACAAGCAATTGTACACTTCTGAGCGGCTGCCCACATTAGAGTCATCTATACGCTTTCTTGTCACCTGAACCTATCCACTCTCCCCCGCCCCAAGAGATACCTGGTGACATGTGAAGATAATTAGGTTCTGTGGGTCACCTAATACCAAAGAAGGATCGCAACCCGGTGAGTTGTAGCGCACGCCTGTAATCCCAGACACTCAGGAGGCAGAGACAAGAGGATGGCGCCATCGAGGCCAGCGTGGAGGACGTTAGGGAGACAAAACACACGTCAAAGGGCTGCGGATGTGTCTGGAGCAGTGATTGTGAGGTCCGGGTGGGAGCTCTAGTTCTACTACAAAGAAAAAGAAAGAAAAAAGGAAGGAAGGACAGCAAGAAAGACTGGAAAGAATGATCAAGCCCTGAATGGCAACAGAGTAGGTTGAGAATTTCTGACCTCCACTTTGGGGAGCCCAGGAGTGGGGGTGGGGGAGGTTTCCCCTCCAACCTGGTGGCTAAGGAAACTGCTGAGAACAAATTCCAGGGTTCCTCATGCAGGTCAAGAGCGGGAATAGGTTTCTAGGGTCTGTGACTTGCTTGTCTGAGCTTGGAAACTGTGGCTTTCCATCCTGGTTTGGCCCAGAGAGGGGGATCCCGACCCCCCCCCCCAGCCAAGTCCAAGATCATTGTAGGTTTTAAAGAGAAGACGACTCCCCATCAAGCCACAAGCTGGCATCTCTGCTGGTCTGGGGGCTCACTGTATGCATTGCTCCCCTGCCCCCCAGCCACCCCAAAGCCCCTCCGCCTGCTAAACAGCCCAGGTAATCTATAGTTTCTCTGCCTTGTCTACCTCTCACTTTTAAAACGAGGAGGAATTTGAAGAAAATGTAATCCACATGTTTCGGGATCATTTACACTGAAATCATGAAAGCCCTGCGTGGTTTTTAAGAGCCATTTGATGTCCAAAACACCTTAGCGGAATCTTTTAAATACGCGTTTTAAAGTGTCTTTTTACTCGGAGTTGGGGTTTGCTCTGGAGAGGTATAGGGGGGGTGGGCGTGAGGAGGGTTGCCGGAAACGCCGGGCCAGCGCGCCTCGGGAAACCCGACCTTCCTTCTCCCCTGGCCCCTGAGCAGCAGCGTCTCCTGAGATGTGTGGGTTTCCCACCATAAAAGCAATCTGGTTTGCCCACTCGGCTGGGTTTTCCCATCTGAGCGTTGAAACCCTTTGACTCGCTTGCAATGGAGAATCGGTGGTGTGTGTGTGGCAGGGGGGAGATTTTCTTTTTTTTTTTTTTGGGGGGGGGGTCCGGTTGTGGGGCCCGAACTCTGGGCCTGGGCGCTGTCCCTCAGCTCTTCAGCTCAAGGCGAGCACTCTACCACCTGAGCCATAACGCCACTTCCCTCTTTTTTCTTTTTGCTTATGTGGTGCTGAGGAATCGAACCCAGGGCCTCATGCATGCAAGGCAAGTGCTCTATCACTGAGCCACCTTCCCAGCCCCGGGGGGGAGATTTTCTATCTAAATAGGAGCTCAGCCATGAGCGTACTGATCACATCTATCTCCCGCGTCTCCAGCTCCAAAAGCGACTTGGCAATGTCTCCTTCGAAGGTTCAGCTTTAGAGAACCCCATCTCCAGACATGATCCACGTACAGGGTGGTGTGCACCCAGCATGTCTTTCCCCAGAGCGTGGCACTGCGTGGCTTGTCTGCGGCCGTCTGGGTGCCCAGCCATCGGTGATGAGGCTCAGGCCCGGCGGGGGGGGGGGGGGGACGACACGGGTCTGTTTAGATGAACCCACTGGGGCAGGGTGGGAGATGTGAACCCCCAGGCTGTAAGCCTCTCGGCATGGCCTGGACCCCGCCTGAGGGAAGGAGCAGAGGGTAGCGGTGCAGACGCCTTGAATACCGGCCCGGGAAGCTGAAGGTTGTAGGGCACCATGGAAGGTAGCTGCTGAGCATGGGGAGGGCAGGGCAAGCGGGCACTTTCATCAGATGGGTTTGGAGGATAGATTGGAAAAGCAGGAGAATGTTGGGAAGCTTAAAAGTAGTCCCCCTCCCCCTAAAATAGAGAGAGAGGTGGAGAGGGAGAGGGGGAGAGAGAGAGAGAGAGAGAGAGGACACCAGCCATCTCGTGGGCTGCTCTGCCGTGGAGACAGCCGAGGGCTGGAGGTTTGTGAAGGGGAGGTCGGAGAGCGGAGGTCCGTTGGGTGAGGCCAGGTTAAGGCTTTTATTTTTTTCCTGTCCAAACTTCATGGCCAGCCGTCTGTGGTGGAGTCTGTGGCCCACGCAGTGGCTGCTGGTGTGGTGTGTCGGGGAATCTATGCAGCCTGGGCGGGAGGAGGAGGAGGAGGAGGAGTTAGGGGCACGGGTAGACCATGTCCATGGAAGCAACAAGGAGCGCACCGGGATTCCAGCGGCAGCGGAGACCCAGATGTGTGAGGATGGAAGAGAGGAAGGAGACAGCCAAGAGGAGTCACGAAGGAAGTTGGGACACCTCCCCTCCATGCCCCAGGAGCGGGAGAGCTGCCCACCCCCAAAACCGTTGCCGAGCGTGGTGGCCCGTGCTTGTAATCCCAGCACTCGGGAGGCTGAGGCAGCAAGATTGTGCATTCAAGGCCAGCCTGGCCTACACGGTGAGACTAGACTCTGTATCCCCGCGCCCCCTCCAGAGTTAACAACTATGAGTTGTTCAGCTGAAGCCAGGCACCAGTGACTCACACGTAGAATCCTAGCTCCTCGGGAGGCTGTGCTGTGGAAGGTTCACGGTTGGAGGCCAGCTCGGATAGCACGCTTCCCAAGCTCCCTTCCTGATGCTGTGCCACCCCAGCTCTGAGGGAGGGAGGGAGGCTAGCTAGCAGGGGCCAGGAAAGCCCTCAAGGCTCCATCTCCATCGACGGTGTGGTTTGAACCCGCGATCCTGCCGAAGACCAGGAGCCAAGAAGCAGGCAGACTGCGGATCAGGACCTCCCTCGGGGTTACCTGGTTTGGGGGAGACTGAGGCCGGGGAGGCGGAGGGCGTGGGCCTTGCCCGGTGAGTGGTGGCTGAGCGGCGTTGGGCTGCGGCCCCCTCCCCCCTCCCCAGCCACCGGGCATCGATCTGGGGATTTTAATGTCCTCCGTTGCTTTTAACCCAGTCCTTTAAAATCCAAAGCCCCCACCCCCAGCCCGCCCCCCAGATCTCTCTCCAGGGTCGCCCCTGGACGGTCGGCAGGGCTTATCCTGTATCTGCCAGCACTTAAGACGGCAAGAAAAAAAAAGAGAGAGTGGTGGTGGGGGGCGGAGAAGAAGACGCGAAGAAGCAAAGGGCAGATACTGTCACCATCGACTGGGGCCGGCATCTTAACAAGGGGATCCTGTTTCTTATCATCTTCAAAAAGCCCCGAGGAAGGCGCTCGCTCTGGGCTCCCGGGAGGCCCAGGTGCTTTACAGTCACATTAATCGTGGCCCGGCCACACCACGGGCCCCCCGCCCCGAGCCTACCATGGGGGGCCCAAGGGTCGCCCCAACCCCCGGCTAGCCAGGCCCGGCATCCGACTGTCCCAGGTCACTTCAGGGGTGAGCAGGTCCAACGTTGCTGGGGACGGAAGAGGAAGGCGAGGAGGGGGACAAGATGGCGGGTACTGGAAAATGCCACCCCCACCCCCAGCCGCGGGGTTATGAGTTTTGTTATCATTTTCGTAGGACTGGGATTTGAACTCAGGGCTTTCTGCGTAGCAGGCAGGTACTCTACCACTCGAGCCACATCCCCAGTCTTTATTTGCTTTAGTTATTTTTTTTTTTTTGCCAGCTAAGGTCTCAAGGTGTGTGTGTGTGTGTGTGTGTGTGTGTGTGTGTGTGTGTGTGTGTGCATGTACACGCATACTAGACCAGTCTGGGCACTGTCTCTGAGCTTTGCTGCTCAAGGCTGGTGCTCTACCACTTGAGCCACAGCTCCACTTCTGGCTTTTTCTTGGTTAATTGGAGATCAGAGTCTCACAGGCTTTTCTGCCCTGGGCTGGCTTTGAACCTCAATCTCAGATCTCAGCCTCCTGAGTAGCTGGGATTACAGGTATGAGCTGCCATCACCCAGATGGCTAAAGACTTTGAGAAGCATTTCTTGCATTTGGACACCATGTAACGGTCCACACGCAGGTCCAGAGAAGTCCAAATGCACACAGTACGGAAGCTGTGTAGATTGTTGCTCGACCTGTCTGCCTTCAGCCAGGACAACTGACCAAGAAGACAGGCTCTGGATCACCCAAGCCGCTTCACACCCTACCCAGATCTACTACTGGCGGGGCCGTGAGGGCAAGAGCAGTTCCGGGGAGTGGGAACGGCAGGTGCAAAGGTCCTGAGGTAGGAATGGCTTCCACCTTTTGGAGAAGTAACAGAACAGAGAGAGCCCAGGCTCCACCCCAGGCTTGCTGCGCCCTTAGGGTTGGCCTCGTTTGCTCTGGGTCTCTGGGATTCCACACCTGAGTCTGCTCTCTGCGGCCCTTCCTCCCTCCCCAGCTCGGCAGCCCCGCTTCACCCACCTCCTTCCTTTTTATGAGTTTACTCCCCCCCCTCCCCGCCATCCCCCCCCTTCGAAGGGGAGAGTCCCAGGCTCTGCAGATAAAGACAAATAGATCTGCCTTAAATATTTCTATTACTTCAAAGTTCATAAATCTATTGGTTTAAAACTGTCAGCACGGTGGAGAAAATTCAGAGATGGAGCCACGCTTATCACCAGGCGAGGAATTTGCCCCAAGTGGGGGGGGGGGATGCTGACGAGGGAGCGCTGGCAGTGCCCAGAGCTGTCTCCTCGGCTCCCCTCCTGTTCCCTTACAGCCCATGTCCCAAGAAGCAGGGGTCCGCTCCGCTTCCCAGATGGCAGGAATGTGCTGCCATACCCCCTATCTCGATGGAGATGGGGTGCTTATGAACTTTTTATTTTGCCCAGGCATTACAGCCCCTCTGTCAATAATAATAGTAATAACGACAACAATAATGCTCTCTTCTTCCCTGCAGGGAAAATCTCAAGGCGCACAGCACCGGGGAAATTCAGAAAAAAATAAACCATTCTACGTTTCAAGAGTACCTTCCGGAATGGCCAGGATTACAGGTGTGCGTGATGGCCCCTGGCTACGTTGGCCACGCATGGATAAATGTTGCCAGTGTGGGCACAGACACACTGATGTCACCAGCATTGTTAGTGCCGTGACAGGGATGGGTGTTTTGTGTGTGTGTGTGTGTGTGTGTGTGTGTCAGGCTTAAGGGTACCACGAGCTATGCTTTGAATCTTGATTGTCCCCCCCCCAAAGCCTGGCATTCCTCTCCATCCTGGGGCCCCGTGGAAGGAAGTTTGGTCCCTCAGGGTGCGTCTGGAAGGGGTAACTGGATTTGAACTTGGAGCCGTGTGATTCCTCTAGCTGTTCTAAACCCCGCCCACTCCGGCCTCTCACGAGGCTCAGCGAAGCCCTGCCTTCACCCCACCCCACCCCCGCCCCCCCAAGTGTAGATTCTTGGTTGTTTTGTTTTGTTGTCGGTGGTGGGGCTTGAACTCAGGGTCTTGGGCGCTGTCCCTGAGCTCTTTCCCCGCAAGGATCAGCGCTCTACCACGTTGAGCCACGTCCGGTTTTCTGGTGGTTACTTGGAGATAAGAGTCTCACGGACTTTCCTGCCCGGGCTGGCTTCGAACCACTGATCCTCAGAGCTGAGCTACAGGTGTGAGTCACTGGTGCCAGCTTCTGTTCTGTAATTCCTTTGGTGGCCGGGGGGCCATTGGGGTGGATATAAAAGGGACCACTTCCTTAGCCTGGCCTCTCAGTGCATGGGCATCGGCACACGGGCATGCGTGGCAGGGGTGTGGAAAAGCCAAGGGCGGGCGGGCCGGCCTGTGCTATCGGCTAAATGGGAAGAGCAGGGGTGAATCGCCCGCTGTCACTCAATTATTATCCAGGTCGCAGACCCCCAGCTGCTTATCTGCAGACTTCTGCAAAAGTATGCTCTCTCTCTCTCTATCTGTCTCTCTCTCTCTCTCTCTGTATCTGTCTCTCTGTCTCTCTCTGCAGAGAAATCTCAGTGCACAGAGCTGGAGGGCCACGGGGGTAGGGGGTGTGGGAGGGAGGAGGAGCAGGCATGCAGAGAATGAAGCCAGGGTTTGCGATTTCCAGAAGTTTCCAAGCCCTGCCATCGCCTGGCAGAGTGGCAGGCAGCTGGGACGGGCCGCTTGGCCCCCAGCTGTCCCTTTGAACCTTGGGCTGGAAAGTCTCTGCCTCCCCCCGCCTGTCTTCGCCCTGTCTGTCCCAGGAGCCTGTGTCTTGTCTCCTTGCTCCGTTTTGCCTTCAGGGAAACAGCAGGAGAGAGGCCGGGCGGGGGGCACGGGGGGGGGGGGGTAGACAGGCATGCGATGCCCGGGGTATGCCCGGGGTGGGTAGCTACAGTTCTCAAACGCCACAGGTTCTGGAAGCTGGTCATCCCTCAAAGTGCTCCTTGTCATAGGTTCTAGAAGCTTCTATGTCACCCACCCCCTTCCGATCTCCATGTGCACTGATTCCTTCTTTGCTGGTTCCCCGGTACCCTTGTCTTTTCCCTGAATCCAACCTGTTTACAACCCTTCCTTCCTTCCTTCCTTCCTTCCTTCCTTCCTTCCTTCCTTCCTTCCTTCCTTCCTTCTTCCTTCCTCCCTCCCTCCCTCCCTCCCTCCCTCCCTCCCTCCCTTCCTCCCTTCCTTCCTTCCTTCCTTCCTTCCTTCCTTCCTTCCTCCTCCTTTATCTTCCTTTTAGTGGCCATCGAGTTCTTGCTAGGACCCAGAACCCTTCTCCGAACCTCAGTTTACCCAGCCAGGAAATGGGTATGACCCTTCTTCCCAGTCCCACCGGGCCGAGCCTAGGCAAAGCGTAGGCAGGTAACCGGGGAGAGGGAAGGCTCGGAGAGCCACCCAGGAGGTAGGCACGCGAGCCAGTAATAAAAGCCCGGCCGGCCTCCTGGCTCGGCCTCAACCTCGGCCTCCCTCCCTGGAGGCCCCGTCCCTCCGCATCCCATGGGCTCCTCCCCGGTTCACCTCGTCCCTAAAGACCCCTTCCCTCCCCCACCCGCCCGGCCCCTCCCTCTGCACGTCTGCCCAGGGCTCAGCTAATATAAGCATGTTTACATTAAAATCTAGGGACAATTACACCGCGGATCTAATAGTCGGCTCTGTATATGTTAGCGAGTACTTAGGGCTCTCTCGTGGAAGGCCATTACGTCCATGTGATTCTGCTCCAAGCCTTTCATGAGGATTTTGTTTTGACAGGAGGGCATTAGGGGGTAAAACTGATAGGGTAAGCATACCACTTACACACTTTGATCAAATCGCTCCATAATTCTCTTGAAGAAAGTCTTGTATATATTAGGAAGGAAATTAATTTTATTACCGTTGTGGCTTTGCTGGTTAATGGTCCAGTGAGCCTGCTGGCCCCAGAAGGCCAGCCGTGGGAGGCAAGCCCCCCCCACCTTCTCCCAGGCCCCCCATCCACCCAGGGCCGCAGGGATGGGGAGGAGGAGCCAGAGGGGAGGGCTGGAGGCAGCCGGAGCCCCGGAGGCCGCAGGACCCCAGGTGTCTTTCTTTTCTTTTTTAAACCTGGGCTGTCCCCGCAGAAGATGCCCTTTCTGGCTACTAGAAGTGATGCTACAAGGGAGCGACTTTCCACCGTGGGGTCGAGGGCCAACTCCACCATTCTACTTCCTGTCCACGGTCCCCAGGTAGGAATGGGGTCTCCGGGTACCCCGCTCACCTCAGCAAGTTGAGCATGAGTCTGGAGATTCAGCCTTCACCTGCCTATTCCAAAGGAAGAAATACCAAGCCGGGCTTGGGAGCCACTCCTGTAATCCCTGAGTTTGAGAGGAAGAGACAGGAAGATTGAGAGTTTGAGGCCAGCAAGACCTTCTCTCAATGATAATGATGATGATGATGATGATGACGATGATGATGATAACGATGAATGCCAATTTGCTTCCATATGGGGAAGACAATTGTGCTTTAAAAGGGATTTGGGGGGCCCAGCTACTCAGGAGGCTGAGATCTGAGGATGAAGGTTCAAAGTTAGCCGGGGCAGGAAAGTCTGTGAGACTCTTCTCTCTAATTCACCACCAAAAAAGACGGAAGTGGGGTTGTGGGTCAAGTGGTAGAGTGCTAGCATTGAGCAAAAAAAAGCTGAAGGACAGCACCCAGGCCCTGAGTTCCAGCCCCAGTTCTGGCACAAATGAAAAAAACCAAAAGTATCTGTGGGAGGTAGGGGTTGGGCACATCCTGGGGGCGGCGTCCATGACACCGAGTTCGGTTCTCGGTGGGTGTCACGTCCTGGTGTGTGAAAGGAGCCAAAGAATTTGAGGGCACAGAGGAGCTAAGCACGAATCCAAGTCTCCTTTCCAAAACATGGCTCTGATGTTCCATTGGGAGCTGCCCTTTCCTAACCATCTGCAGACTCCGCCCTCCCCTCAGACACAGGGCCAATCAGAGCCCTGCCTGCCTCAAACTCCTGGACCACAGGCTGTTTTATCCCAGTCAATAGGAAAGATGCCCCTGTGGGCTCCTATTGGGTGCCCTTGGTGGAGACGGATGTTGCTCCGGTGTTCTGGAGGGGAATGGGTCAGCCCAGACCTTCCAGCGGCCATGACCCTGGGAAGATAAGGCAGAGGCAGCCTGGATGTAGAGAAGGAGAGACGAGATGGCCAGGCAAAGACCCGGTCCCTGGTTCAAAGCTTCCCCTAAAACCACTGACGTAAATCAGCCAATTGCAACGGGAAAAATGTTTTTTTTAATATGTTGTAAGTTGGGTCATGAGTACAATTCTTCTATTGGACCAGTTTCCCCCTCCCGTCCCCACCCACAAGTTGCGTAGCTCATTTTCCACATAGTGTCCTCTGAGCGCCATGCCCAAGTTGTTTGCCTTCCCTCCCTCCCTCTGTTGCAGTGGGAAATGTTAACTGGCGCCATGGCTCTGGCCCCGATGACTTTCTCGTAGTTTGTTTGTGACGGTGATCTGTTTTAGTGACGGTTGTCTAGAACCTCCCTCTAGGCAGAGCATGCATGCACCAGCTTCCCATAGCCATCGCAAATAATGCGAGACCATCCGCTTATGAAGAGGAAAGGTTGCTTCTGAAGTCTCAGTCCATCACTGGATAAGCCCATTGATTTCAGGCCTGGGGAAAGGGAAGATGGAATGGAATCCACCTTCAAACCAAGAAACCAAAAAAAAAAAAAAAAAAAAGGAGGAAGAAGGAAGACTGTTAGAATTCCTTAATCCCCTTCAAAGACACGCCCCCCAATGGCCCGAAGACCTCCCGCCAAGCTCCGCCTCTTAAAGGTTCCACTCCCTCCCCCCCCAAGGGAATCAGTCTGAGGACTAAGCTTTAGCATATGGGCCTTAGGAGGGGATACTTCACCCAAACTCTAGCGGCACCCTTTGGGATCTGTTCTAAGGGGATGTTACTGACGTGAGGACTATGCTGAACACAGCGGGGAGGGAAAAGAAGCATCCAGCCAGGCACTCTCCCGCCTGGCCCAGCCCCTCAGGAATGGGCAAAGGGGGCTGCAGAGGAAACTGAGCTTCCCCCACATTAATGATGCAAAACGATCATCGTTTTATTACACTCACGGAATCTCTTGGTTAGGAAGTCAGAGGAGACATGTGGGGTGCGTTCATCAGCTTTCCATTGTCCTGACAAAAAAGAAGACTGGCACTGATGTCTCACGCCTGGAATCCCAGCTAATCAGGAGGCTGAGATCTGAGGAGTGTGCTTCGAAGCCAGTCGGGCAAGAAAGTCTGTGAGACTCTTATCTCCAGGGAACCATCAGAAAACTGGAAGTGACGTTGTGGCTTAAAGTGGTAGGGCACTAGCCTTGAGTGATAAAGCTTGAGTTCAAGCTCCATGACTGACCAACCAAAAAGAATAAAGGAAAAGTTTATTTTGGCTTCATGGTTTCAAAGTGCAATCACGGTTCCTGGGTGCTGTTGCTTTGGGCCTGTGGTGGTTCATTAAATCATCGCTCTTCACCTCATGATGAACAGGAAGCAGACAGACAGGAAGAGGCCAAGCGCCAAGGACTCGTCCCCCAGTGACCTAACTTCCTTCTGCTGGGCCCCTCCAGGCCCCACCCCTTCCCGATATTGCCACAGGCCGCCATCTTGAGGAGATACTTAAGATCCAGACTCTAGCAGCAGCTAGGGCTTGTCTCTGTCCTCAATCCCCACAGCTTTAGCTTGGAAGATCCGCCCTCCACTTCAGTGGTGACTGGAATTCTTCTAATCCAACATGGCAGCCGGGCTCTGCCTGGAAGGGGCAGGCCAGAGAGGAGCACTGGAGATGAGCTGCGGGGAGAAGGGGCTGGGAAGCTTTTCCTCACCCAGCCTTGGATCTGTCTCAGGCTGTGTCCGTTCTGCCCTGTGCACCGGTCACACGTGGGTCACTAAGGCCAGCCTGGGTTCAAGGGAAGGCCTTGACCTCTTGTCTGAGAGGTGGTAAGGTGACACTGCAGAACAGAGGTGGCCCACTGGAGGTTGGTGAGCATCCTCTGGCTTCGTCCTGAAGACAGTTTTATGGGTCATGCACAATCCCAGACCAGGCATCCCTGAGACCTGTGACAGAGGAGAGGAAGATGGCTGCTGCCCAGCTGTGGGCAGCCCTTGCCTTCCACCCTGGTCTCCTTCTAGTCTATTATCCTGATCATCTGGCACATAAATGACCCTCCTCCTCCCTCCCCCATCTCCAGCCAATCTCTCTCCCCTCTGCCCCTCTCCGGCACCGGCCTCCCTCCCCGTCTCATCCCCTCTGGGTAGGTGATTACAGCTCATGGCCCTGGGCCGTGTTTACTCTGGAGATTAGCATTATCTCTATTCTTTCAACCTCTCTCTCCTCGCTCTGCTCCGCACTGCTGTACGTTGGGAAAGTTTGCCCCTTACTCCCGCCCCACACATACACCTCCACTACCCAGAGATGAGAGCCAGCCAGACTGGGGCCGCTCTCCAGTCTTCCCCCCTCCCTTCTACTCTGCTTTATGGGGTCAGGCCTCCCATGCTATTCTCGACTAATCGCTAACAATTCCGAGGTGTCCGGATGAAGCACCCCCATATGCAAACATGCAGAGGAGACTTGTACATGTGCATTCGCATGTACAAGTGTAGACACCGCGTTGTTGTTTGGGGCCACCAAAAAATCAGGAGAGCTGGAGATCTTTGTTCACAGAAAACAGATTCAAGCCGTGGGGTTTACAACCACCTTGGAATATTAGGTGACCATGAAAAGGAAGGTCATCCACCTGGAGCCTTTACCCCGGGAGGCTGCTCAGAGGGTAGTGTTTTCTTGTAGGGTCCTGGTAGGAAACGAATCGCGTTGGAGACAGACCAATTGGAAACCACATGGAAAACCATACAGGACAATGAAAGCTCTGTTGGCCACGCTGTGGGCAGAGCTTCTAGGGGCAATGCAGTAGCTCAGGGAGTAGAGTCAGTGGCCAGGATCCAGAGGACAAAGAATTTGATATCATCCACTCTGGGCATCAAGCAGGATGGACAAGGGTAGAGGTGACATGTTGGAAGTGGGGGGGGGGGGGGACGGGGAGGGAAGGAAATAATAATTCAGGCCACACCACTGTATTTTTTAACGCTTTTAAATTATATGTGTGGTACTTTTGCTTCGTGGTTCTGGGGCCTGACCTCAGGGCCTTGCACCTGCTGAACACACTACACCTTACGCCACACCTGGGCCCTTTTCTGTTGTTTGTTTTGCAGATGGAGTTTCAGTCTTTGGCCCTGGTCCAGCTCAGCTCTTCTTCCTACCTGCCTCCGATGGCCGGGATTACAGGGATGACTGCACCACCAGGCCTTACTCTCACGCCCTCCTTTTGTGTAAAGCGATGAAAAAGCGGAAATTCCTTGCGTTTTCCATGTATGTATCTATCCATGCAAAGCCGAGGGCGGAAGGAGGAAATGACAGCTTGCTATGGCAGTTAGTTCCGAAAATCAGAAGGAAATGAGTGAACATTTCTACTTTTTAAAGATCTTCCTCACCCCCAACCCCACATCTTAATTGTGTCTAATGCATCCTGCATTATCTAAGCAAAATTTAAGGAAGCAAGGACTCTCTGATTCCCTGTTTCCTCCATTTTCTCTTCTTCCCGAGCTCTAAGTATCTTTTTGTCACGCAAGCCCGCACCACGGGTGGCTAAAGATGTCAGAGGGTCTCTCAAGAGGCTTGAAGCCTGGTATAGTGGTACATGTCTATAATCCCAGCTCCTCAGGAGTCAGAGGTAGGAGGATCACAGTCCAAAACCAGCCTGGGCAAAGGTTGCAGCAAGACCCTACCTTCAACGCAAACTAAAAGCAAAAGGACTGGGGGTATGGCTCAAGTGATATGTGTTTTCACAAGACTCCGGTGTTGGAATTAGCAAGTCTTTGAGGAACTGGAACATTCGGTCTATTTGTGACATAACACGCGCATGCATCGAAATGTCCCTTTGTACCATACATTCATATGATTCTTAGATTTGTATGTATCAATTGTCAAATTAAAAAAAAACAACACACCTTAGGAGTAGAGCTGTGGGCGGGGTGGCTCTGTGGCAAAGTGCTTGGCACGGGCCAGGCCCCAGGCTCCATCCCCAGCACTACAAAAGGTTCATTAATTCATGTAGAAAATGCAAGTCCCACTGACGGCGCCTTGTCATCCTATTTATGCTAATTTCAGGTGAAATCCCATTCAGGTTCAATCATTCTGTGTGTGTGCTGTTGATTTCTTTCTTTTTTTTTGGCGGGGGGCGGGGGGGGCCGGTCATGGGGCCTGAACTCTGGGCCTGGGCGCTGTCCCTCAGCTCTTCAGCTCAAGGCTAGCGCTCTACCACTTGAGCCACAGCGCCACTCCCGGCTTTTTTCTGTTTGCTTATGTGGTGCCTCATGCATGCAAGGCAAGCGCTCTACCACTGAGCCACCTTCCCAGCCCCTGTGCTGTGGATTTCTGAAGGACAAAGAAAATGCTTTTCCCGTTCAAACTCAAAAATCAAAACCAAAAACTCCAGTAAGTATGGAGTCTTAGTAAGAGTCTTTTTGATACATTTTGGAGGAAAAAAAAAAGGAAAGGAAAAAGTCCTCTTTCAATTTGAAGATCTCTGATCACGTGGGAATTTGTCTTGAGCCGTTGGGGCCGGTCTCTTCTTGTGGGTCAGGGCAATCTGAGGAGTATTCATATGTATGCTGGCACTGAGCATGCATGGTGACTTCCATGTCCAGTGATCAAGGAAATTAGAAGTTTCTAGAAGGTCTTCCATCTATTCAGCTTGAGTGGAAGGCAAGAGCCAGTTGCTAGCTCCTGGCACACCTCTCTTCTCTTTCTGTAAGTCTTCCTCCCACGGCCCGGATCTCCTAATCTCTTGTCTCAAAGGCCAGAAGAGAGAGGTTTGCATGTGGGGTCCCCTAATTGGACCCCTGCTCTGCTTCTCTGATGGGGCCCAGCTGCCCAGGGCAGGAGGAGGCACGTTAGATAAGACAATCAAACAAAGGCTGCACTTTGTATATTTGATTTGTCTGACCCTATTCCCAGACCCCACAGGGACAGGTTCTGAGCTGGCGGTGGGGGTGGGTGGGGTGATGGGAAGGACATGCGCCCCCCCCCCCTGGGACTGGCCAATCCTTTCCTGGTCCCTTGGCATCTCAAGAACTTAGTGGAATTTAGTGCTGAAGAGCCTCTGCTCAAATGCTAGTCATGCCTGGAGTTGACTCTCAGCCACTTCTCGGGTGGTGACTCCGTTTCCACCATATGCCAAAGAGCTTTCCGATGCCTACCTTCGAGCTTGTGAGGAGTCACAAGCAAGATCCTGTAGCTGCCTGTTCTGTAAGTTTTGTGTCCTCATCCTTCTCTGCCTTCAAAGGTCCTGGGGCCCCTTCATTGATAACCCAGGGAAATTGGGGGGTCAGGTATTGGCCTGACCCAGATGGAGCTCAAGACTATTGTCCAGACCAGTGGGATTCTGCCCACAAATTGTCTAGTTTTTCCCTAAGCTAGTAAAACCATAAACAGTAAAATGCCCTGGGCATCCAAGATGAAAAACAAAATAAAATTCTGAGCGTCAGCACTTCCGTTAGGACTGAAATTACACGAAAGGAACTCAAGAGATACGACAGAAAGGTAGAATCATGTGGTGGAATTTAGCAAGACGCTTTCATTCTTACAACATGAACTCAAAATCGCTTTGGATTTAATCTTGTTTTGTGATTTAAAAATTGTTGGAAGCTGGGTCGCTGGTGGTTCACATCTGTAATCCTAATTACTCAAGAGGCTGAGATTGTCGGTTGAGGTTTGAAACCAGCCTGGGCAGAAGTCTGTGGGACAATTATCTCCAATTAAAAAAAAAAAAACATAAGTGGAGATGTGGTTTAAGCAGCAGAGCATCAACCTTCAGCGAAAAAAGCTAAGCAAGTGTGTGAGGCCCCGAGTTCAAGCCCCAGTACCAGTACCAATAAATAGATGAATAAATAGATAGATGGTGATAAATAGATCATCCGGAAGGCACATATTACTAAAAGGCACAAAACAGTATTCAGAACAGGTAGATTTAATACTGGAACCAAAAGAAAAGTCTATACTGAATTCACAAAGGAACCAGAAATTGGTGGACTTCAGAGTTATGCCAGAGCTACGCTAGTACTCTAATGAGGTGTGTGTGTGTGTGTGTGTGTGTGTGTGTGTGCACGTGTGCATGCGTGTGCGCGTGTGTCGGCTCTGGAGCTCAGATTCAGGGCCTGGGTGCTATCTCATGAGCTTTTTCACTCAAGGCTGGCATTCTACCACTTGAACCACAGCTCCACGTCTGGCTTTTTGGAGATCAATTGGAGATATAGAGTCTCAGGGATGTTCCTGCCCAGGCTGGCTTCAATGCCCAGTCCTCAGATCTCAGCCTCCAGAGTCGCTAGGATTAGAGGTGTGAGCTACCAGCCGCCAGCCTGATGTGTGTCTTTTCCTTAAACCTCCTCATCACGCACCCTGAATCTGTTTGGTCCCTGTGCTACACCGCGCCAGGTGTCTGGGGACACATTTCTGGTGTGTTCCATCCGCCTTGATCTTCACTGCCAGCACCTCGGACAGTGGCAGACTTGCAGTCGCTAATGAACATTTGTTGTGTGGAGAACAAATCACTGGCTTACGAACCTCTGTCATCAGTTGTCTTATTCTCCCGTATTTCTGTTTCTCCAGGGACGAGGAGGTACAGAGTTCTTCAGCTCCCTGCCCCTCATCTGCTGTGTGACTTATGGCAGTGATGAGCCCAGGGACTGCTTTCATGAGTGATCATGAAGTGAACAGCAGTAGAACAGTCTTTGGGGCATCTCGGAAGGCCCCCAGTACCCATCTCCCAATGGCATCCATCTTTTCCTCCCCCTCCCCTATTCGAAGATAAACTCTGCTCTGATTCTACCCCCACCCCACCCCCACCTACCCACCCCCCAGTGGGAGATTTGGAACCCATGCCTTGTGTATCTTGGGCAAGCATTCTACCACTGAGCTGCATGTCCGGGCACTGGACATCCTAATAATATCCAGGGTGACGGCTCTTTCCCTGTGTCCACCCACTTCTCTCCATACCCTTCTCCCTCCAGAAGGCGGGCCTCTGAGGATTGCACCAATGGCTGCCTATGATCACCAGCTTCCCATTGAGTGTGTCCAATGGGAAGAAAGCAGGAGTCATCAAGGCCTTGGGATTTATTTGCTGTGGTCCGGTTGTGACTTTCACTCAGGGACATAACCCAGCTCCAGGACCCACATCCAAATGAGCTCCTCCTCTGCCTTCCAGAAACTACTATCTCTTCTAGTCTTTTCATGCCTGGGGCTCTCCTCCCAAGGTTTTTCTATTCACAAAATAGTCCCTGCACTCCTACTTTTTTGTTTCTTCACAATGGAGTCCCAATTAAATTTATCAGCCGGGTGCCAGTGGCTCATGCCTATAATCCCAGCTACTCAGGAGGCTGAGATCTGAGGGTCATGGTTCAAAGCCATCCTGGGCAGAAAAGTCCATGAGACTACTCTTATCTCCAGTTAACCACCAGAATATTGGAAGTGGCGCTGTGGCTCAAGTGTAAAGTGCTAGCCATGAGCAAAAAGAGCTCAGGGATAGCACCTAAGCCCTGAGTTCAAGCCCCACGACTGAAAAAAAAAAAAGAAGTGTATGAATTTGTGGGGCAGAGTGTAACACTTTAACATTTGTCAATCAGATGAGGGCACACCTCTGTCTTTAACTATGACAGCAATGATGGTCCCCCAATACCTTAGGCTCGAGCACAGAGGCCAAGTTCAGCTCACTGTGAAAGCTGGTCTGAGTTCCAATCCTACTGCCAGGGTAAATGAGTTGGCCATAGTTCACATCTTGCGAAGGCATTTCTACCCCAAGCTCTTGCTACAGGAAATGAAGGGCAATCCTGTTCTTGACTTTACCCACCAAGCATTTGGCAGAAAATGTAGCCTCGGAGACTCGAGTCAACATAAATTGTAGCTCCAATTATTTTTATAGGGCCAGCTGTTCTTTCCCCATAAATGAGGGCTGGAGCAGGGAGCTAGCGATGCTGAAGCAAAATATTGTTCGATTCTTGCTGGTCAGATGCTGGGCAGGGCAACTCCGGGGTTGGAAAAGCATTTTATGATGGAATCTATCCCTTCCCACCCAGACGCATTTCAGCCAGCCCCGAGGGGGGGAGGAGGGCTCTGGAACCGCCAAGAAGGAGCCAGAAGACCAGCAAGGCAAATCCTCAGCCCGTTTAGTTCCTCAGTACGACACTTCCTAAATCCCAGCTGACAAGGAGCCAATTTCATCCATTCCAAAAAAGAAAAGTGTGTGTGGGGGAGGAGGGAGTGGAGATCTAAAACTGCCCACTCCTTTTCCCTGGAGGAAAACCTGTGCCTTGTCCAAGTTCCAACTTCCTTCCTGCAAAGCGTGAAGCTGGGCTGGAAAAAGCCAGCCTTGTTCACTTGGCATGGCCCGTAGCCCTGGCTCGAGGTACAGACACTGGAGAGAATGGTCCAGAAGCTGTTGTCCTGAGTGCTGAGCCTGGGCTTCCGAAACCCAAGCCGGGGCTGGCTCCCTGGAAGACCATGGAACTGGCAGGCCTTTGGGTGTCGACCGCATGGCTTGGGTAGTAACTGCCCAGCCATGGCGCTCTTCCTCCAGCCTCTCCTAACTCCACCTCGGAAAAGCACACCCAAAGGAGCAGACGAATGGAAAGGAGTGATGGAGATAGGAAGGCAACGCGTTAGCCAGAAAAGAAGTCCAGCCTCTTAAATGAGGTATATAGGTTTATCGCTCTCCGAGAATAAGGGGACCCAGAGTTGTTGGGGTGCTAGGGATGGAGACTCCAGACTCTTTGCAATGGATTTCTCAGTCCTTTCTAGCTTAATACCTTCCCTGGCGCCCTCTCACCCTGAGAAGGGACAAGGAGGAAGTAAAGATACATCTCTGCAATTTGATGGCACCCACAGGAAGATGTGTTTTTACTCCTCATGTCCCATTGGCCAGAACTTACCACATGGGTGTGGGTGGCTGCCAAGCACTCTGGGAAATGTAGTCTTTGGGTGTTCTCCATGTCCCTGGCCTACCCTTAGGGTCGATCAAACTGATAACAATGGTTAAAGGGGTAGATTTTTGCGTCAGGAAATTCAGGGCTTTACTCATTCTCTCCAACTTTCTTGCTGTAGTTTAATGGCCACGGAGATATACATACCCACAGTGGATATCCCTGGGTTAGAAGAGGGACTAAATAAGGGTGCCTATGGGTGGGATGGATGGAATTCTTCTGATCACAGAAATCCTGTGGGAGCCGGAGCCATCCAAAGTCTGTTGAACAGGAGAGAGGCAATAGAATCGGGGCCTAACTGGAAAACACTGGCTTTTTGTGGTCTACGAAGGGCTGACTTCCCTTCTGCCCTAATGGCCTTGGTACAAAGCAGGGGTCCGGTCTCTTAGTAAAGGGACAGGCAGTAAAGATTTGAAACTATGGGATGTGACTACCTAACTGCCACAGCAGTCATCCATGATGAACAAACAAATGATCATGGCTGCATTCCAATAAAACTTTATTTATAAAAATACTTGGCAGACAAAGGCTTGTCCGCCCGTCATAGTTGTCTATGGCTTGATGCAGAGTTCTTTTAAGTAACAACCCCTTCTGCCATCAAAGTAGAACCCTCGTCCATAGAGACTCTCCCCTGTTGACGTCTGGAATTGCACCACTATACTTTCCCTAGCCAGAGGCAGAGTCCGCTTTGTGGGCCTTTAAGAAAAAGTAAATTCAGAATGCAAAATTCGGCATAAAAGTGAGGATTTATTTACCAGGAGAAATGCAATCCTGACAAGCTTTCAAAAGCTGATTCATATGAGCAATATAAAATCGATTACGCTACCATAATATTCTTATTAATGAAGTGCCAATCAGACATTGCATAATCCCCCCCCCAACATATATACACATTTTTAGAGGGCTGAGTTCTCTGCCCCTGACTCTAACAATGATTTTCTTAGATAGCATTCACGCTGGAGAATTCCATCTGTAGCAAATATTTCCCTCCAGACAGTGCACAGCCTGGCCACCTGGGTAAGAGTGTAGCTTTCAAAACCACTAAGCTATCCTGGCAATAGCTTCACTATGCACAGATTAAGTGCAAACCACAGAAAAATATACCACTAAACCAAAACTAAACATATTACCATTCAAGTTCCCTTTCAAATGGATCCCAAAGACGTGTCCAAGGCCACAGCTGACAGAGCAGAGAGTGTTTCGGAGAGGAAGTTGCAATAGAAAGAGACAGGGGTCTCAACCCTTCTGTTTGCAAATTTTAGCAAAATGAACGGCATGTGCACAAGTCACTGGGCTCTTCCCAGTAGGAAAAGGAACCTATGGGTATGAGGAGCCCTGGCCCATGACATAGAGGAACTGGCCCCGGGGGTCCCAGATTCCCAGACTCCCTTGTGGCATCTTCGTGCCCCACCCTGAAAAACAGCATCCAAGGAAATTAAATCTGACCAGCCCACACTCTGTAATGAAGTCATTCCACTTTGGTGCCCAGAAATGCCTGGGGGTGGTAGGGAGGAGGGAAAATGAAAATCCATGTGCCATTTCTCTTTAAGAAATTTATTTAAAAAATCAGCCAAATAATCTCATGAAGAGACATTTCCAAATTTGTCCCAACAAAATCTCTGCTGTGTCAGCCAAGCCGCTCCCACCCACGCCTGGTCCAGAAGTACAGATTTTCCACATGCTGGTTCAAAGTTAGTCACATTTGGGATGAGATTTGATCATCCGAGTGGATTCTCCCACTAGCTCATGTGGCGTCTCTTGGTGGAGTTTGAGCCATAAGTTTGTGCTGACCTCCTGGTAGTGGTGTCTCTAGCGGCCAGCCCCACAGGACAAAGGAAAACCACGGAAAACCATGGGAACAGATGAGACAATGAATCAATAACTTCCTGTTCATTATCATTTTTCTAAATCCACACAAAATAAACTAAGATCCTCATATAGACTCGTGAATTTGGTGCTCCATTCTTGTCATCAAATTGTATTGTCAGGGATTCACTGTGTGTGTGTGTGTGTGTGTGTGTGTGTGTGTGTGTGTGTGTGTGTGCATATATTGGAGCAAGTGACTTGAACAAAGACCCCCAAATCTAGTGGCTAGAAGATGAATCAAATTTATTTTTCATCTGCTCCTTCCATGAGCCCAACGTTTCTTTGCTGTTCCCCAGGAACTCCAACCCTGTGAGCCCAAGTCAATCTTGCTCTTCTATGTGTTGATTGTGCCAATCATCTGTTATAGTAATAAAAACATAACACAAAAATTCATACATATTTGTGTGTATACATATAGTATATATACATATAGTGAGATGCCATAAACAAATAGATATGAGTATATTACTCACATAATTGCATGTTCCAGATAGAAAATTTGAAAAGCAGAAATGTCCAAAGGAAAAAGAAACATGTAACTCACCTCTGCAATGGCCTCCATGAAAGTTTGATCTAGAACCTTCTAAGCTTTTTCCTATGAATATGTCTTTTTTTGCATAAATGAGATCAAATTGCCCATAATGTTTCACAATTGCCCTTTTGCTTCTTTGTAGCTTGTAAACATTTCCTTAAATATTTTTCAAATGGCTGTCCTGCGTTTGATCATCTAAGGAGAATTTACCTAAGTCTCTCTTATCAAACCTGTACAAGGGTCTAAACTCCTTTTTCATGGTTTGGGGGATTTGGAATCTGTGTACATGCCTATGCCCATGGCCACTCTTCTCCATCTTCCTGTCTTCTTTGCATTCCCCAAGTCTTCCCAGACTTTTCCCACCTGAGGATCTTCCTACATGGTGTTTTCTACCCTGTTTTAAGAGTTTTTTTTCTCCTAAACAAATGAATGAATGAATCTTCCTTGCCCTGTCCCGAGTCTGGCTCTCCTCAGCTGACCTGCTGGTCATGAGCAGCCTCAGCCCCAGACCCACATGTCCTGCAGAGTTCCGTCAGAAGTGGACCAACATCTTTTCACACACTTCTCCAGGGATCTTCCTTGTTTTTTTTCTCATCATTAAATTCCTTGTACAGATCTTCCTTCATCAGCACCCACACAGGGGAGTGATGTCTAACCTTTATAACAAGCACCTTAGCTCCAAGTGGCTCTGAGAGGCACAGCTTTCCTGAATGAAAACAGCCCCGTTTGTACCTCACAGTGCTGGCCCTGCAGTGCTGCACGCTGCCCATGTTTTCCAAGTCGTTCATTTCTCAGTGCTCCATTGCTTATCTGAGTGGATCGTGTCTTTCCTACTGCCATCCGGCTGACCCAAAATGCCTGGAGGTGGTGGGGAAATGACACCCAGAGTCTCTGTGGTAGTAAAAAGAGCTGGCCTTCCATTCCTGTGAGTTCCACAGGCACAAACCCGACCAGGCAGGATGGAAAATATATGGGGATAAAAAGATCTCTGTACTGAATATGTGTCGACTCTTACCATTAAAGTCATGGAGATGCAGTGTAATATTTGCATTTTATTAGATACTATAAGTAATACAGAGACGATTTTCCTTTTGTTTTGCTTTGCTTACCTTTTGAGATAGGTTCTTGCCATTTAGTCTAGACTCTGGCCTTCAGCTCAATCCTCTGGCCTCTACTTTCTGATAGGCATGTGTCACCAAGTCCATGTCTAGAGATCATTTGAAATATGCAGGTGTTATAGGCTTTGTGCAAAGATGATGCCATTTCATAAGACTTGAGAATCTATAAATTCAGATACCAACAGACCATACACCTACACATGTGTAAGTATAAGATAAAATATATGACACTATTACTTGAGTACTTATTGAGATGTAACAGAAACTGCTATTTGCTCCCTCACTACTCATTCTCTTCATCTTCTTTTATAAGGGAACCCCCTGAGATTTTAGTGAGAGCTGTCACCACCCAAGTAGAAACTACAATTCCCAGCATCCCTTGCAGCTAGTTGCAATCACATGACTCCCATCGTGCTGCCATTTCTGCCCAGAGTGATTTTTTTTTTTTAATTTTACCTTTAGACTAATACAGGTGCCAGTTATAAACTACCTTGTACAGGTTAGTCTCAATGTGAGTCTGCATCAGAAGTTAAACTTATATCCTGATTAAGGCAGGTGTCAACCCAGCCAGAACGTTCTTGTTGGAGCAAGAAGAGGAAAGTTCTCAGGGGGTATTGAGATGGCAGGCCAGAAATTCCATTTCCGCTTCTCCCACTTCTACTTCCGCTTCTTCTTGCCTTTCTTTTAAGGCTCCCATTTCCTCTTTGGTACAGCGCAGCAATTTTCCGCTGTCATGGCGGGCTTGGAGAGCAGTTGTGGCACAAGCTAGGAGCAGGTATTGTAGCTCTGTGACATGCTACCACAGAGGCCAGCCAGACACCGCCTGAGCCCTACAGCCAGACATCTTGTGTTCAAATTCTAGCTGTGTCACGAACTCACTTGTAGGGAAGATTACTGGGATCTGTTTGATCATAATTGAAAAAATGATCTGAGAGCCAAAGCAGAAAGTGCTTCCACAGATTCTCAAGGCAGGTTCAATGTCAGGGATCTGTCCTGGGGGGAGGGAGGAGGGCCGAGGGGGGTGGAGGGAGGGAGGAGGCCTTGGGGTAGTGGTCAGAGCTATCAACACCTTCCTCACATCCCATTTATTGACTTGCTCTAGAGTCAAGTGGGGAAGGAGGGCTGGAACGACTCCAGGGCTGGAATGAGCCCCCAAGTCAAGTTCTGCCTTCTGTTAATGGGGAATCCCTGCTCCCTGCAGATGCGAAGAGGATGATTCAAAGCAGACGTGTCTGGGAAATGGCAGGGCCAGGCAGGAAGTGGTCTTAACAGGAGCACTGGCAAAAGGAAAACAGAGGAGCTTCTGCCCATGAGAAAGAGCTTGAGTGAAGTTGACCAGGGCAGGTTAAGTAGGAAAAGGTGGTTGAATCTGGCTTGCTGGGCACTTGCTGTACTGATTTCTTCTAAGTCACTTGACTGAGCCATCGGCGGAAGGTCAGGTGGGAGGTGGAAAGTGTGCATCTTTGCCGGGACCCTCCTGTGTCTTCCAATGGCTGGGAGAGGTTGGGAGCAGAGGGCGTGAGCTCAGTGGGGGCCAGGGGCCAGTGAGCACCAGCTTGGAAGGGGGCAACTGTGACGTCCCTCCCCATCCCCCAGCCCTGGCGGGTGGGTGCAGAGCAACCCTGAATTAAATGCTGTTGGAGAGAGAAGAGGTCAACCAGGCGGGGACACATTACATAACCACTGGGCTTCAGGCTCCAGAATTCAGCCTTCAACTTCTCCCCTTCTCCCCGCAAAGTAGACTAGGTAGCCTCTGTGTGTGTGTGTGTGAGTGTGTGTGTGTGTGTGTGTGTGTGTGTGTGTGTGTGTGTGTGTGCCAGTGCTGGGGCTTGAACTCAGGACCTGGGTGCTGTCCCTGAGATCTTTTGCTCAAGGCTAGCCTTCTACCACTTGAGCCACAGCTCCATTTCCAGATTTTTTGATGGTTAACTGGAGATAAGAGTCTCACAGATTTTCCTGCCTGGGCTGGCTTCAAACCTCCATCTTCAAATCTCAGCCTCCTGAGTAGCTAGGATTGCAGATCCTATAGATCAATAACGTACATATTTTATGTAACATATGTATTTTTTGGCAGGATTGGGGTTTGAAATCGGGACTTTTATGTTGGCTAGATAGGGGCTCTACCACTCCAGCCACGCCACTCCAGCTGGAGCCACGCCCCATTGCTTGAACCACACATCTTGAGGCTCCCCCCTCCCCCCCAGCCCTAGGCTTGCTGTCTTGTCATCTGTTTGAAACAGTTTGGATCCCTCGAAGGTTAAGGCCTGGGTTGGGCTTGCTTCCTTCTTCCCATCTGCAGGATGGAAGCCAGTGTCTCGTCACCTTCTGGTTTGGGTTTGAGGTTTGTTTGTTTTTAAGATTGAACGTTATCACCCACGGGGAAAAGCTCAGCATGGAACCTGCTTCCTAGAAACGCTCAATATACTTTAACAACTCTGCAAGGATTTTTATGTGTGCTGTGTTATATAGCAAGCAGATTTTAGCACAAGTGCAAGGGAGGGGAAGACAATGGGACTGTCCTGGGGGAAACGTTTTAAACTTTACCAGAATTAAATTCGTATTGATCTGAAGGAGATTTAGAATAAATGAAGATTGTAACCCAGGAACAACCATCAAAAAAAAAGAAAGAAAGAAAGAAACCCGCTCAAAAGAACAGTAAAAAAAAAAAAATCAGCAGAGAATTAAAAGAAGAAATATTAAAAAATATATTTACTTACCCAAATTGTAACAATCAGCCACACACAGGCCACTGGGATCCTGATAGGCAAGGGACACTTCAGCCGGACATGGGAGTGTATTCCTGTAGTCCTAGTACTTGAAAGGATAGAGCATTTGAGGAGGACCTGAGTGCATAGAGCTCAGCATGACTGACAACTCATGTGGTCTCATGTCTCCAATTCGCAGGCACGAGAGCCACATGACCAACACATACCCAAGACTTCCCCTCACCTGGGCACTGGCCCTGAGCTTCTTTTTGCTCAAGGCTACCACTCTACCACTTGAGCCACAGCGCCACTTCCACCTTTTTCTGTGTATGTGGTACTGAGGAATTGAACCCAGGGCTTCATGCATGCTAGGCAAGCACTCTACCGCTGAGCCACATTCCCAGCCCCAGACTTCTCATCTCGAAGTCCTTTCCTGGACTCTCCTGGACTTAAGAACATGGGCTGGCCAGGTGCCGGTGGCTCACGCCTGTAATCCTAGCTACTCAGGTAGCTGAGATCTGAGGATCGTGGTTCAAAGCTGGCCCAGACAGGAAAGTCACCACAAGACTCTTATTTCCAATTAACCATTCAAAAACTGGAAGTGGCACTGTGGCTCAAGTGGTAGAGTGCTAGCTTTGAGCACAAATCTGCTCAGGGATAGCAACCAGACCCTGAATTCAAGCCCCACAACTCTCTCTCTCTCTCTCTCTCTCTCTCTCTCTCTCTCTCTCTCTCTCTCTCACACACACACACACACACACACACACACACACACACACACACACAGAACATAGGCTGAGGAATTACAGGCTTGGGTTTGAATCTAGGATCTATCTCCTACAGGCTGTGTGACATGTCAACTTTCTTAACCTGTCTGAGCCCCAAGCCCCTCGCCTGTACAGGGTGGATAAGTAACAGCGAATGAACATTTAGTCGCTTTCTCAATGAACATTTATCATCCTCCCCAACCCCCACCCCAAATATGCCCACCAGAGAGAAACAGGCAGCCAAACATTGTTCCCTGGAGTGCAGGTCCAGCCAGGGGCTGAGGCTAGTGGCCAGGGGAGGGGGGGGGGGAATACTGTGCTACCAAAGTCTGCCCCCTCCTTGTGGGGAAAGACCCCCAAGCCCCCTTTTTCCTGACACCTGTAGTAATCCTTGGTGGAATGCCTCTGAAAAGATACAGAAGAAATTCTTAAAATATATTTCCCTCCGCTGCAATGCATTCCATATGCCAGGGGAGCCCCTATTTACCTTCTGGCAAATGCCCCCCCCCTCCACTGGGGAAATCCTTATCGAGCGGGCGGGCGGGGGGCGGGATGGGGGAAGATCTCCTACCTGACAGCTGGAAGGAATTTAGCAGAAAATGCCAAGTTCTGTTCCCCAAGAAGAATGGAAACCGCAAGAGGATTTGCGAGCTTCTTGAGCAGGGCTCTGCTGGGGGCGGGGGAGGGGGAGAGAGTGGGGGGCAGAGGCGGGGGAGACCCTCCCAACCTCCCCCCAAGCCCGCCAGGGCCCCCTGGTGAAGCTCACTGGGCTCCTGGGCCTCTGTTTCCCCATTTGTAAAGAGAACCCGCAGTCTACCTTTCTAGGGGGCCTTGTCGGTGGCGTCTAAGTTGGCAGGGGTCCTGGGGGAGGGTACAGGCAAGACGTTGGGCAGAAATGAGGGAGAAATGGACGCCATGTCCCTTGCACAGAGACCTTCAGCCTCACTATGCAGTGTGGCGCCCGGACACCACAGGGCCGGGAGGGTCTCATGGTACACGGCCTCCAGGCCTGGCTTTGGGACGTCACCCAAACAAACAAACACGTGAAACTCCTCCACTATCTCTGCCCCAACCCCCCTGGGAAAGATGGAGGGATGAGCCACCCCGAGATCTACCTACTCACGATCCTTCCCACGTCTGTGGGGTGAACAGATGTCCCTAGCAGCGGCAGCTCCTTCTAGAAGGATCTCTGCCCGTGCCTGCTGTGCGGTGTGATTGTGTGGTGTGAATACAGTGACAGCTCCTGAAGCCCATTGGTTCATGACGGGAGGCAGGTGCAACATGATTGGTGGAGCCTGGGCCCTGGCCTCCTGGGTGCGCATCAGCTTCTAACCCGTCTCCCAGGAAGCTGGAAGAGGCTGAAGGTGGCCCGGTGTCCCCTGTGCCTGGCCACCCTGCCAGACTCGGCGCCTCTCTTTTTCTTCTGCTTTCAGAGCTGCCGGAGCAAGAGAAGAAACACACGGAGCTTCTAGGATGTCGGCCTTCCTCTTGGGAAGCAAAAGCAAAAACTCTCAGAGCCTTGGGTTTGGCCAGTGTCTCAATATCTCCTTGGCCCCGGGGAACGGAGGGTAGATGAACCCAAATCCACAGAGGACTCCCTGGTTTGAGGCTAACCTGAGCACACTCTAGGCCGTGAGCCTCATGGCTCCCCTCTTTCTATAGCATATGGGCGCGTGCGTGTCTCCATGGATCTGACCGCCTGCCCATCACCTACTGCCCCACGGGGCGAAGCTCAGTTTCTGGGTGCTCCATTTCCTGCACGCAACCCGTCCGTGTATCTGCATCCCAGGACCCCTCGGACCAGGCCGAAGTCACCCAGGGTTCCAGGGTCCCCGGGACATGCATCAAAGCCCTCGGCATCGTTGATGCCATGCACCCATCTGTTCTAGGGCACAATGCATGGTCTATGAGAGCAGCAACTCTGTCTGCCTGTGCATTCATAGACACCACCACCACCACCCCGCCCCGGCCTGCAGCAGTGCCGGTCACATTTGTTACTCTACTCCTTTTCCTGTAGGAGCTGACAGTCATTAAACTAGAACCCCAACAGGAACAGCCCTGAGGTCCCCAGAAAGACATTCTCACCCTGAGCAAAGGGGGAAGATATGGCTAAGCAAGTGTTTCTTTAGGTATCTCTTAAGATTGTCTTTTCCAAAACATGATTGCTCCCGGCCTAGGGGTCAACTTCTGCTAGCTCTGACGGGCACTCTAGGTCTGACGGGCACTGCGAGGTCTGAGGCTCCAGACAGGAAGAGTCCGCCACTCTCAGGAATGGTGTTTGCACACGGTATCAAAACCAGCCCCATGCCAAGTAATACTGACATTTGGCAAATGTCTCCGGCAGAAAAATATGTGAATGTGGAGGCTTCACAGGACAGAGCCAGATTCCTTTTCTTCTCCCAGAAATCGAACGGTGCAGTCTACATCCTGGCTTGGAAAAATTCCCACTCTGTGGAGTAATAGGGAAACACACACACACACACACACACACACTCGCCAGAGATCTCACAGGCTCTTCGATTTGTCAAAATGCATCATTTCTAAGTGGATTTTTTTTTTAAAGTTTGAGATGCTTCCAAAATATTTATAAAAAACAGAAGGGCTCTTCAAAGTCAGGAGTCAAAAAGAGACCTGGGAGCAGGGCAGAGAGGGAGGCTGCTTTGTAAATTCCCGGGAAGAAGAGGGCCCTGGATCAGGGGCACAAGGGAGCAGGGATGGGGGAGGGGGAAGAGGGGATCTTCTGCCTGCCAGAAGTGCCCTCTGCAGCCATGTTCCATCCAGGTCACACGTGATTCCGATCTTAATGTGTAGTATGTACTGGACATCCCTAACATGTGTGTGTTTCCATATAGCTAAACAGTCATCTGTGTGGTGTAAACATTTCTACACAGAGACCAGGCCTGGTGGTTCACTCCTATAATCCCAGCTACCTGGGAGGATTCAAGGTCAGCCTTGGCAGAAGTGCCACTTAGAAATGATGCAGTTTGACAAATCGAAGAGCCCGTGAGATCACCGGCAGTGCACAACTCTAACCCTACTTCCTCCAGGGACAGAGGTAGGAAGACCAAGGTTCCAAGCTAGCTCCAGAAAAAAAGCAAGAGGCCGTATCTGAAAAATAACCTAGGAAGTGGCGCTGTGGCTCAAGTGGTAGAGCGCTAGCCTTGAGTTGAAGAGCTGAGGGACAGCGCCCAGGCCCAGAGTTCAAGCCCCAGGATTGACCAAAAACCCCAAAGAGTCCCACATAAAATTCCACCAGTGTAATGAACCATTCCTTTCCGTTAGACCTAGGCTCATTTAAAACATTTCCCACGTTCTTTGACCTATCGATCCTTGTCTCAGGTTTACATTTCTGGTGTGAACAATACGGAGAGTTAAAAACCAGTTCGTACTGCACGGGGAGGCTGGCAGGAATGTTCTGGAACACGTGTGAATGTTCTTGGTTTCTCTGGCTTACTTAGCTCTGCCTAAGCCACACACACACACACACACACACACACACACACACACACACACACACACACACACACACAGCGCTCACACACACACACACACACACACACACACGGCGCTCACTCACACACACACACACACACACACACACACACACACACACACACACACACACACGGCGCTCACACAGACCACGTGGCTCTGAGCCAATAAAACTTTATTTATAAGAGGTAGCCAGCGGACACACTTGGCCTGCCACGATGATACAACACTCAACCCTGAACAGGGAGCATCAAACAGGACTCTAAAGCCTCACCCGGCCCTGGGCTGTGGCTCATGCCTGTAATCCCAGCTACACAGGAGGCTGAGAAACAAAGATAGCTGTCTGAAGCCAGCCTGGGAGGGAAAGTCTTTGAGACGCTTCTCTCCAGTTAACCACCAAAAAGCCTAAGTGGCGCGATGGCTCAACTGGCAGAGCACCAGCCTTGAGAAGAAGAAAACAAAGCTCAGGGACAACATCCCACCGGCCCTGAGTTCAAGCCCCAGGGTGAGCACAAGAACAAAAGAAAATAATCCACTGAGGCATCTCTCCGATCCTCGAGTTTTACTTCACAGGCTGGGGTCTCCAGGTGGCAAAGCAGGTGTACAGCTAGACGTACAGTGCACATTCGGCTCTTACCCCTTCCTTTTCTCTCTGTCCTTACCCTGAACCCCTTAAACCCAGCTGAGCCCCCTCCCATTGGAGGCTCTGTTCCTCCAGGACACAGCGGTGACCCCTGTCCCCGCTCGGACCCCTCTTTCCTGGGTTTAGGAAGGCGGCTGGGGGAACTTGGAGCCCGGTTATATTGTCAGGCTCTTCTTAATCCATCCCAGTAATCGACTCCAAATCTGCTTCTGCACAACCCCAGTGGGTTCTTTGCTCTTCTGCGGGAGGCTCTGGTCTTGGAGATCAACGCCATTAGCACGGCCTCCAGGGGCCTGGCAGAAAACTTTCGATAGGAACTTGCAGCAACCCCAACTCATACACGGGCCAGTTCACTTTCCCCAGCAGCTTTCTCTGCCCCAGAGAAGGTCCAGGCTGACGTTACTGCCGTGTGCCTGGTCCTGGGGCTTGAACTCAGGGCCTGGGTGCTGTCTCGGAACCTTTTTGCCCCAAGGCTAGCCCTCTACCACTTTGAGCCCACAGCACCACTTCCAGTTTTCTGTTGTTTAATTGGAGAAAAGAGTCTCATAGACTTTCCTGCCTGGGCTGGCTTTGAGCTGCGATCCTCAGATCTCAGCCTCCTGAGTAGCTAGGATGACAGGCGTGAGCCACCAGCAACTGTGAGGGTCAAGTAACAGCTTCAAAGACTTGACGTTCCCCCTCCACCCCCCAAAAGCAACACTTATCCTGGCTGCTTCTCCAGGGTCGATTTGTCTAGCTGATGGCCGGAAGACGGTATGAGTGTAAGTGTTCAGATCGTGCCTTGGCCAGAGAGGGGAAGTCCAGCCTTCGGTCTCACACACACTCAGGTGGACATTTACATAAATCACTGGCCACGCCCCCCAGGCGGATGGCTGGACCTTCCTGTCTTTGTACAGGGTTGGACATCTTCCACTGTGCTCTGTGTATCAAAATGCCGACACGAATGCATGCCCCACAAGGCTATTGCATAAGAAGAATTTTCATGGTGTGAGCCAAGTGTTTTTAACTTGATTTAATGTTTGGAGTGGGGGGAAAAAGGAGGAGGAGGTGGAAGAGGAGAGGGGGAAGAAGAGGAGGAAGAGAAAAAGAATGTTTAAATCACCCAGAGACAAATTCGGACTGCCCAGCTCCAATCCTCCTGGGGAACTGGGAGGAAGTCAGTATACTTCAGACTCCCACAGCGCAGCGGTAGTGGCTCCCTCCTGTCATCCCAGCTGCTCGGGAGGCTGAGATCTGAGAATCCTGGTTCAAATCCAGCCCAGGTAGACATATCGGTGAGACTCTCATTTCTAATGAACCAGCAAAGGGCTCGAAGGAGAACTGCGATTCAAGTAGGAGAGCTCTATCCACAAGCCAGAAGCCCAGCCAGAACCCAAGGCCCCAAGTTCAAATCCCGGTACCACCTCAGGTGTGCACACGCATGTGTGTGCGTGTACGTGCACGCGCGCGCGCGCACACACACACACACACACAGAGGCTCTGAGAAGCAAGAAAAGTCCTGCTCTTTGTCTCATTTCCCAGGACTATGGAAAGGTGCCTAATAGCATCTCAGGAAAACAGCCCGGGGAAAGCTTGCTTGAGGAGAAGGTTCTCCTTCGTGTGTGATAAACCATCGGCCATCTCAGGATGCGCTGAGCCATCTGAAGAGGCAACAGAGAATGTTCTCGCCGGTGGAGCTCACGTTTGCAGGAAGTGTAACGAGACCTCAGAGGCCCACTGTGGTCAGGGGCTGGCAACAAGTCAGCGAGGTCTGTTTCAGTGTGAGCTGAAACCTCTTTACCTGGAATCTTGTTTGGACATTCCCCCCCCCCCCCCCCCCCCAGCAACCTCAGCTATCTGGAAGCAAGCCAGAAAGACCAAAGTTAGGCAGGATTGTGTGGATCAGGGTCTTCCCAGAGTCACCGGACCAGGACTCCTCCCCACCACCTCCCCTTTCCCTGGATGATCCCTTGTGGAAGGAAGAATCACCCTTCCTGGGGTCAGGGCTCCTGCGGTGGCAGAAGGGACTTGGGCATGCAGAGAAGTTGCTTGAGGGAATGGACATGTAGGAAAAGGTCCGGGATTCTGTGTACTCTGGTCTGGGGTCAGTCACTGCAGGGGCCTGTGGTCTCCATCCTCAGCCCTTGGGGACCTCAGAGGTCGAGCTCTCTAGTTGAGAACTTGCAAGGGAAAATATGACTTTAAGAAGGTGAGTGTATGTTGGGGTGGGGAGTGGGGGTGGCGCTGGTGGCTCACGCCTGTAATCCCAGCTACTCAGGAGGCTGAGATTTGAGGATGGCTGCTAGAAGTCCAATCCAGGCAGGAAAGTCTTTGAGAGTCTTCTCTCCAATTAACCACCAGAAAGCCAGAAGCGGAGCTGTGTGGCTCAAATGGTAGAGTGCCAGCTTTGAGTAGAAAAAGCTAAGTAAGAGTCTGTGGCCCTGAGTTCAAGCCCCAGTACAGGCACAAAGATAAAATTTTAAGAAATGGGACGGGGAGGATGTGTGATGAGTGGATGGAATTTGGAAAGTCTGCTTTATTACAGAAAGCAAAGAAGGACTCGCTGGGATTTTCCAGGTGTCCACCCGGATGCCTTGCTGACCCCAGCCTACAGTAACCCACGTTCACCAAAGTGGCATTTCTCTGGCCATTACATCCTTGAACACAAGGTGAGCTTACTACCCGTGGGGGCCACAAAAGAAGGAGGAGCTAGAGAGCAAATAGATCAGCCATGCCAGACCGAGTGCTAAGCAGTTCTGTATGTACTTTTGTGTGTCCGTCCTGGGGCTCGAACTCAGAGCCGCACGCTCTCACATGGCCTTTTCTTTCAAGGCTAGCACTCTACTACTTGAGCCACACCTCCACGTCTGGCTTTTCGGTGGTTAACTGGTAATGAGAGAGTCTCACTCGCTTTTCTGCCCAGGCTGGCTTCGAACTGTGATCCTCAGATCTCGGCCTCCGGAAAAGTGGCTAGGATGCCAGGCGTGAGCCCCTCCCTCCCTCCCCTCCTCCCCCACCGGCAGGGCCTGACCACGCTAAGCGTTTAGAGATTCCATTTAATCACGTAGCACTCCATCGCAATAGCATGGCTCTTCCCACTTGACAGAGGAGGAAACCGAGGCTCCAGCTAGGAAGGTGGGGGGGGAGGGGGTTCTCTGTTGTTCTAGGTGGCGGAGCAGGGGAAGGAAAGATCCAGACTTGGACTTAGAAAGAAATGAGGCAGAGGTCACGAGAAAGGTCAGCCATCTCCCAACTTCTCTTTAACTGCATCCAGAGCCGGGCACCATTTACTCTTAAATACTGGGGATGGGGGTCCCCAGGACTGGATACGAAGGTACCCAAGCCAGGGAAGGGGCGTGGCCTCTCCACACAATCATGTCACCAGCCCCCAGGACACGAGGGTGGGGGGGCGGGCGGGATTGGGGGGGGGGGGAAGAGACAAGATCTCAGCAAGCCACTGATCTATCCATAAAGCGAAATGGCTCAGCGGCTCGCTTTCCATCAGCCTGAGTTACGAGCTTGGCGATTTGCGGGTGGGACGTTTACAGGAACCAGGAGATGTGTTATCTGATGAAAATTACTTCATTGAATATCCTGACTTGACAGGCAGAGGACTGGGTCTCTGGAAGACTCTGCCAGCAGGGATGGGGTTGGTGGGTTTTTGTCTTTTTTTTTAAGTCCCTGGATATGTTTAAGAAAAGCAACTGCTATCTTCTCACTCACCAAGGGATGGCCATGAGGCGATTCTGGCATCCAGCGGGCAATCTGCCACCAGGATGTGGCCCTGGGAGGTCTCAGAAGATCGGCTTTCGTTGTATGACAATAAGATGGCTGCAGAGCCGGGGCGGGGACCTGTGCGGTGATGCTTAAGCCATCGGAGAGAAAGAACGCAAGTGGAGATCATGAAGCCGGGCTGTGGAGGGGAATCGTGCCTCAGCCCTGAATTAACCTGTTTATTTTTATTGTTTATTTTATTGCCGGTCCTGAGCTTGAACTCAGGGCCTAGGGGCTGTCTCTGAGCTGTTTTCAGCTCAAGGCTGATGCGCTATCCCTTAAACCACTGATGGCTTTTTTTTTGAGGGGAAGGGGTGGTTCATGGGAGATCAGTCTCATGGACTTTCCCGCCCAGGCTGCCTTTGAACTGCGATGCTCAGACCTCAGCCTCCCGAGACACAGCCTGGCTTTCCTACCCATTTTGTCCGCTTTGAGCTTTTCTTAAAGGCAGAGTTACAGCCCAACCGTGAGCGGGAGCGCCAGCCTTGGGTGCTGCTGGGAGGGTCCCCACACCATTGCCCTCTGCTCTCTTCGGCCGCTTTGGCACAGATGGGTGTTCAGCACGCACTTTCACGTCTGCTTCGCCCAGAGAGCCTGCTCCATACTGCCCAGGACAGAGCAGCTTCCCCCAGGAACTTGAGCAGCAGCCCGGGTCTGGGCTGAGACTGGGGAGGGGGGGCAGGGAGGGGGTGCAGAGAGGCAGGTCTTCCATTTCAATTAGACGTGCTGTCCAGATAACTTGGGAGAGGAGGCAGAGGGCACGGGGAGGGGGAGGAATGGTAGAATCACAGCGTCTCCCAAATCTCTACCCCTGTGCCCTGGGCCTCTCCCTCCCTGCCTCCCGCTCCTCTTCTGGCTGCCTCCCTCGGCCATCAGACACCCCCACGCACAGAGAAGGAAGGAGGGGACAGACTGGGCCCGTGAGCAGATCTTCTGATCCTTCCTCTCTCCGAGGATGCCAGTTGTACAGCTCTGCTGCCCTGGGCCAGGCAGTGTGGCAGGCATCTGCTGACTGCCTAGCACCTAGCACCTTTCAGGTCCACATTAAATACCTGTGCTGGTGCACATTAAGCTTTTCAGTGAAGAGCTAAAGCCTGGCCATAGCATTATTTCTTTAGGATCACACAGCTTGTAGCAGAGTCCAGGTCTGGCTGAGTTCAAAGGCCACGTGTATGCAATAAACCATGTGGCCTCTCGTACAGTGGTTATGGGGTAGAATGCCTGATCCTCCCATCGGGAGCTAATGGGGTAGGGGTGCCGAGGGGATGATCCACTGAGATCTAGAAAGAAAACATTAAAACCTTAGGAGTACCTCACGTCTTTATAGGTCTACAAAATTTCTTCCTTCCTTCCTTCCTTCCTTCCTTCCTTCCTTCCTTCCTTCCTTCCTTCCTTCCTTCCTTCCTTCCTTCCTTCCTTCCTCCCTCCCTCCCTCCCTCCTTCCTCCTTCCTTCCTTACCTTCCCTTCTCTCCCTCCCTCCCTCCTCCCTCCCTCACTCCTTCCCTCCCTCCCTCCCTCCCTTCCTCCCTTCCTTCCTCCCTTTCTTTTCTCTTAGGTAGAGTTTGGCTATATAGCCCAGGCTAGCCTCAAACTTGTGGTCTTCCTGTCTTCATCTTCTGTATGCTGGGATTACAGGCATGCCCCACATGACTGCTCTTATCTATGTATGTGTGTATATGTGTCCAGTATTATACATCACATACCCATTACTATAATGATGTACATATATATATGTGTGTCATAAGTAATATATATGTATATATACATATAATATGCTCTATATGTGTATATGTGTATAATGGATTCTCAAAGATTTTCCTAGTGATAGTTGCATGATCAAAATGGTGTGAATATCCACAAATAATGTGATGAATAAATACATGGGCCCTATTCATCTGGTAGAATACCAAGGAACTGGAAAACCTCTTGTAATCCTCGACAAACGTGACTGAATCTCAAACGCACAACGAAAAACAAGTCAGACCTAAAATTGTGCAGGCGCTGTGGTTTCGTTTACATAAAGTTTAAGAATCATATTGAATAAGTGAAGCTCTGGCATTCGAAGTTGGGGTAACAGTTGGGCACGGTGTTGTATGACTGTAATCCCAGTGCTCGGGAGGCGGAGACCAGAGGATCACGAGTTAGAGGCCAGCTTGAGTTACCAAAAAAATACACAGAAAGGAATCTGGGGGCACAGCCGGAGGAATGAGCGATTCTGATTCTGGATGTTTCTTTCATCCTGAGCAAACCCTCGGAGCGTGGCTCGGCGGAACTACTCCGGAGTCGGAGGATGCAGGAGTCTCCCTGAGGAGCGTGGGTGATGGACAGATAATAAAACCGGTTCCCCTGGCCTGAGAACATTTACAGCCCCAATGCTAATGGCCCAGAGAAACACGGGGCCTGGTAACCACTTTCTCCTCCTCTCCCTCTCTCCTCCCGGGCCAGCAGGTTAATGGAGGTCATAAACTACTGAGTATCTCCATGATGAGAATGGCCTCCCTCCGCCCAGTGACCCATCGGGCCTTGATTGACAGCTAGGCCTTGCATTCCTTTGCTGAGGGGAGGGGGGAGGGCAGAGGCTGTGACCTGAACCACCTGACCCTGCCTCCCTTGGGAATTTCCCAGAAGTCTTTGGGAGTTGTAAGCCTCCATCGTCCAGGCTCCGGGCAGAAATGGTTCAGACTCCTACAGCGAATGCACAACCGTCATCAGGACTCGGTCCTCAGATAATTGCCCCATTTCTAAGAGAGTAGCTTGTTAGTCTCTTCTAGGTGGTGGTGCATTTGCTCCATCCTTTATTGAGGCCATCTGAATCTATACAGCGATTAACCCTTGGGGAAGGGCCCCCCCCCAGGGCCTCCCCCCCCCCCCCCCCCGTGATTCACTGCCTCTGGGATGAGGGACTTCCGGAAGGACCTTCCTGCTCAGGATGGGGACCGCCTAGGCAGGCCGGTAGATGTTGGGTAGCTGAGCATCAGACTGTGGCTTCCGATTCTTGGTCATAAAAGAGATCCTGACTCCCACGCTCCCTTCTGTCTTGAGCTCCTTCTGTAAGGTGAGCCAGCAACTACCGTGTCAAGAAGATGGAGAAATCCTCAAGGCAAGGAAGTGGGTCCTCTGGTGGCCTCCATGGTGTGCGCCATCTTGGAAATGGACCGCCGGATGAGACCAGAACCCCCAACAAGAAGGGGACAAGGGACCAGAAGATACGTGCACACACAAGTACACGCATGCACACACATAGATGCACACAATCATTCCTGGTCTGTTGCTTAGTGGTGCCCCAGGCCGCATTAGCCAACAGCAAGATCATCACCAGCTATGGACCGACAGCTAAAACAAACCTCTTTTCTTTATAAAGTCACCAAGCCTTGAGCATTTCCTAACAGCCGTGAGAAATGAACTCAAACAGTAGTATCTCTATAATGTGTCACCCTTGGACGGAAAACTAAAAGCCTTGTTATTTTATATTACATCTGGTTGTCATGTTGCTTTTTAAAGTAATTTATCTGGGCATCTTCTCAGGAGAGCTGAGTCACTTTTGTCCCAGAGACAGTTTGGGCAACATTACTTGAAAAAGTCATAAAAGCATGTGTGTTCTTTGGCCCAGAAATTCTATCTACGTTCAATTCAATTAATTAGTGCATGAATTGGGAAAACACAGGGGTCATGCTCACTGTTCCGTTATTCATAGCTACAAAAAATGTGGCCAGAGCTTCAACGTCAACAGAGTTAAGGGGGTGGATTACCAGTTAATCACGAGAACGCACATACGTTTGGATCTCTGCTTCCACTGAAAACGATGAGAACGGGAACAAATTCAAATGACCGACGTGTCCTGACATCGCAAAGTGCAAAGCATAGACCATTTCACAGCCTACGCCGTAACTCCGCCACATAAAAAGATGCATGGATTTCTACATAAAACAACTGCAACGTCAAACCACAGCAAGTTAACGATGTGACGTCTGGGTAGAGGGATTAGAAATATTTATGTATGTACGTAGTTTTCTTTTTTTAAAAAAAAATATTTTTTATTTGGCTTGCCTGGGTCTTAATTTATTTTTTTCTAATTTTAAAAGTATCTATTATCTTGGGAATAAAGCTCAAAAAAATCCCTTTGCGTCAGAGCTCCCAATGGTCATTCATTATTGCCGTCTCTGTAGTCTTGGCATCTGCCCTGAACCAGCCTCAGGTAAACGCTCTGTATTTGGGGCTGCCTCCTCTTCGTCCCTCTTGGCCTAATTCTTGGAGCTCCGCCTAGTACACCTTTGGTGGGGCAGAGGCCGGGCCTGCTGGCCGAGCTGGCGAGCAGCTACTTTCTTCGGCTGGGAAGATGGAGGGCGGGAGAGGGGTTCCTGATTTACAGCCCACCGAGGGCTTGCACAGAAACTAGGCCGCGGGGTTTCCCCCTTCAGGATGGGCTCTTGAAGGATTTGTGGCTCCAGCCGAGAAGCTTTTAAAAGACCATAAACCGAGTTAAGCGATCAGGAATTTTATCCGATTGAAATAAAAGTCAGGAGGAAGGAGGTTGGATCTCTCCGCTTGGCCCCCGTCCATCTGCCTCATTGCAGCAGCAATGAGAACACAGCAAGAAGGCAGATCGAGTTCTCTCAGGCCAACCTCGGCGGTGAGACACCTGGCTGGACCCGTTCTAGCTCAAGTTCACCCCCCTTCCCAGGGCCTTGTGGACCCAGATACCCACCTTCATGGGGGTCTGCGGGGCATCCCTTGTGCTGCTGATGGCAAAAGGGGAATGCGTTTCTCCCTCCGGAAGTGAGCGCCCCCTGCAGCGCGGGAGGGGGCTGCCCCGGCCACGCAGCCAGTCCTGTAGCCCTGAGGTTTACCTGCTAGGCACGGGATGGTCACTGAACATATATGTGCACACAGAAGGTCCTTTCGGATACTGATGCGTGGAGGGAAATAGATTCACCATCAGGCAGGAGAATGACTAGGTTGTTGGCCCAATGGCCGAGAAGACCAGGAGGAAAAGTAATAGTTCAGCTAATATCTGAGTAGAGCCACAAAGCGAAGAGGCCCATGGAGTCTTGAACCACAGCTCTAGTTTGGTGGGACACTTGGCCTGCTTCTCTTTAGCTCCAGTCAGGCATGGACAGAGGGGCTTTCTGGACTAGCACCGATCTCCGTGATAACCAGAGCCTGACATCCATCTCTGGGCCTTATGACGGTCCCGTGACAATGGAAGGGCAGATTCATCTGAGGCGAGGTCACACCCGAAGTGGAAGCTGGCCTAGTGGTGGCAGAAGAGAGGTTTCCGGGGCAGGTGTCACCACCTGGCAGCCGCTGCGGTCCCCAGCACCCCCTAACGTGAAGACTGGGTGACCTCATGCTGCTTGTGTCCTACCTGGCAGCTTCAGGAAGAGGCCGATCCAGCCGCCTGTGGACCCTCTTGCCCACCTCCTGTCCTCTCCAGCTGCTCACCTTCCCTTCTTGCTTCCATCATCTTTTTCTGACCCGGAAGATACAGCTTTGCTCTTGTTCATCACATAGTCCAAAAATAGTTTCTACCACCCGAGTTGCCCCCTACAAAAGGGCGTAGATATTAAAACGTCAAAAGCCAGGGGGCAGAATCCATGATCCTTTGTTTCCTGCTGCCTCAACTTTCAGACTAGCAAGCATGAGACCCTGAGTTCAAACCCCAGTACACACACACACACACACACACACACACACACACACACACACACACACAGAAAACAGAATAATGGAACCCACCAAATCCGTTTACGAAGAGGAGAGCAAGCCATCGTAGACAGGGGTGAGTCCAATGATGCTTCACAGTGAAGCCTCTTTCTCCAGCGAACTTCTGTTAATAAAAGCATGGTCTTTTTAACCAGGTGCTGGTGGCGTGTGCCTGTCATCCTAACTACTCAGGAGGCTGAGATCTGAGGATGATGTGGTTTGAAGCCAGCCGAGGCAGAAAAGTCCATGAGACTCTCACCTCCAATTAACCAGCAAAAAGCTGGAAGTAGAGCTGTGGCTCAGGTGGTAGAGCGCCAACCTCCAGTGAAAACAAAACTAAACCAAGGGACAGTGTGCAGGCCCTGGATTCAACAGAGAGAGAGAGAGAGAGAGAGAGAGAGAGAGAGAGAGAGAGAGAGAGAGAATAGAAGTTGATTGATATGCTAGAAAATTGGGGTTGGAGGTATGGGGCAGTGGGTAGAGCACTAGCGGAGGAGCGAAAGCACCAGGCACCCAGTTTGAGTCCCAGTCTCAGGCCTAAAAATAATAATTGCAAGAATGTACCCAGAGCAGGGCACCCGGGCCCCTCCAGGCCCCAGCCCTGCCCTCTCCCACCCCCAGCGGGTTCTCGGTGCTCCACCTGGGGGACATCACCATGTCCCACTTGTCTGTGAGCCCCCTGTGACCCTGGACTCCACCCTGGCAAGAGATACAGACTGCCAGACAGTCAGATCCAGAGCCCCGGGCAGGAGGGGGGGGGGGAGGATGGGGCAGGGAGGGGTGAGACTCAGCCAGTGCTAATAGAGTCAAGAGTCATCTATCACGCTGCCATCCATGACAGCTGGGTGGATGAATGATCCTGCTTGCCCTGGCAGCCTGGCTGGGCTTAGGAATTCCTGTGGTGGCAGCCTGGCTGGACCTCATCCACCTCATCCCTCAAGGGCTACTCAAACCCCGTCTCTCCCCAATGCCCCCATTCCTGCATACTTCCTGTCTTCCCCCTGCATTGGGTCTAGGGTAACCCTGTCTTATGTTCAATTCTTACCTAATTTCTTCCTATCTTTCAATAACCATTCGCCCCCTCTGCCTCCCCACATTTATTCTTTCTCTGCTGCATGGATTACGGGGGAGGGGAGGGACATGACCTTGTGATCCCCACCACCGAAACCCATTCTACACACCACAGCCAAGTATCTGATCTAAAACATGATCTGACTTGGGCCATCTTGGATCTATGACTTTCAAGTGATTCAGAGTAAAACTTCAAATCCTCATCATGGTGTTTAAGCCTCTCCAGGAAACGCTTCTAGCTGAGCCCTTGACTCCAGCCCCACTTCTGACCCATCCCTCCCCTCCGTAGTACCGGCCTCTGTCTCTCCTTCAGCAAATTTAATGCTCCTACCTCAGGGCCTTTGCACTTGCCATTAGCTCTCCCTGGCGAGCTCTGATGCCCACGTCTCCGCATGGCTGGTGCACATCCATCGTCCAAATGAGCAAAGAGCTGAGACCATGGATGGGGAAGAGCAGCCATTTCTAGCATCTCCCACCATCCATCCTCCAACACCAGTCCCCAACGGAGCCCGGGGTCATGGAAGGAACACACCCGGAAGCAAAGGATGCTGGGAGCTACGGTTGTAGCAGCTGGCCATCCTCCGGCCTGAGAAGCCCCTCCTAGTCTGTCTGACTTCCTGTCTGTGCACGTGACCTCTCCCTCATGGACGAGAACCCCTCTGCCCCGTGGCACAGGGTCCCCGACCCAGCCAAGCAGGTGGGGCACTGTGCTATGGGGTGTTCAGAACTCTGCCCTTAGGAATCCTTTCTTCTTTTCACATGACCAGTCTTGGGTGCTTCATTACCGAACAGAGCCAGGATTTGTCCAGTTTCCCTGGGGTCCTTGTTGGCCTCCAACATGGCAGCCGAAAGGGGCAAAGTTGAATGGAAAACCAATCAAAGGCATGGCCTGGAACAGCTATACCCCGTACCAAGGCTCACCCAGCCAACCCACAAAGTCTTCCAAGCCTGCTGGGAACTGGAGGCCTGACTTGGCTGTGCCTCTGATCACCAGAGGCAAAACTCAACGCAGGGCCCAGGGCTCTGGGCAGTGCGGGGAGGGGAGGTGGGGGCAGAATTCCAGCCCTTTTCCTGCCTAGAGTTCGATGCATTCTCTGAAGAATGGCTTCCACTCAGAATTAGGAACGGCTTGTGCAGCTCGGCCATGTGTGTGTTTTCTTGGTGGCAGGCCCGTGCTAGCGCGGCTCCCAGAAAGTGGCACGTGGACCCCAAATGAAAACGGGGAGCCCACACTCATTTTGTGGAAAGATTTTATTTCCATATGAGTCCACTTCAAGGCTTTGCTAGCTTTTTGACCCCCCTCCCCCCCAGAAAGAAAGCACGGCTGGGCCTTGGTGTTGAAGTCACTGGCAGTCACATTGCAAACTCTGGGGACCCCCGGAGCCCCTCCTCTGACATTGCTCCAAATTCGGGGCGGGGAGAGGGGGGGACTTGGCCAGATACGGACAAATGAGAAACAGCCTTCTAGCCAGGCAGGGCTGTCCACTCCAAGTCAGGGCCCATGGATCGCCAAAGGAGTCCGGCCCTGTGTGCTGGTTGAATTTAAGATGGCGCAAAACACTCGTACAAGTTCAAGTAGGTATGAGGCTGACAGGAGTCCTGGAACAGAGGAGGGGTTCCGCTGCTAGATCAGCTGCCCTCAGGGCTGGTTCTTCCCTTCCCCCTTCCCTCCCCTCCCCCTTGCTCTCCTCCCTTCCCCTCCCCTCCCTTCCCCCTTACTCCCCTCCCTTCCCCTTCCCTCCCTTCCCCCTCGCCTTCCCTCCCCTCCTTTCCCTTCCCTTCCCTTCCCTTCCTTCTCCCTCTTCCTCTCCCTCTTCTTCCTTTCCTTCTCTCAGAAAGTTCTGGTCTGTGAAGGCTCCTTCATGCCTCTAATCCCAGATAATCAAGAGGATCCCAGTCCAGGGCTGGCCCAGGCAAACGCGTGAGACCTTACCTGGAAAACAAACGAAAGGTCTAGGCTCAAGTGATAAAGCACCTGCCTAGCAAGTATGGGTCCCGTCACCAGTACCGAACCCAAGAAAAGAAAGCATCCAAAGGCGGGAAGAAGCATTTCAGGTTCTAATCATTCTCTGGGTTGTGTACTGGTTTGGACATTCACTGGCTCGTTATTCAGACATCCATCCAGGTTTGAAGAGGGAGAAAACCGTGGTTGCACCTCCCCCCTGCTCACAGGGGTCCCGGAGGAGGGGGGGCGCTCACCCCTGCTCACGGGGGTCCTGGAGAAGGGGGGGCGCTCCCCCCTGCTCACGGGGGTCCCGGAGGAGGGGGGATGCTCACCCCTGCTCACGGGGGTCCCGGAGGAGGGGGGGCGCTCACCCCTGCTCAGGGGGGTCCCGGAGGAGGGGGGGCGCAGACGCCAGCGACAGCCGTCCCGTGACACACGTGGCTGACAGAGCAGGGTCCCGGCTTCCCTGGGCCCGGGTGAGTTGTCTCAGTTGGGGTGTGAATTCTGGGGAGCAGTCGGGGAGGGCCAGAGCCTGACATGGGTGTCGGAATTTTTAAGTCGTAAGCCAAAAAAAGAGCCTGGAATGAAAATGGTCTCGCTGGCTACAGAATCCCAGGATGACCGGTGTGTGTGTGTGTGTGTGTGTGTGTGTGTGTGTGTGTGTGTGTGTGTGTGTGTGTGTGTGTGTGTGTACCTCTGTCCCCTTCCCCCTCTATCCTCATGCCGATAGAGCTGACCTTGGACCCACCAACACGGTTCTATTGCTAGGCCCAGCACCCAGGGCCTAGCAATGCCCCCATGAGCGCCTACCAGGCCTGGGTTCAAACCCAGCATGGCCCCTCCAGCTCTGTGGCCCGGGGTCTGTCTGTGGCTTGTCGAAGGTGCTTACTTCCCGCCCCCCCGCCCCCGGGGATGGGCACAGGCCTGCCTAACGCACCAGGTATTTGTGGTCGGAACGCCACTTGCTGCTGTGTGGGTTTGGCTGAGCCGTCCGGGCATCCCAGAGCTCGGCTCCTTCGGCACGGCAGAGCGCCGGTGAGGAAGTTCCCTCCCCAAATCCAGGTCCAGAAGGGGTGAGACATCTGTGCTGTGTCTACACCAGCTCCGTAATGAGAATCATCTTGCTGGTCCTCACTAAGGATTTAATGTCATAAATGCATATTACTAAGTGTTTTACTATGTGTCAATGTGTTATTAATGTGTTAAATGTGTGACCAAATGTCTTTGTGTTTAAATGCAGTAGTACTAAGGACCATTAGCTTCATGCCCTAAGTGTATTATGGAATCTTAGCTATGTAAAAATGTGTCGTGATTAAATAGCTTAATGCTTTAATGTCGTGTTTTTTTCATGGTTACTGAATAAATAACTTTAAAAAATAAAGGTTATGTGTCAGGAAAACGCAAATCAAAGTGTAATCCTAGCTATTCAGGAGGCTGAAATCTAAGAATCAGGGTTCAAAACCAGCCCAACAGGAAGGAAAGTCCATGAGACTCTTTATCCCCAATTAACCAGTGAAAAGTTAGAACTAGGGGCATGGTTCAAGTAGTAGAGCACCAGTCACAAAAAATAAGTGAATGGTGCTATAGCTCAAGTAGGTAGAGTGCTGGCCTTGAGCTGAAGAGCTCAGGGACAGTGCTCAGGCCCAGAGTTCAAGTCCCATGTCTGGGAAAAAGAAAAGTAAGTGAGAACACAGGGGCCTGAGTTGAAGACGCTCAGTATCAGCACACACATGTGCACGCGTGCACGCACGCGCGCGCACGTACACACACACACACACACACACCAGACCAGCCACCCTGGAGCTCAGTATACAGGTTCCTAAGCACCTAAACCCCTGTAACTGAGCTACTCCACCTCTGGGCACATGCCCAAAGAGTCAGAGTTGGCCTACAAGAACAGCACCTTCAGGTGTGAGTTTACGACAGCACAATACCTAACAGCCAAGTCTTGGGATCCACCTCGGTGCCCAACTGTGGAGGAACAGATACAAAAATGTCATATATATATATATATATATATATATATATATATACACACACACGACAGAGTATTATTCAGCCATAAAAAAAGGAACGAAATCATGTTGAAGGCTGAGGCATGGAGAGACTGGAAACCGTCGCGCAAAGGGAAATAAAGCAGACCCAGAAAGAGGAGTTCCTCATCTTCTCTCTGGTGTGTGGATACTCCAGACCGAAGCACGATAGGCCCTGTAGAAGGAGGACTGTTAGAACAGAGGAAAGGGGTCAGGGAAGGGAAAGCAAGAGACAGCAACGGGGCACTGGGCTGGGCTAAGTCTGTTAGGTGTCCGTGAGAAAAAGTGGCACAACAAAATCCATCCGTCTGTGCAATATGTGCTACCGATAAACAACGAAGTAATGCAATGAAGGCTTTTATTTCTCCCTCTTATTTCCTCCTCCCTCCTTCCTGCTCAGATCATTCAGGGTTCAATGCAGTTAAGCGTGAAGTGGAACACTGTAATGTCTGAGCAGCTCCAAAGAGGAACATTGCTCCTGACTCTCTAGCCTTCTTTCTTTTTTGTTTCTTTCCTTTTCTTTTTTTCCCCAGTCAAAGGGCTTGAACTTGGGGCCTGGGCGCCATCCCTGAGCTTTTTATTGCTCAAGGTTAACTCTCTACCACTTGAGCCCCACAGCGCCACCGTGTTCTGGTGGTTAATCAGAGAAAAGAGTCTCACGGACTTTCCTGCCGGGCCGGCTTTGAACAGGGATCCTCAGCTCTCCGCGTCCTGAGTCCCTGCTAGGGTGACAGGCGTGAGCCGCCAGCACCTGGCTCCATCGCCTTCACTTTTCATCGACAAATCTGCCCACCCTACCAGGAGTCGATTGACACGTGCTGGGAAATGGTGGATGGCTTAAGAGTCTTTTGGTGTGGAGCAAGAGGAACACAGTGCACCATGGCCTGAACCTCGGCGGAGGAGTCCTAAAGACTGAGCCCTGCCCTGGCCCAGCCCGGTCCTTCCGCGCTGTTCACTTCACTCTCATCCGACCATCACATGGAAGCACCCAAAGCTCCCGGTTGGCCTCCACCCTGCTTTTCCCTTTCATTCGTTTAGGCCTTGTACTGCTTCACCAATGAACATTCTATTTCAGGTGTGCCACAGATGTCCTTTTCCAACGGTTTCTAGCAAAACCACAGGACAAAACAAGAGTGCAACCTCAAGTCTGGATGTCATCGGCCTGCTCTAGAGTCTCATGATCATCCCTGAGCCAATGGCCGTCTCTCGTGGAGAGGGACTGCCCCGATTGGCCGGATCTTCTGGGAGCTAGGTGAGCACAAGAGGAGATAAAGATGCTTGATTCTCCAAGAGAAAAGCGTGAGAGATTCTTCCATAAAAAGAGGCAAGCACACCCCACAGGAAGACAAGCATGCCCCCTCCCCTCGACCCCCGACACCCCACGTTGATATGAAGAAATCCAGCTCCCAACTCCGGATCTCCCATCTGATTCCCGCCACCTAAGTAAGCGTTTCCAGAGGTGTCCCGGTCTCCCCGAGAGGTGCAGAGGAGCTGGTCAGCTAAGAGAATGGACTTGAGGGTCTGTCCATCCACAGGTGAGCCACGAGCACGAATCAGAAACCAAATGCCACAGACTTCTTAATTTCCTAGATGGTGCCGGAGAAAGCATGCCAGTCAAGGCGTTCGGAGCTACCTTCCCTACCCCCACCGCCCCGGGTTCTATGGACGCCCAGAAGTGCTCTTCTGCTAGGATCGATTCATCCACTTGATATTCATGGATATCCCCTCCTACTGAACACCCATGCCTGCGAACCCCTCCAGGAAAATGCTCTTCAGGCCACAGAAAGTGAACATGATGTCCAGGCTCCGTTCTGGAGAAGAGGAGCCCGCTGCACTGCGTGAATCAGCTGCAGGAGATCTTGCATAGGGGCACAAAGGTCCTCAAACTTCTCCCCCGAAGCTGCCCACAGGTGTACCCCACAGGGCCCACAGACAGATTCCCACTTCCTACCACAGGCTTTTCTCCATCCTCCCTGTTCTCACTCCGTATTGTTTCAAATCTCTGATTTGGAGTTCGGGGGATGAACCCAAGCACTTTACCTGTATCATTGAATCCATTCGTTCAGGTCTGAAAAGGGTAGATCTGATTTATTTCATGGGTGAGTAAATGAAGACTCACTCAGAGAGGTCAAGTGATTCACCCAAAGCCACACAGCTTGTAGGGAATGGAACCAGGATTCAAATGCACGTCTGTCTGTCTTCAACAGCCTCGGCTTAAGCATTCAAGGTTTAGCATGCACTCCATCTTTGCATCGCCCTGGGACGCAACAAAGTACAAATGGCTTCTCCTCGTTTGGCAGACGATGGCGGTGGAAATTCATAAGCAGGCCCAAAGAGCTCCCAAAAGGCAGAAGGCTCGGCTCCAGCTCTGGTGAGCGGATGTTGTTATTAATCCAGAAAAAAGAGCGAGGCTCAGGGAACCCTCGCTCTCCCCAACATGTCTGGTTTCAGACGCGTGTGGGATTTAAGCTCTTGGCACCAACCAGGCCCTGGGCAGACGGTGCTGAGGCTGGGGCGGTGGACGGGAACGGGTGGGCGCTGAGGCCTCCTGACCAACAGGATGCAACACAGAGCCAGTCATCAGCATGATCAACGGGAGGGAGGGGGCCTGGGCCCCGGGGTCCCCTAGAAACGGGATCCCCAGGCAGGCACCTCCCTTTCCACTTGCATTCAGAGACAGCTCCCAATCCCTTATCTTAGCCTCCAGCTCCCGACTCAGAAGTGAGCCCTAACAGCACCTCCCCACCCCCCAACACACACACACACACACACACACACACACACACACACACACACACACACACACACACACACGAGAGCCCAGTGCACCCTGGCCACAAAATCTCCATCTCATAAATCACCGTGCCGTGGTAAGTGTCTCTCAATCGATCTCTTCCAGGTGTTGGCTCAGACAGTCTCTCAGGGTGAGTGTCTCCCCTGGAGGCTTAGGCACTAAGAACCCCGTCGTCTGGGAACCGTTTAAAGCCGGATCGTGTCTCTGTCTTCGGATCTCTTGGTTCTGACTTGACACCTTCCTCCAGGCTTCACAGACTTGCGGAGGGGCTGGGGGGTGGGGGGGAAGGAGAGCTCTGAAAAACCCTGCAGAGGTTTGAACAGACAGGGGAGGCCGGAGACACACAGTCTATCCACAACCTTCCCCGCACCCCTGCGCACGCATAGCTTGGTCAGTATTTCCAGGAGCACCAGGCTGTGCCTCTAACCCGTCATAGATGTTTGTTCGAGGGAGATGCCATTCTACGTGGACGCCTGGGCACGTGTGGCAGGGACGATGCTCTGTCCGTCTTTTCTTTCCCAAGATTCCTTGTTTGGTTGAAGACCTGGTACCAGGCCTTGGCCAATGGGAGGCAGAGAGGCCTGCCCACAACAGTCCAGATTTGGCAGGGGTGGAGGGAGCCTGGATCACTACGTGGAGGAGGGCAGCCATTCTGACCCCAATCCAACAGATGCTGGAAGTAAGAGGGTCAGACACTGGTCTTATGCTACATCACTAATACAGCGAGGTTCACAACACAACTCCTCCTGTGGGGAGCGTGGGCGGGGCCTACGGCTTGCTGCTAGCCAATGGGATGCATCCAAGAGGGTGACCTCAGTTGGGTGACATCATTTGGGCTTTGTCAGCCAATGTCACAGACTATAATGTGCTGCTTGCCCAGAGACTCACCCTTCTTGGATTTGGGGGGGGAGGGAAGGCACGGTGGGGGAAGGAAATAGCTGGGAGAAACTGGGTTCTCCTGACAGGCACAGGATCTGGGATTTGAAGAAGGTGCTATTTTAAGTGCCACCATTGCTACTTGTTGTACAGATAGACAATGAATGCAAGCTTCTCTGTGAGGTGGTCTCCCTCCCCCCACCCTCCCTCCCTCCCATTTGCCTCCTTTCCTTCCCTTCTCCAATGGTTGATCTTAAAAGCACTCCGTGATAAGCTCTTGACATTAAATTCCTTCTTGGGGGTCTTGCTCATTGAACCTGAGCTGGGTCGTACCCAATACCTTGCTGGCTCCCTGTTGCATTTTGAGGGAAAATTCCTACTTTGTTTGATCCTGCTCAAAAGGACTCTGTACTCCCAGAGAGGTGTGTCCCAGAAAATGGAAGGACCTGGTTGGGTTTGGGAGGATTAAAAAATGGAAGGATGGATGGATGGGTGGGTGGGTGGGTGGGTGGGTGAGTAGATGGTGGGTGGATAGATGCATGAATGGATGGATGGATGGATGGATGGATGGATGGATGGATGGGTGGGTGGGTGGGTGAGTGGATGGTGGGTGGATAGATGCATGAATGGATGGATGGATTGATGAGCTGGTAGGTAAGTGTGAGTAGATGGATGGATGGATGGACCGATGGATTGGCTGGTGGATAGATGAATGGATGGATGTTGGTAGATGGATGAATTGCAATCCATCCTCCCTTCTCCCTTCCCTCTTCTCTCCCTTTCTCTTCTTTCTCTTTTCCTTCCTCTCCTCCCTTCTCTCTAGGTAACTGGCTTGGGGAGGTAGGTTTGGAGACTCTGTTTCCGATCTCCCATTCAGTGCCCCAGCTGCCTGATCTTCCTAGGTAATAAGCAGATGAGAGGGAGGAAGACAAGGAAAACTCTATAGAAAGAGAGATCCTTCTCCGGGTGGGTGGGTGGGCACACACACACAGGCGGCCAGCTAGGCTGGCCGGCTGGGAAGGAAGGGGAGAGAGCAGCCAGTTTCTTTCAGCGAGATAAGAAGCCCATCCATCCGGCCTGACACTATCGGTCTGTCTGCGTGGCTCGCAGTCCTCTCTTGGGAGAGGAAAGGGGGTGACACTGGGGACAGCGCCCTGGCCGGCCACTTTCCCACACAGCTGAACATTCACAGGCTCAAGGGATCAGCGCCCCCTGACCCCGCCTGGCCAGGGGTCTGGAAGGTGTCCACCCGGGTCCCCCACCTGAGGCCCCTCTCCAGCAACTGGGGCCACTTGAAACAGCAGCTTGTCTGTCTCAAGTGTGTGTGGGCAGAGGAGCGGGGGGAGGGGGGTGGAAAAGAGAGAGTGAGGGAGAGGGAAAGGCCCTGGGACTTGAGCCTCTGCTCCTCATCTTCGCTGTGTCTCAGAGATAAGGAAACCAGCAAAGTAAGCCTCGGCCCTGCTAAAAATCTTGCCTCCGGTGGCACACAGCTCACCAGAGGGGAGACTAGAACCCCCTTCTCCAAGGTCCAAAGCAGATTTCTGACCACTGTCGCTAGGGTCTTCTTGCAAGCACTCTGATTTAAGCTGGGTGCTACTATCAGCTGAGTGGCTCACGCCTGTAATTCTGGCCAGCCTCCCCAGAAAACCATCCGTGCTCAGGAAGAGCGAAAGACCCGTAGGGAGACCACAGGGCCACAGAGGCCAGATGCCGTTTGGTGGCGTGCACCGGCTTCTCTGCGCTTTCTGGTTCTCCAATTGTCTTTGTAGTTTCCTCAAGTTTTTATTTAGTCTGAACCTTGATGTTCTGAGCAACTACTACACGAATGATTTCTTTCCGGGGAGCTCACTGATTGAACCCACCACCCCTTACCCACCTCTTATCACCAGTAAAGAAACTGGAATCCAGAAACTCTGTCTGGGTTCCGGCTCTGATAATCACGCAAACTATTCAGCCCTGGGCTGCACGTAGTTGTTCACTCCTGTAATTCCCAGCTAGCCCGGACTGCCTAGCGGGCCTCTCTATCTTCTTCCTCTTTCTTTGCCTCTGCAACAAGGCCTCCTCAGTGCATTTGGTGGTTCAAAGGCCAACGCAAATCTCCCTTAGAAACACGATTTCCCCAAGCCTTTGATTTCCTGAAGCCAAGATCTTTGGGCCAAATGTCGGAGATGGGCAGTAAACCAGTGCTCAGCGTGTGTGGACCCCGTTGAGAGGTGCTGGGAGGGGGTGGTGGTCCAAGGGGGTTTGGAAGACCACTGGGGAGGCCCGCAGAATTAGCTCTCATGGCCAGCTCTCTTGGCCCAATTAGCACCAATTTTTTTTTTCTCTTTGTATTTCTGATGTAGGATGTGGCTGGGTGAATCAGGAAGAAAAGAGAGGCTTATTCTTTGCTCTGGGAAATATCCCGAATATTTGGCTCTCAAGTCAAACGCCAGCTCTGGGCTGAAAAAAAGCTAAATCCAGATATGTTATATATTTATTCAAGGCCGCAATTGGCCAGGAAACGACTATAAAACACACATTTTGAATAAAAAAAAAAAGAGGGGAGATTTATGGGACATTTGCGAATCTGAGTCATAGCTAGCTCTTGCTCTCGCTCTCTTTCTCTCTCTCTCTCCCTTCCCAAGCCAAGATCCCTAATCACTAACATATCCCCAGCTTGTACACTCGGTGGGCACTGAATTGCTTCCTTCTGGTCCCATCCCGGCTAGAGATGTGCCCTGGTGATTGGACCATTTCATGTGATGGCCAGCCGGCCAATGAAGGACCAGTTCACTGGGAGCTTAGACAGGGGCTGCTTTTCTCCTTGAGATTTTATTCATACGTATCTTTGATCAGTGGGGATTTGACAAATTATTTTCCTAGGAGTATCTCTATCCGTAATACGATGGGGAGGGTGGGGTGCTGTGAGGAGCAATGGATTCACATGTACAGCATAGCCCTCATGTCTCAGAAGTTAGAATAATGTAAACGCTTTCTTCCCAGTGTTTAGATCTCTCCTTTCCCGCTCTCCTCCTCTCCCTTCTCCTCCCTTACCCTACCTCTTTACTGGACGTCATTCAAACCCTGAATTGGTTGGCTTTAAGTCACTTCAAGGGGGAATATTCCAGAAAACCTGGTGGGCTTGAGTCAAACAGTCAAAGGCCTCAAAAGGTTTCCCCCCAAGAGAGGAAATCCTGCCATTGCGAGGGGTCTTTGCTCATGCTTTGAAGGTGCTAGCCTGCCAGTTAGGGACAGAGTGACGCCTGCCATCACAGAATTCAGAGGCTGAGGCGTTAACCATCGGCATGACTTAACGAACCACGGAAATGAGGCCAGCATCCAGTCCTGGCTGTGACGCTGGTACCAAGATGTTACACGATGCTCCAGCCGGGGGGTGAAGAAGGATTTCTGGGATCTCTGTGGTGGTTCTTTGCAATTGCGTGTGAATCCATGCTTATCTCAAACTTCAACAATACTTTGGGTGCCAATATGGAGGCCCTGTCCCTGAGCTTCCTTTTGCTCAAGGCTCGCGCTCTACCTTTTGAGCCACAGCTCTACATCCATCTTGCGGTGGCTCATTTGGAAATGAGAGATGGCTGGCTTTGAACCACCAGCCCTCAGCTCTCAGCCTCCGGAGTAGCTGGGATTTCAGGCGTGAGCACTAGAACCCGGCTCAAACTAAAATCTGTAGGAGGAAGAGAGAGAATCTGGCAGCCAGGGAAGGTCCTGTTCACAGATGGCTTGACCCTGCCTTGCTTTGGGCTCAAGAGTCTGGTGGATTTGGAAGGGACCCTTGGGGAGCAGGAAGAAGAGAAAGAAGCAAAGCCATTATTGGGTGGACATGCCACTCCAGGTCTCTGCCTGGTGCTTATGTACCGGGGCATCAGCTCCAGCCTCCCGGCCAGGACTGAGGTTATACAAGTGTGTGGTTGAACGGGCGGAGAGTTACAGCTACCATAGCCATCACTACCACTTGATAGCTGGCATCAATAACAGGTGACAGGCAAGTGTGACACATGCCAAGTTTTATGATTTAATGAATAATTTGTCATTGGCAAGCAAGTTGCTCCTGCTTCAAGAAGCAACCGTTTCCGGGGTGGACTGGGGGTGTAGCTCAGTGGTACCGCACTTGCCTAGCTGGCCTGAGGTCCTCGGTTCAATGCCCAGCATTGCAGAAGGAAGGGAGGGAGAGAGGGATAGAAACAGCAAAGAATTCATGGCATTAACTTTGCTGCTCTGGCCTCTTGTGTTACATAGAATAAATTCACAAATCTGAAATTCCTGGGGTTTAAAAACACATTGGCCAGGCACCAGTGGCTCATACCTATCATCCTAGCTATTCAACAGGCTGAGATCTGAGGATCCTGGTTCAAAGCCAGCCTGGACAGAAAAGTCTGTAAGACTCTTATCTCCAATTAAACATCAAAAAGCCAGAAATGGAACTATGACTCAGGTGGTTGAGCACCAGCCTTGAGTGAAAAAGCTCAGGGAAGGTACCCAGGCCCTGAATGCAACCCAAGTACTGTCACAAAAACCACACCACATTGATCCATGGGTAGTCCAAAGTGGTTGTTTGCACTGGGACTCCCCAACCCCCACCCCCCAAAAAAAAGAAACACCTGATTGGAACACAGAAAAACAAGCATTAGTTGTTACCTACTTGTGATCAACACCACTGTGCAATGCATTGGAATGCCTAAAGCTGCTTGTTTTCCAATGCTAATACAGATCAAAAATGTTTTTAAAAAAGCTAGGGCGTACGTAATCTCCTTCTCCTTCTTGCTCAACTGCAATGGATCTGAAGGCCCCTGAAACCAGCAGAAAAAATCAACTACATGAGAGTAAGAATCACAGGGGGACATACCTGTTTCCCCCACCCAATGTCCCCTCTATTTTCTTTATAGAAACACGAGAGAGAGAGAGAGAGAGGATGCTCAAGTCCACTGCACTTTTTTAAGCACATGGTATTTATTAGGCATTAATTGGCACACAAATATAAGGAACGAGTACTTGATTCTCACCCTCCTCCCCCCCCCTTAGCAACATAAAAAGACAAAAATCGAATAAAGACACACATTCAAACGTACACACTCACATACTTGAACACACTCCTTCTCACAAATTACCCTGTTCTCTTTATTAGGGTCAGTTTTAAAAAATAAACAAAAGAACAACAAAACCAACAGCAACAACAATAACAACTTCTTAAATCGAGAAAGCAAAGCACATTCAAAAGAAAAGGGGGGGAAAAAAGGAAACAACACAAAGTTGATTTTGAGTATCAATAAAATTAAAAGCTCTTGGTCAGCTTCCACGCTGAGTGTTCCTGTTTATTAATTAGAATTCCTATTTATAAATAAATAGTACCAGGAAAATATTACATCTGAGGAACCCTACACGTTAGGTACACATTTGGAAAAACAAAACAAGAAGAGCCAAGACATTTTTACTTTCCGCTGTCCGTCCATGCAACTTCGTGTGGGCATCATCTTGGCAGGGACCTGATGGAGGAAAGCACTCTGCCTCTTCTTCTGAAATTGTCGATTTTTCTCAGCATCCCATTCTTGGGGTCGTCGGTGATGACGTTGAGAAGCTCCGGGCTGGCTTTTTTCTTTTCTCTCAAGGAATATTTATTTTGGCTTCTTTTTGGAAAACCCATTTATCAGCACAGGGCTGGCACGCTGTAGAACCACAGTCTCGCCCGTGTGCAAACCAAGCTTTTTTTTTTTTTAAGTCTTTCAAAGCAAGATTTCCGGACAGGAAGCTATAGGCCAACATTGTAAGGACAGATGGCTGGACAGCACAGTGGAGCTGCGGAAGACAGGATTTCAGATAGAGCCTGACTTTATCCTAAGGGCATCCTGCCTCCCATCCCTAACCACTAGGCAAAACCAAGCGCCTAGAGGCTGGGTCATCAGAAGAAAAGAAGAAAAAAAAAAAGGAAAATACCCAGCGAACCTTTGTCAAAACATCACATGCAGAGGTAGGTGCTGCTCTTAATCAGAGGCTGATGGTGGATGGATGTGGGGGTGTGGGGAGGGCTGGTTTATAAGAAGAGAACCCCACAAGTACATGTTCTGAAACATACTTGCCTCGGTTCTCCCTCTGATAAGGGACTGGGTCCCATTAAAAAAAAAACTAGAAGAAAAAATATATATATTATTATTTATTATATAACAAAGTCAACATTAACACCAAGACAAGGAAGGATTCCCCACTGCAAACCAAGACTGAAATGCTCAGTGAGGCCGGATGTGCTAAAACCCCCAAGAATAAAAAATAAGAATAAAGAACTGGGGAAAACCTGGATGGGGAGGGGCGGGGAAGGCTTGTGGCTGGCCAAGACTAGTGGGGGCTGGTGTGGGGTGGCACTCATCTCTTTTTAAGTTTTGAGTCGAGGTGACAGTCACAACTGGTTTTGAATTCTGCTAAGGAGCAACTGATTCGATCAGTTTGAAACCACCTTGGGTGTTCCTGTGGCACTGGGGCAAGATGGACAGTCTTCTTCCTGGTTCTCTTGGCTTCTGTGTGTGTGTGTGTGTGTGTGTGTGTGTGTGTGTGTGTGTGTGTGTGTGTGTGTGTGTGTGTGTCTTTCTTGCTCAAGCGTCTGTAGGAGACAGGCCGACTCTTAGCTATTTTCGTTCCATTCCGGCACCATGCCAACTCCATGTGCCGAATGGTACTGGTGGGGAGAGAGGGCCCTGGATCCCCCGTGTGGGTACAGGAACTCCGGAGGTTGAAGGCTGCCGGGGGACTGGAGACCAGTCTGGGGTCCACACTGCCTGACCACAGGCTGGTGGGCCATGGAGGTCTGGTGCTGGAACATTCCTTCCCCCAGCTGTGGGGAGCCGTGGTTGGCCATGCCAGCCAGCCGGGGGACCAGAGGCCCCGAGGTGAAGTGAGCAGAGAAGGGCTGGTAGGGTAGCCGGTCCATGGGCTGCACCGTGGTGACAGTGCAGCTGCTGTAGGATGACATGCTGGGCCACGTGTTGCAGCTGATGTCCTCCAGGCTGGGCACGGGCTCGCTGGGGGGCGCCGAGCTGGCGTACATGCACGCCTGCCGCTGGGCCGACTCTGTCCTGTAGGAGGCACTCAGGCCTTGCTGCTGAGGGTACCCCGAGCGGAAGAAGGGGTCCTCCTCGCTGGGAGATGTCTCCATGTAGGGTTTCTTATAAGGATGGTCTGTGCTGGAACATTCTTCCTCTGTTAAGACAGGAGAGAGACACCCCTGAGGCTGAACCAGCCACCCAATAAATATGCAATAAACATTCGCACAACGTGTGGATGGATGGATGGACGATGGATGAACGGATGGGTGGGTGGGTGGATGAATACATAGATAAAGACAGGGATGGATGAATAGAAAGATGGATGAACAGACAGATGATGGATGGATGGATGGATAATGGATGATGGATAGATAGACAATGGATGGATGGATGAAAGATGGTTGAGTGGGTGGCTGAGTACATAGATATATACATGGATGGATGAATAGAAAGATGGACAGACAGATGGAGGATGGAGGATGAATGGACAGATGGATGTATGATGGATGGATAGTCAGATGGTAGATGAATGGATGAAAGGATGGTTGGATAGGTGGATGAAAACATAGATAAAAAAATACATGGGTGGATTAGTAGAAAGATGGATGGATGGACAGATGGTGGATGGATGAATGGATGGTGGATAGGTGGATGGAAGATGGATGGCCATATGGTAGATGGATAGATGTACATGTGGTAGATGGATGGACGGATGGATGATAGGTGGACAGGAGGGCTGCATGGGTGGGTGAGCGGATGGATGGAGAAATGGATGGTTGTCTAAATGAGGTCCCCTTTCCTGATGCCTTGTATAATTGAGCACCCAGTTAATATTTTCTGGGTCACTATGAATGAATGCAGTACTGCTTCTTGGAGAACAAGTTCCTTTCTTCCGCTGGGTACTAGTTAGCTCCTGGTGCTGGGTGGCAGAGACAGTCTCTGAAAAGAGACCTCCACCAACTTCAGGGGGCTCAGGGTAGCTAAGACACAGAGCCCAGCCTCTAAAAAGCCTATCCCAGCTTGGTTCTGCAGCTGGCGCTTCTACCCTCTCCCTCTTTCGTGACTCCTGATGGAGGTGGGGGTGGAATTCCCTCCCCCAGCAGGTGATCCTCGGGTCCCACGCCTCAGAACATGCTCTTGTAGCTAGGGCACACAGCCCGCCATTCTCCAGGTAGAGCTCGTCCAGCCATTTCCTTGAAACTACCAACCAAGCCATGCACCACAACCCTTGTGTTCATTCCTTAGCCAGAGATTTCTCTCTCCTCATCTTCTGATCGCTAATAAATAAATGTCCAGGAAATCAGGTGGTAAAGAGAGGCAGAGGTGACCCAGTTCCTGGAGCACCTCCCCGGATCCCTCCATCCTCTCTGAAGCTGTGAGGAGGCCAGCGGCCACCCTTGACCATGGGCCTCACACATCAGCCATGGAGCGGTCATGCACATTAACAATGAGTCCCTTGGCTTTCTCCCCTGAGCTTGGATTGGTTCCGCCATTCTCACAGGTAGACCAGAAGTCTCCCCGTCCGGTGAGGCTCTTAACCGCAAGCCAGATTCTTTTCAGCTCAACTCCTTCTGGAGCCCACCACGTACCCAGAAACTTGCAACACCCTCCCCAAACAAAACAAAACTAAACGATAACTACAGTCTCAGGTGCTCTGCCTAACACCCAGAGGTTTGAAGACAACCAGAGGAGCGAGTCGCCATATTGTTCACCTCACAACTGGATGGGGCTGGGTTTTGTTTTAGGGTTTGGGGTTTTGTTGTGGGTTTTTTTTCCCTGACTCATGAAGACATTGCCACACTCCAGTTGTTTTTGTCCTGCTGGCTCCTCTCTTGGTTCTTTCCCATCTGTTCTTCCTCCTTCCAACCATCAGATCCATAAATCTGAATGTTTTGTTGTTAGACTCATAACCTTTAGGATTTTTATTTAACTAGGGCGTTCCCTTTTTTCAATAATAGAAAGTACAGCTGCAGGGTACCATTGGCATAAGGAAGAAAAAAAAAAAAGAAACCAAGGCAAGCGAACCATTCTCGACCTTCTGATCCCTTTCCAGATTTGTTACAAGTAAAAAAAAAAAAAAAAAAAAAAAGAATAATAAGAAAAAGACCAGAACATATTTTGGAAAAATCGTAAAATGATACATTCCAGTCTTTAATATCCCGGAGCTCTGATACAGAGCCCTAACAAAAACTAGATGCTGGCTTATTGATGAAAGTAAGACCTGGGCATTGTCAAATGCCTCTCAGCCCTCATCACATTGTAAAGAATTTCCAAAGCAAGGATCCAAATGTCAGATCAGCTATGATCAGTGATCTGGATGCAATCTCGGGGTGCGTTTTGGTGAGGATTTTGTTTCTTTCTTTTTATTGGTTGAGTTGTGGTTACTTTCCACAACTGGGAAAAAGGGTGGTAGTCAACGGTTCAATCTCCTGAGGAGATGAGTCATAGACTTGGGTTTAAAAAGTGCTTATTGGGCTGGGCAGTGGTGGCTCAGGCCCATCATCCTAGCTACTCAGAGGCTGAGAGCTGAGGATCATGTGTTTGAAGTCAGCTCAGAGAAGGAAAGTCTATGAGACTCTCCTCTCCAATCAGCCAACCAAAAGCAGGAAGTGGAGTTGTAGCTCACGTGGTGGAGTGCCAGCCTTGAGCAAAAAAAGCCAAGTGAGAATGGAAGGCCCTGAGTTTAAGTCCTAGTACCAGCACTAAATAAATAAGTGTATAGTCAGCGTGACCAATTGTATGCCAGCCCCACAGAACCCAACTGCATCTCTTGGATAGCAGGGAAGTTCCTCCTCATTCTGGCCTGTAATTTTTCTACACTTTTTTTTCTTTTACACTGGACAAATTGGCTCAAGCAACAAATCCAGAACACATATTTTAAGGCACTGTCCTATGTGTAATGTTCGCTCGAGCCCCATGACCTTGGGCCAACCTTGGACCATTCCAGTCTCAGTCCTCGACTATAGATGGGGTCATACCCAAACTTCTTGTCAGGATTCCTTGAGATCATAGTAAGTGCAGCTTGCTTTCTGTCTGACATCCTCGCCTAGTGAGTCAGCCCTCGGCTTTCTGAACTCTCTCTACTCTCAGCTTTATCTGTCCATGTAACCTGGATCGACTCTCTTTCTCTTTTCTCTCTCGGGAGACTAGGCAGATGGCTCTCTCTCTCTCTATCTTTCTCTCTGAAGGTCATCCAGTCCCAGGAGGTATCTGGGTGGATTCCAGAGCTGGAAAGCTCCCAGATCCACTTGTAAATTGCTAATTCCAGTGAGGGAATATGGTCAGCATTCTCAAGGGGGTCATCTGCCTTGCCAGGAGTGTTGGTTCATAGACTAGTCTTCCTGGATAGAGACCCTGGAGGCTGGAGGGGCACACAGCCCCTCCCTCGCCAAGTGAGATGGGGGAGGGCCTGCAATTCAGGCCTTCTGCCCCATGGGACAGTGCTCTTCCCGACTGATGGCTCCTGGACTTCTGTGTCCATGCAACTCCTCCTCTTCAGCCAACATGGAAAGATAACAGCCTTCACCCTTACAATGCATGCATGCATGAGTGGGTGTGTGGATGGATGGATGGATGGATGGATGGATGGATGGATGGATGGATGGATGGATGGACAGGAGGATAGGCCAGTGAAAAGATGGAGTAGATAGATAACGGGTAGATAGGTGGGAGGGCATACAAGTGGATAAATAGGTGGGTGTGTAGATGGATGGTTGGATAAGTGGGTGGGTGGATGGATGGATTGATTGTGGGTGGCCAGGGAGATGGATGGGTGGATAATTGGATGGACAGGTGTAGGTGGGTGAAACAATGGGTGAATGGATAGGTGGGAAAGTATATGAGTGGATAGATGGATGAACTGATGGATGGATGGATGGATGGATGGGTGGATGGATGGATGGATGGATGGGTGGATGGATGGATGGATGGATGGATGGATGGATGGATGGATGGATGGGTGGATGGATGGATGGATGGATGGATGGATGGATGGGTGGATGGATGGATGGGTGGATAAATCAGTAAATGGATTGAAGAGTAGGTAGGTGGGTGGATGAGTGAATAAATGATGGATGGGTGGATGGATGGACTGGTAGGTAGATGGGTGGGTGGGTGAATGAATAGATGGGAGTAATATGGGTAGAAAGATGAATGAATGGGTAGATGGATGGACAAGTGGATAAGTGGGTAGATGGATGTGAGGGCAGATGGATAAGTGGAAGGATGGATGATGGATGAGTAAATGGTATATTTCCTATGTTCTTTCCACTTAGACTAACATGAGAGAGACTGAAACGGTATTGTAGGAAGACCCTCACCCGAGAATCAAAAGACTCACTTGAAACCTCATCTCTTCACCAGCTGAAGCATCTCATTTGTGGGCTAGCTGAGCCCCTAGTGTTTCCTGATAACAGGGCTGACAGCACCCAGTTCATTGGATGTGGTCAGCGTGTAGTTGATGACCGCCCCCAGATCTGCCACTGGTCCATCAATCATATAACCCTAGAACCCAGCCCGGCCCTCCGTCTCTGAGAAATGGCCGTGGGGCACTTCCTCCCCATCTCAGTCTGCCAGGAGAGCTGGAGGGAGGGCCCGAACATCGATTTGCTGAACCCTACCTCTCATACACACAGAGCCCTGAGAAAATGCAGCCTGGGAGCTGCCCACGCCCCGCCCCCTCCACCTCTCAATCAATAGCTGACTTCCCTCTTGAATGTCCAGTTCTGCAAAGGCTCTCCTATAATCTCAGCTGTTAACGGGAGGGACAAGGAAAGACAGACAGAGTGCCGTCCGGGGCCTCGCATCCCGGCTTTGATTGAATGACGTTGATAAAAGACCTTCCCAGCTTTTTTGACTCCATCCATGGGGGAGAGATAGTCTGGAGACAGCCGGGGTCCACACACAGGGGCGGCCGCAGGGCCGCCGGCCCTTTGACATTTCACTGGGGCTGGCAGACAATGAGGGGAAACCAGATAGCGGGCAGGCAGGGGCCCCCGAGGCAGAGAAACCACCCTGGAGCGCCCCAGGAGTACAAGGAAACCCCTGCAATGCCTTATCGGGTCGCATGGAGACACTGAAGATGAATGACTATTTGTTGTCTCTCAGGGCGGGTGGGACACACAGAGCGCCGGCTGGAATGTTCCCTGTCACGGGGCTCTGGGGTGGAAGGAGGTGAGGAGGGCAGAGGTCTCCCAAAGGCAAACGGCACAGCCCACACTGCCCACCCAGTGGGCCTCAGCAGGCCTCTCTGGCCAGGATGCTAGCCAGTCAGGTGACCGGCGAGGAAGCAGGGCTTGATATCCCATCTGATGTGGGGATGGATGAGTGCCCACCTTGCTACACAAAGTCCATCTCCACTGCTTTCTCCAGCTCCTCCACACACAGAGCAATCCTTTCTGTTAGAGTGGCTGTTTCAAACACAATCACCATTTGACGGGAAGCTATTTTCCCTCAGCCACCTCCTGTTATTATAAGAATTGTTTTTCAGCCTGGCGCTGGTGGCTCACGCCTGTCATCCCAAGCTACTGAGGAGGCTGAGATCTGAGGATCACGGTTCCAAGCCAACCTGGGCAACCAAGTCCAGGAGACTCTTCTCTCCCCAGAAAACTGGAAGTGGTGCCGTGGCTCAAAGTGCTACAGCACTAGCCTTGAGCAAAAGAGTTCAAGAACAGCACCCAAATCCCGAGTTCAAGCCCCACAACCTACCCCTCCCCTCCCAAATTTTTTTTTCTTCTGGGAACTTTAGGGACATGGGTCCAGCAGTAGAACACCAGCTGAGTAAGAATTGTTTTTCCTGGCAGGTTTTGGCCAGGTGGTGTGGCTCAAGTGGTAGAGCACCAGCTGAGTGAGAATTGTTTTTCCTGGCAAGTTTTGGCCAGGTGGTATGGCTCAAGCAGTAGAGCACCAGCTGGGTAAGAATTGTTTTTCTTGACATGTTTTGGCCAGGTGGTGTGGCTCAAGTAGTAGAGCACCAGCTGAGTAAGAATTGTTTTTCCTGGCAGGTTTTGGCTAGGTGGTATGGCTCAAGTGGTAGAGCACCAGCTGAGTGAGAATTGTTTTTCCTGGCAAGTTTTGGCCAGGTGGTATGGCTCAGGCAGTAGAGCACCAGCTGGGTAAGAATTGTTTTGCCTGACATGTTTTGGCTAGGTGGCATGCTCAAGCAGTAGAGCACCAGCTGAGTAAGAATTGCTTTTTTCTTGGTGAGTTTTGGGCAGGTGTCCTAGTTCGGGCTGGTTGCTAGGATACACTTTCAATCCCTTTCAAACTAGCCAGTTGCAAAAGAGTATGAACCTAAGTTCTGACCAATCCGAACAAAGGACAGTACTGGGTGTAAGGGATAAAAACCAGGGTGGCACTTTCCTCCCACCAGCTTGCTTGCTCATCTAGCTTCCTGCCTGTCTTTCTGCAAAAGCCGAAGCTCAACCTCTCTTCCTTTGGTGTCCTCATCCCCGCAAGACACCCCCCTATCCCGAGCATTTCCAGCATCCCCACCGCCTGAGCTGGGCCATCTTGCTGCCTCTCCACGGGTGCCCCGTGCCCTTTGGCTCCTCTGCAGGCTGTGTGGCCTCTTCTCACCGGAGAGCTACCCCCTGACACCCACGGGCCCGATCCTCCCTCATCACCGGAAGTTCCGTCTCCTCCCCCCCCCCCCCAGCTCGCAGCCCTCTCTCCAGGCAGAAAGGGTGCCCCTCACCCGCCCTAGGGGCTTCCTGCGTGTATTTCTCTACTTCTGCGCACTCTAGCCTCTTCTTTGCCAGCTGCTCTTGGGGGCTCAGCTTCCGATTTTCTCCTCCTCCCCGTGTGTATCAAACACCGACACATTACTGCATCCCGTGGCCAGCTATCAACAATTACAGAGTTACCTGCGGTCGCCCTGAGTTCCCAGCAAGGCGGGGCAGTGGCTGACAGCCATAGCTGGGCACGCAGTGTTTTCTGTGGGCTCTCTCTCCATCTCATCACACCCTAACGGGGAGTCAGCAAGGGAATCCTCCCTTGCCCAAGAGAGGTCATCAGAGGCCCAGAGAGGAAGCCGCGCGCCCAAGGCCACACAGCTGCCAGACCAACCACTGCCATTGTTTGTGCAAACAAGCCAGCCCTGGACGCCACCCTGACTTGATCCCTGGGAAAGGCAAACGCTCACGTCATCAGAGGTTTACTGGCTGTGCGTTCAAAGTGCTTTCCTCCTCCCCCCGCCTTCCTTCCCCAGCATCTCTGTATAAGGGGACTGCTGTAAATATTGAATCTAAACTGCGCTTTGATTCTTTTTAACTTCTCCTTCCCTTTCCCGCCCTCTCCACCTTTTTTTTTGGTCTGGTATTCATTTAATCGACCAAGCTCCCTAATTCAAACCTGGTGAGATCTTCATGTTTGACCCAGTCCCCCCAAACTGATCTTCAGGGCAAGAGGAAATTTCTAGAAAGCCGCTAATGGTCGCAGAAACAGGAGAGGCTGATGGTACGGAACACACACCAGCTGGATCTCCAACTTACACACCAGGCCTGAGTTCACATTCAACTGCAGAGAAGCCGGGACATCTTCTCGACTTTTCCCGGCCTCAGTGTCTCCTCTGCCAAGGGTGTTAGCACTTTTACTGGACAGACTTGTCAAAGGCCCCTATTAGAGTGCACCCTTCAGGAGGGAGGGCCCAGGGCAGGGTGTGTGGACAGGCCCCGATTTCCCGGGGGCAGGATTTGCCTCTTAGTACTAGCTGCAAGTCAGGTTTGCTCTCGGGCCATCTGGCCCCCAGCAGCCACCATACGGCGGATGTGCTGGCTGCCGGGCTAGGGAGAGGAGCGTGTTGGGATGATATTGTTCAGACCTTCAAGATCCAAGGGGTTTGAGCCATCTGGAGGCAAGGCTTCCACCAAAAAGGCCCTGGAGCCCACGCCAGGACCTACACTGGCTTCCTCCCTTCAGACGCCCAGGATGGGGAAGCCACATTCTCGGCTCTGCTGAAGGGCCCTGGTTTTATGGGGGCTTCGAGGTGTGGGGTCTCCTTCAAGGCCCAGGTTTGGCCTCCTGGCCATCCAAAGACACCAGGCCAACTGCCAAGACTGTGCAGTGTAACAGGCCATGCAAAGATCTGGGGCTTTTACAGCAAAATTGGCTACAACCGAGTCCGTCCTGCGCTGACACCTTTATACCAAGACTTGGTGACAAGTCTGACCACAAGAAGCTTATGAGAGAAACTTGGAGAGTTTAGGTAGCAAATACCCAAATGCTAAAGGATTGCTGATTGTCTGATCTTAAAGGCCATAGGTTACATGCTCAAGATCACCTTGGCCTCCCTGTGTCTCTCCTCGAGCCCTGCCCTGATGCACGGACACCCTCCTGGACTCAATGGCTGGAGCGCTCAGTTTTCTCCTCTTTAACCATGGCTGGGTGCTGGTCAGATGTCAGGTGCTATGCATCCACATTTGCAAAGTGGGAAATTCATGCAACAAGTCAGCAGCAGACCCGAGAGGCCAACCGGGGTGTATCCAGCCTCACTGCTGGGGCTGGCCCCTCTACCCATGTTCCACGCAGAATCAGAGTTCCAATGAGCCAAGCCTGACCACCCTATTTTCCCTCCCTCCCCTTGGTGGTACTGGGGTTTGAACTCGGGGCCTCATGCTTGTGAGGCAGGTGCTCCACTGCTGAGCCGCGCCTCCAGGACTCAACATCTATTTTAGGCCCCCTGTCCTAGCTAGGACAACAGGCCCACGCCACCATACCCAGCTTCTCCCGCTGAGATGGAGCTTTCTTGGGGATTTTTTCCACCTGGGCTAGGCTGGCCTGGGACTATGATCCTCCAGAGCTGGGCCTCCCACAGTGAGAAGCCGGCTGTCCCTGTGTCTAGCTAGTTGAAGAAGCAAGTTGCACAGCTCAGGCTGGGGCTGCCCTTGAACTGGGATTCTCTAAGTAGCTAGACTGACAGGTGCAAACCACCAATGCCCGGCTTCATTTTTGGTTTCTGAGAGCTCATGTCCTGTCTTGGCCCGCGCTGGCACAGAATGCTCCATCTTCCTGCTTGAACCTCTGTAGCTGGGCTTGCACATGCCCTGCTAGAAGTTTCGGGGTGGGGGAAGAGGGGGCTGACATCATCCCTTCCGACTTGGATGCCTTCGGCACAAGCGATCTGTTTCTCGTTTGACAAAACCATGGCGCCCCTCAGACAGGAGCTCAGGGGACCCAGAAGGAAAGGCAGGGAAGGGAAGGGGGATCGCTGCGATCGCTTGCGTGCGGGTGCGTGTTGTGTGAATTTGATCTGGAAAGGGAAAGGGCGCTCAGAAGCCACCCGGGAGAAACGCAGCACCTGTGCCTAAGAGGCGTGGATGGTTACAAGGCTCCTACCAGCTCAGCTAGTTAACAGATCCCAGGGAACCCATGTGGGAACAGCCCCTCCCGCCAGGGGGCGCTGCTGAGTCCGCTCTGCCATGCTCCCTGCTCTCCTGCGGGGCCACACTCTCCTCCACAGGCCACAGGACGAGGTGTAATGGAGCAATCTAAAGCACAACACCAAGACTGTGTGCAGGGAGCCCAGGGCTCAATTCCCAACATACACACTTTAAGTATTTAAGTCAAGTTGGACTATGCATGAAGCACAATGTCGCTTAGGATGAAGGTGTGCACGCATGCACTCCTGCCTCGTGAAAATGAGAAAACAGGTCTGGATATTCAGTTGTTTTTGTTTTCTTCAAGGAAGGGGCTGGCTTCAGATCTTATAGAAGCAGCTTTGGCTGTTAGCCCCTAGGGTTTGAATTTCTCATCATCAGTATGGGATTGAGTGTTGTTTCCACGCTCTCAATGAATGCAACGCACCCACCCACACAGCGGAAGGAAGTGATGGGAGGAAGTCCCGCCTACCTTTCCTCTTGGTGCAGTGGTAGAGGTGGCTCTGCTCGGGCACCAGTGGGTAAGGGTTGGGCGGGGGCAGAAGGTCCTGGGAAGAGCCGGAGACGCCGTTTTCACACTGGTACTGGGATCCTAAGTTGGACGGGGTGGAGAGAGCTCGGGGCTCACTGCCGAACGGGCTGTGGTTGGAGGCCACCTTCTGCCTCACCGTGCTCCGGGGAACCACGGGGTATTCTTTACTGCAAGAGAGAAGATGGGAAATCACAGTTATCTGTGTCCTGCTGCAGGTGGCCCGACCGGCTGAGTCACACCTGGAGAAGCCAAACAAGCCACCGAGGAAGAAACCCAGTTATACTCAGTGGGCTGTGTGTGTATATAGGTTATATAGATAACCTCTCATGTGACACTGTGATTTCATGTCTGTACATTAAGCAAGTAGGACTAGGAAGAGACTGACTAGATAGATAATAGATAGGTATCTGCAGAATGACCAAGTAGCATCTCTAGTGAAGAATGTCTCTCCATAGCCAGGTATGGTGATACACAGGTATAATCCCAGCACTTGAAGCCTGATGCAGGAGGATGAGGGGATTTGAGGTAAGCCTGCACAACCTAGCAAGACCCTCTCCCCAAACATAAACCAGGGCTTGCTTGAGCTGTTAGTGCAGGTGATAGGGGACTGGCCTAGCCTGCACCGTGCACTGGGTTCAATCCCCACCAGGGGACTGAAGACTCGTTAGGGAAGAAACAGAGGAGACTTAGAAAAGGACACCACATGTAATAGGTGCTCCATCAAGGGTGGCCATCACTGCTATTGCTAAGTTTGGGGGAGAGAGAGAGACGAGGGAAAAGGAGTAGGCTGAAGCCGGGAGAAAGCAGCACGGAGCGTAAGAGTCAAGGCGAGATCCTGTCTCTAGCACAGACGCGCATCCTTCCAACTCACACCCTTGCTGTCCCTGCCTGCGAGGCCAGGCTGAGCGCCGTGGGGGCCGGCCGCATCCTCCGGACCCGGCCTCTCACTGTGAGGGCCTTCTTAGTTCTTTGCCTGTAGCTTCCAGGCAAGCCTGTTTACCTCTCAAAGAAAGCTCCTGCCCTGCAGGAGAAGGGCAGTTTCTTCCAGTTATCTTGCTGGGCCCCGTAAGTCTGTATCCACAGCATGTGTTGGTTAGGAGTGATCATAATGGATCTTTTTTTTTTTTTTTTTTTCTTTTTGGTCAGTCGTAGGGCTTGAACTCTGGGCCTGGGCGCTATCCCTGAGCTCAAGGCAAGCGCTCTACCACTTGAGCCACCGCTCCACTTCCGGTTTTCTGGTGTTCATTGGAGATAAGAGTCTCACGGACTTTCCTGCCGGGCCTGGCTCTGAACCATGATCCTCAGATCTCAGCCTCCAGAGTAGCTAGGATGACAGGCGTGAGCCTGCTTGGCTCATAATCAGTCTTATGAGGCAAAAGTGCTGTATGGTGGTGGCTCCTACCCGCCATCTTCACCCCTCAGGAAACAGAGTTGGAGGATTGCAGTTCAAAGCCAGTCCAAAGCAGAAAAGTCCGAGACTTTTCCATCTTCAGTGAACCAGCAAAAAGCCAGGCTGGAGGCATAGCTCAAGTGATAAAGCACCATATGTGAGTGGAGAAAGAACAGGTACAAGTTGGGTTCGAGCCTCAAAAATAAGAATAATAAAAAACAAGAAGGTAAGCCCACGTAGAGACGAAGCCTGAGAACTTTGCACACACAGGGGAAACAAGCAGGGAATTTAACTACGTATTTTACTGTAACACCAATTTGTTTTTTAGGGTTGGTCATTTCTTCTTAGGTGCGAGACTGGGACTTGAACTCAGTACCTGACACTTTGGCTCACTGGCTGGCGCTCTACCATCTGAGCTGCACCTCTGACCCCTATTCTTTTTGAGAAAGGCGCTCACTGTGTATCCAGACTGGACTCAAACGCACGATCCTCCTGCCTCAAACTGTCTCGGGGTGTGATTCCAGGCACCGTGCCTGTGTATGCAAACCCGCCCCCGAGGGGCTGGCGGTGCAGCTAGCTCCGTGGACATCCCTGGACCGCCCAAACCCCCACATGTTCCTGGATGACCATATTTCAACGTACGATTGCTTTCCCTCACAACACACGCCTTGTATTTTGTGCAACGAATCTCGTTATTCTAAGCAAGGGTCCCGCGGGCTTCCACGCACTGAACTCCCGCTCTGAAACCCAGAAGGAGCGTGTACCAGGAAATCCTTCCTCACCTGTATTTTTTCAAATTATTTTTGCTGTTTAAATTCCAAATAAGCTTTGTCCCCATCCGTGCCATTAGTATCTATGAATTCTGGGCTTGTGGCACTACATTGATTCCCGGTAGGGGTGGAGAGCTTTGCTCCTGCCAAGGACTGGTTGGATATTTATTCTATCATCAGGGCCCTTGGGAAATGCTCAGTATGGACAGACATCCACTGGCAGTTAAGAGGAGGCATTGTGTGCTGGTTCTGAATTTCACAGGCTTTTGTGTTGTTGTGGTTGCTATGGTCGACCCTGGGACTTGAACTCAGGGCCCGGGTGCTATGCCTGAGCTCTTTTTGCTCAAGGCCAGTGCTCTACCACTTTGAGCCACAGCGCCACTTCTGGTTTTCTGGTGGTTCATAGGAGATCAGAGTCTCACAAACTTTGCTGCCCTGGGCTGGCTTTGAACCGCGGTCCTCAGATCTCAGCTTCCTGAGGTGCTGGGATGACAGGTGTTGAGCATCAGAACTGGTGGGTTTCTGGGTCTTTCTATGTCCCATGGCTCATACTCCCTGCTGCGTGCGTTAAACACTTAGCTATTTTAAAGTTAAAGCCAACACCTGCTACGTGCCCGTAGCGGCACGCGAGCATGCCCAGGGCTGCTCCACGCGCTCTTGCCACTTCCCTGCACCTCCATTTCACAGATGGAGACACCGAGGCCCAGAGAGACAGCATGTCCAAGGCTCCAATGATACAAAAGACACCACATCGAACCAGGCTCGGTAGCTCATGCCTGTAATACCAGCAGGAGGCTGAGGTCTGGAGGATCAAGATTCAAAGCCAGCCTGGGCAGAAACTTCTGAGAGACGCCATCTCTAGTGAACCAGTGAAATGTTGGACTGGAGGTGTGGTTCAACTGGTAGAATGCCAGCCATGACAAGCAAGAATGCAAGGGTCTGAGTCAAAATCTGGGCCCTGGAGCGCGCACACACACAGCACAAGCACCATTGTAGCCTACTATTCATACAGCCTCCTGATTCTTTCTGTGTCTTTAGTAATGAAATCTGAATCAAGGGCTTTGCACTCGCCAGGCAGGTGCTCTACCACTTGAGCCACACACCCCTGGCCTGTTGAGTCTTGATAATTATCCCCAAGGTTGATCTCAAACTCTCCATCCTCTTGCTTCTGCTGGGATTCAAGTAGCTGGGATTACAGGCATGCACTACCACACCCAGTGATTTCCCTTTTTAAAGCACAATAGGCTTTGGAGAAAAAAGACAAGGGTTTGGGGCTCAAGACTCCCTTCTCTGGCTCCTCAGGGGTATAACCACCCTGGTCCCCTCTCCCCACCCCTCCCCCTCCTTGTCTGGCATGGGTAAACCCCATCAGAGCTGCCAGGAAGGGCAAGTTTCCACGAGACTCCAGACGCATGCACAACACCCAAGGGCGTCCTGGCCCCGCTTCTCTGGGCACGTGAGCCATGTGTAGGGCCAGGCTGGAGCCCCCGAGCCAAGCACCGTCCGAGCCGCCCCGTGGGCCAATGAGTTGAAAGGAATGGAATTCGCTTTATAGCTTCCAGCTACGTCATGGAAAAGAAAAATAAAAAGAAGAAAAATCTAGAAGAATAAGAAAACACTAGCAAAGCTGTCGGATCTCGCCGGTAATTCTATTTGGGTCCCGAGCTGAGCTCAATTACTGGACTGTCAGCGTGCCAAGAGGCAGGCAGGGAGGAATCTCCTCGGGTTTTATATATTTAACGGGGAGAGGTTTTTTAATTAAAGAACTCCTGAAAAGTTGGCTGAGGGGTTTTACAAGGAGACAAATCCACGGACTCTGAGAGATCCTCCATGCGCCAAAAACCCCTCAGAATCTCTCAGTGAGAAAGGACCAGCCTGCCCTTGATTATACACAGTCCCAGAAGCAGAGCGAGAACGAAACGCCAGCCCTCCGCCCAGAAGCACATCGTCTTTCTGTGCCTCGATATGAGGCGCCAAGCCCAGGTAACAGGTGTCAGCATCTAGAGATAACCAAGTTCTTTGTCTCCGCGAGGCCCCAGACACGGCGAGGGGACACACTGGGGGACGGGTCATTGGGTTTGTCGGACAGGACACCCACGGGTCAGAATCTCCACAGCAGAATCCAGGCGATGATTTCAAGAGAAAGCGCCTGCCGGCCTGCACGGCTTTAATAGAGAAACCGGAGCAGGAGAGAATTGAAGCAAGAGCGGAGCCGGACGCTGTGGCTGCCGCCTGTCATCCCGGCTACTTCAAGAGGCTGAGACCTGAGGATCGAGGTTCAAAGCCAGCCGAGCAAGGAAGTCCGTGAGAGTCTTACCTCCCATGAACCACCAAAAGGCTGGAGGTGGAGCTGTGGCTCAAAGTGGTGGAGTGCTAGCTTTGAGCAAAGGCCCAGGCCCTGAGTTCAAGTGCACCACCCCCCGCCCCCCCTCACAACTCCATCCTGGGAAGACCTTCCCACACCTGGGCTTAGACGTGCTACAGAGAGACGCTCAGAGACGCTAAGCACCTGGCCACAGATTGCACAGCTAACGAGAAAACCAGGACGTGAACCGGCATCAGCCCCGGGGTGCTTGCTGTCCTGTAAACCTTGTTCGAAGACGCCTGCGAACCGTCCCAGAGACCGAGGCCACGTCTAGGCCCAACGCCAGTCCCACTGTCTGTATGACCCACTGCGGGCCCGCCCTGCAGCCAAGCCTGCCCCGGAAGAATAATCAGGGTCTCCAGGCTCCCCGGGGGAATGGGAGTCAATGGGGGAGGGGGGCTCTGCCAGGCTCCAGCCCCTCCCTCACCAGGGAGGGCAGTGAACGGCACCATTGTCCCAGGTCTGGGCTGTAAAAATATTACAAGAGAATATTGAAGCCCTTGGCCCGGGCTGCGGCTGCTAACGAACAAATGAACAAAAACGCCTGGAGAGGACATTTTTCCACTGGTGCTCCTTTCAGGGGAGCAGGTGGTAGGGGCGCCGGGGTGGGGGTAGAGAGGGTAGGGGTGAGGAAATCTCTGAGGGCCTGTGCACTGTCCCTGAGCTTTTTCTTTCAAGGCTGGTGCTCTACCACTTGAGTCGTAACTCTGTCTCCAGCTATTTTTTTTTTTTTGGTGGTTTCTTGGCAACAAGAGTCTCATGGGTTTTTCCTGCCCTGGCTGGCTTCAAACCTGGACCCTCAGATCTCTGCTTCCTGAGTGGCCAGGATTACAGGCGGGAGCCACCGGTGCTGGCTAAAGGCTGACACGTTCTTTGGGGAGCATGTTCCTCTTCATGACTTTGGACTTTGGTGACTGAAATGAAGAAAAGAGGCAGACAAGCCTTGGGGAGACTCCCTGGGGTCCTTACTTTCTAGCATGCTAGGGGGTGACTGTGATCTTGCACATGTGGGCAGGGTTGACCCCAGAGGAAATAATATTCATGTTTTTCTTCTGTCTTCTCAAAGTGATTGAATCCAGGCAGCAAGCAGGAGAAGGGCAGGGGCCAAGGCTCCTCCGGGAACGGGGAGGTGCAAAGAAACTATGTTTACCCAGAAACCCCAGGCCCCAGGAAGAAGTCTACACTTGCGCTGGCTACTTAAAAGTTAGTCTGGGAAGGCCCAGGCGTGGAGCGCACGCCTGTAATCCCAATTACTTGGCAGGCATAGAGAGAAGGATGTCGTCTGAGGCCAGCTAGGGAATCAAATCACAAGAGCGGATCTGAGAAATAAGCAAAAAGGATTAGGGGGTATGGCTCAAGTGGTAGAGCACCCACTTAGCAAGGCGCAAGACCCAAAGTTCGATCAATCCCCGAGAATGCTTTCAAAAAGGGAAAGAAAAGAAGGAATGGAAGGGAAAGGAAAAGAAGGATCTCGACTTCCTAAAACGGTTTTAGCACACGCTGTGGAGGAGCCCTCTGGAATTGTGGGAAATTCCTGGACCGGCTGTATGGCCCAGTCCTGCCTGCAACCTCTGCCTCAGTTTTACCATCTTCAAAATGGAGAGAACCAGGCTCCTTACATCTCCCAGAGAGAACACTGGGTAAGAAGCTAGGCCCTGGGTGGAGGGAGAGGATGGGAAGATGAAGGAACGGGAAGAGAGAGGAGGAAGAGGACAAAGGAGAGGGGAGAGAAGGGGAAGGAGAGAGGGAATGGAGGGGAGAGAAGAGAGCGTGGAAAAGAGGCGCGAATGGGACTGGCTGAGGTGGTGGGACACTTTGGGTCAAGGATGGCAAAGTGCGGAGGCACAAGTGGGTTCTGGAAATCAAGCCCGGCAGGTGGCTGTCTGAGCAGCCAGGCCCCTGATGGCCAACCACAGTCCAAGGTAAGACACACAGACACACACAGACACACACAGACACACACAGACACACACACACACACACACACACACACACACACACACACACACACACACACACACACACACAACCTCAAACTTCCATCTCCAGGCAGCCAGGCCCAGCCCTCACACAGCCTTCCCAGGAGTCTGTGGGGCAGGCCGCGGTACAGGGGAGGGGCCTGAGGGCCAAAAGCAGAGCCCGCAGCAGCGGGGAACATCAATCCCCATGAACTGGGCGTTTAGATCACCCACCGCACACCACGAGGCCCCAGGACACAAGAGGGCCAGGCCTGCCCTGTGACAGCCATCACTCTGCGCCAGGGAGAGGGAGAAGAGGGAGTCGAACCTTGGGGAAGGATTCCCACCACCACGGAGTCCCTTGAAATAGTTGGGCTTCTTTTGCTTGAATGGAGAAAAAGGGGCTCTCAGATCCAGAGTTAGGGGCCCCCTGGAGGGAAGGTTGGGGGTGACACAGGGCGCTGGGGGAGTGGGGAGAAAGATCAGTGTCCAGGGTGTCTGGACAGAGTCCCTGTGATGTCCCACGGCTGCGACAGAGTAGAGGTCGGGCTGTGGTCTAGCTAAGATGTCCTGGCATCTGAGCTGTGGTTGGATGACTCAAACTCCAGGAACCTCAGCTTTGGGGAGACACTTTGGTCCCCAGCCTATGCATTAGTAGCCCGAGAGCCTGGCACTGATGGCTCATGGCTATCATCCTATCTACCCTAGAGCTGAGATCTGAAGGATTGAGGGTTCAAGGCCAGCCTGGTCAAAAAGTCTGAGACTCTGTGTCCAAAATCAGCAAAAAGCAGGACTGGGGGCATGGCTTAAGTGGTAGAGCACCACCCTGCCACAATTTGACAGCATCTGATCATGAATGCTCCATAAACACCAGCTGAGCATCCCTAAATCCCCAAATGCTCCCAGATCCAAAACATGGTACTCCAAATTGGAAAGTTCACACCTGTTTCCTGTCACAGGTGTTCAGCTGTAGGTGCAGGAGTTGGGGGTGTGGCTCAGTGATAGAACACTGGCCTAGTAGGGAGTGGGCTGGGGTACATCCCCAGCATCACAAAGAAAACAGAAGCAAACAAAGCAGAAAGCCACCCAGGTACAGGAAAAGCACTGCACAGCATAGCCTTCTGCTTTTGTGTTGTAAGGTGTGAGGAAATCTAAATGAATTCCATGCTTAGGCTCAGGTCTTCTCTCCATGACTCATTATATAAGTTCAAATATTGTTTTTCCTTTGCTGGTCCTAGGGCTTGAGTTCTGGGCCTGGGTACTGTCCCTGAGCTGTTTGTGCTCAGGGCTAATGCTCTACCACTTGAGCCACAGCACCACTTCTGGCTTTTCCTGAGTAGTTTAGTGAAGATAAGAGGCTCACAGACTTCCCTTCCCCAGGCTGGCTTTGAACTCGATCCTCAGATCTCAGCCTCCTGAGTAGCTGGGATGACAGGCGTGAGCCACCGGCTCCTGGCTGTGTACCAGTACTTTGAAGTCCAGTATCTGAAATGTTCCTGGTCCCATCTCTGAGAATAGGTGGCCGTTGTGGGCAAGAGAAGAAAAACCTGGAGCTAAGGGTCCGGGGCTCCTGCGTGTATGGATTCTGGGGTTGGCATGTCACTGCTGGGCATCAAAGCAGCCCCTCTCCCACATCTCAACGAGCTGGGCAGTCCTGGTAGGTCCGCCTAGAGTCTGGCCTTGCCAGGATGTACCGGGCCAATGCCCATCCCCACCCCCCACGGCAGGGCATTGCTAAACCTGACACTGTGTGAAGGTCGCGGGAGTAGGGACATTTGTCCTCAGCTGTGGGAATCCAAGCTCCCGGCTCCCTCCCTAAATCTCTGACCTACAAATGATGAGCAGAACCAAGGTGCCTCCTGGCACTGCCCATGGAACCATGCCCACAGTGGTGCTTTTTGCTGTCCCTACGCACCCCAGCAATGCCTGGTCTCTTCTAGCACGGTGTTAGCGCCATCTGGCAGATTGCAACTCTGGGACCCAGGGAGACCGGGAGGGCCTCAGAGCCTTCCGTAGAACGGCCGCGGTCACGTGTACCTCGGAGTCACCGGGAAAGCCAGGGCACCCCAAGATCCCACAGTGGCTGGCCTGAGGGGGGGGTGTCATCACACACAGAGTGAACGCAGCAGACTGGGGGCTGAGACCCCTCCGCGGGCCATGCGAGGGTGCGGGTGTCATTTGTTACGCAGCAGTGGGTGACTGGCTTTGCAGGCTGTGGTTTGGAGAAGAGGCCCTTGAATTGAGAGCTTGGTCCTCAGCTCATGGCACTATTACCCTAAGGGGCCTCACACCTGTAATCCCGGCTACTCGGGAGGTGGAGATCGGAAGCTCATACCTGGCCTAGGTCGAAGTTTAGTGAGACCGTATCTCAATAACCAAGTCAAATGTGGTGGTGCACACCTGTAGCCCCAGCTACTTTTAGGTGATAGAAGGAGGAGAACTGTGGTCTGAGGCTGATCTGAGGAGATACCTTTCTGAAAGACGAATGAAAAGGACTGGGGGTCGGGTTCGAGGGAGGACTCAGGGGCTAGCGGAAATTAAAGGGTGAGGAAGAGCCCTCCAAGGAGATAGTGCGGACCTGGCCCCTTCCCAGCTCAGACCGCAAGCCTCTAACTCTTCATTTCACCCTGGCAGTGGCCCTCAAAGCAAACCAGAAACAAACAGATGCGTCTCTGGGTCTCCGCTTCCCCTGTACAACAGGGAGAGGTTGGCTTGAACGCTGTCTTCTCTCCCTTCAGCCTCTCGTGCTCCGGATCTCTGGAGCCGGCTGTCCTCACCCCCACGGGGCCTCTAACGCTGCCTTCCAGGGACCTCCTGAATCTGAACTCCCTGCTCTGCTCCTCTGTCCCACTCCAGAAAATTCTTCCTCCCGGCACGTGTAAATCGCAGCCACCCGTCCCCAGAGTCCTTCATCCCAGCCCAGGCCCAGTGGGGCCTGTGTCTCCCAGGAGGCCCGCACGTGGTCCAAAGCCCACCCCAAGGCCCACTGAGGAAGAACAGTGAAGACACAGCTCTGGACCTCCCCCAGCTGAGCCTGGCGCTGTTCCCAGCTCCTGTTCTGGTCACCTGCCCTGCCCATGCCCTGCCCTGCCCTGCCCATGCCCTGCCCATGCCCTGCCCTGCCCTGCCCTGCCCTGCCCATGCCCTGCCCTGCCCTGCCCTGCCCTGCCCATGCCCATGCCCTGCCCTGCCCTGCCCTGCCCATGCCCTGCCCTGCCCTGCCCATGCCCATGCCCTGCTCTGCCCATGCCCTGCCCTGCCCTGCCCATGTCCTGCCCTGCCCTGCCCTGCCCATGTCCTGCCCTGCCCTGCCCTGCCCGCAGTCACCCAGCTCAGCATCCACATACTGCTGCCCGGCTAGTACCGTCCCCTTGCTGAACACCACTTCCTCCCTCGCTCCCTCCCTCCATCCCTCCATCCCTTTCTTCCTCCCTTCCTTCTCTTTTGTCTTTCTCTTTCCCTTTTCTTTCTTCCATCTCTCTCTCCTTCTTTCTTCCCTCTCCATCTTCCTGCCTGCCTGTCTTTGCTTTGTTCCCTCTTTCCTTTGTTCCTTCTCTTCCTCCTTCCCTCCTTTCCTTCCTTTCCTTCCCTCCCTCCTTTCTTTCCCTTCTTTCCTTCCTTGCCTCCCTTCCTCTCCTCCCTCCCTTCCTCTCCTCCCTCCCTTCCTCTCCTCCCTCCCTTCCTCTCCTCCCTCCCTTCCTCTTTTCTATTTTCTTTTCCTTCCTTCCTTCCTCCCTCCCCCTCCCCCTCCCCCTCTACTTCCAACTTAATCTCACCCCCCCCAACCCCTATGAAGTCACAGCGCCACACCACAAGCCTCCGCCATCTCCAGCCGGCCCCCGACAGCCTTTCTAAATAATCCCGAGCACGTTTCCCTCCATCGCTGGAGACTGGTGGCTCAAACGCTTTCTTCATTCCTTTGCATTACGCTCCCGTCTTTATACCGGGCAGCAGCCACCACCCTGGTTCCTTGAGACCGTCCATGGAGGGTGGAAAATAACTTAGGCATCCTCTGCATTTTCCCAAACAGGGTCAGGCGAGGAGAGCCAGCAGGGTGCGCGCCCAGGCCAAGTGAGCCCTGGGGTGCAGGGCCCCACCCCCTCTCCTCACTGTTGGAAGCAGAGGGAGCCCGGTCCCTCCCGCCAGCCAGCTGTCACCGGCGTGTGGAGGACAGGAAACAGGATGACAAGATTAACAGTGGGGCCCTACTCCTGTGCCTGCCTGGCTGTTATCGAGACTCACCCCGAGAGCCCCAGCCAGCCCTGTCACTACCTGGGGGTTGGGACCACGGCCCAAAATAAATCCATCGCCCGCCAGGACAGAGCTGAGAGGGGCAGGAAGTGCTCTCCCAAGCCAGGGGGCATCTGATTCAACCCGTCCGAGCACTTTCTCACGTCATGTTCACACGGTCCCCTAGAAAGCGGAAGCTAGGCTTCTCTGTACCCATTTCACAGAGCGGGGCACTGAGGCCCGAGGACGGGAAAAAGCAGAGCCAAGGGCTGGCCTCCTCTCACTGCCGCTCGATATTCCATCCTCATGGTCCCCCAAGAGCATCAGGGAGCCTGTGGCCCTGGCTACCCCGCCCAGCCCGGTCAGTGGGTAGTTCACTCCGCAGGTCCCCAGTACAACCCACAGGGCCACAAAGATGGAATCCAGCATCAACCACCGAGGACCTGCCACGCTTTCCGCCCCACCATCTGCCAAGCTCCTACTGGAAGGAGACCTGGCTAACCCCAGGGCAGGCAGGACAAGAGTGGTCCAGAACTAGGCCCCACCCACCCCTCCTCCGTCACTGGGGGGCATGGCCTGGATGGGGCGTGGCCTCCCAGAGCAGAGGTCTCTGGACCCTGCACTAAAGGTAAAACCAAGAGACCCGAGTGGCGTTATCTTAGGTTTTACAAGATCTCTGCAGCAGCTGCCTGGGGAAGAAGGTTCTGGAAGGGAAGAGAGCTGCAGGGTGGGGTCCGAGTCAGTCAGGAGGCTGTGGTGGCTGATGAGAGCTGGGCTGGTTGGAATTAGCAGGGTGGCAGGTAAGAAAGAGAAGGTCAGTGGTTGAGGTTGTGCTTAGGCTATACCTGGTCGGATGGACCAGGTATAGTGACTGAGTAAGCAAGGGGGTGTGGGCAGTGCTGCTGAACCCTTAAGCCTGTGGCTTCCTGCTCGTGGCCGTGGGGGAAGGAGGCTGTGAGCGAGGCCAGGGTCCTTCGGTGCCAGGCGTGTGCGGGGTGGTTCTCGCTAGGCAGCCCCCACCCGCACGGTGGGAACATGCCATGGCCAGGTCCTACCTTACAGACACCCTTCAGAAGGGGTGGAATCTGAACACCAGAGGAGTAAACGTGAAGGTTCCCCCCCCCCCAAAAAAAAAACCAGCTCCCTCTCTGCTAAAGTGTGGTATTCATTTTGCAAGAACAGGGATTTGAACTCAAGGCTTATGTTTTGCAAGAACAGGGATTTGAACTCAAGGCTTATGATGGCTCAGCAGGTGCTTTACCACTTGAACCACACCCTCAAGCTAGCTTTTTGCGGGTTATCTTCTCAAGCTCAGACTGACTCGAACATCAGTTTCACCAAGATGCTCTGTATTCATAAACTGACGTGTCCAGTGGAAAACCCTGTGTACAACTACTTCCGCATGGAAACCCCGGGCCGTGTGGAATCTATCTCTCTCTCTCCCTCTCTCTTTCCCACTCTTTCCTCCCCTTTTGCTACACTGCCAGACTTTCCCGTGTCTTCCACTCAGGAAGGGAAAATATTTCATTTTTGTGTTGTAACACTAAACCCACGAGGAGAGTAGGGCAGGGGTCTGGGGAAGGCGTAGAGATGGCGATGTTATTTCTAATTCTCTGAATATGCTAACGTTATTCCGGAGGCCTACGGAGAGGTGAGAAGAATGTTTCACAGAACGAATCAAATCACACCAGATTCCCACAACCTACACTCACTCTGTCTGTCCGACCACAGAATACGTGAGGAGACGGCCCAGACTTTACCACCTGCTTCTAATCCCCTGCCCTGGACGCCACATGGTACCATTTTCCCTAAATTTTCTACACAGACCTTCTCTTCCCATGTGCCAAGAGCTGTGCCAAGAAGAAAAAATATTCAACTGTGACTTAGGGAAGGAAAAGAGGAAGAACTTCCTGAGATGGAGAGAGCACCAAGGAAAAGGAGAGGTGTGTCGTTTCTGATCCAGGGGGTGGGGGAAGAGGAGAGCAGGTTCAGGACCCTTTGAGGCACCTGTAACCCCTGGGACAAATGTCCCCTGGGTGGCCTGGTGGCATTGGTCACCTGTGAGGAGAGTGGGGAGGTGGGCAGATGGCACTCTGTCCCCTGCTGTGGGAGGGCGAAGCTGGGGGAAGGCAGTTTGGGGGCCTTGCTGGGGTGTGGGGAAAGTCTGCCCCACCCCCTTTCCCTACCTTTGCATTCTGGACATTCGGTGGAGCTCCATGTCATCACTGCCCCGGAACCCCTTGGCGAAAGGATTGTTCTCGATCTTCAGCTGTGTGATCTGCAAGAAGGGAGAGGACAGCACTGTGGTTCCCATGTGCTTTTGGCAGGAGGACTGGGGGAGGGGGGGGCTGATGACGAATGTCCTGAAGACCAGGCCCAGGCAATCAAGAGAAGGCAACTGGCCCAGTGTGGGTGGCTAGCACCTGTGATCCTAGCTACTCAGGAGGCTGAGATCTGAGGATTGTGGTTCAAAGCCAGCCTGGGTAGAAGAGGCCACGAGACTCTCATCTCCAATGAAATACACCCCCCCCCAAAAAAACCCAGAAGTGGAGTTGTGGCTCAAATGATAGCACACCATCCTTGAGTTTAAAAAAAAAAAAAAAAGTGCTCAGAGACAATTCCCAGGCTCTGGGTTTAAGGCCCAGGACCAACAAATAATCAAGGGGTAGAGGAGCTAGATCTGGTTTTGCCCATGAGTTGGAGTCCTGTCTCCACCCACGGTCAGGGGTATATGAGTGTTTAATGTCTCACACACAACCCACGCTTCCACACGTGTCCCTGCCCCCCGGCAAGCTGTGTGTGTGGACGTGGTTATCATATGGGAGGAACAGCATGCACATCTTGATTTTCGTGCACCAGTTCATGTGCACGTCAGACTTGGGTAGAGGTAGCTTGTGGGCCCAGGTGGAAAAGTGTGGAATAAAAGGAAAAGAGGCTCTGGAGTTCACGCCAGGACGGGAGGGCTCTGCCTGACAGACCCACATGCAAGGTACAGTGCTTCACTATTGTGAATGGAGCCTTTTTTTCCTTAACTTGTTGGTTCCAGGCCCAGAACTTTAAGCCGTCCACACGTATTAGAGCCGTGTGAATGTTCAGTAGCAGGTGCAGGTGACAGAGGGCATACAGGTGGACCTGGCTGGAAGTGTTTGCCAAAGTTGGGTGTACATTCGGTTTTCAGACATGGGATTGCAGCACCAGTGTGGGGTGATCTGGGTCCCCTTTCGGTCATTCAGAGTCCCTCTGAATCCTGTACTATATGTGTGTGTGTGTGTGTGTGTGTGTGTATAAATTTAAATCAAAATATCTTGTGTATATGTATGTGTGTGCCAGACCTGGGGCTTGAACTTAGGACCTGGGCACTGTCCCTTAGCCTTTTTGCTTAAGGCTGGTGCTCTACCACTTAAGCTATACCTTCATTTGGACTTTCGGTGGTTAGTTGGAGACAAGAGGCTCATGGACTTTCCTGCACAGGCTGGCTTTGAACTAGGATCCTAAGATCTCAGCCTCCTGAGTAGGATTACAGGCATTAGCCACCAGCAGTCAGGGAGCTAGAAGTCAAGGCCCAGGCGCTGTCCCTGAACTCTTGTTCAAGGCTAGTACTCTACCACTTTGAGCCACAGCTTCACTTCCAGTTTTCTGGTAGTTTCTGGTGTCCTGCCCAGGCTGACTTGGAACCATGATTCTTTAGATGTCAGCCTCCTGAGTAGGTAGAATGATAGACATGAGCCACTGGCACCTGGCTCGAGTTCCTTTTTATTGACCTATGATTTGTCTTTCTGTGTTTTCTTCCACAAAAAGAAAACGGTGGTGTCAAGTGTACTCTGTGACAGAAAGCTCTGAATTCGAAAGCTGCCTCTCCTGGTTTCAGGAAGAGATGCATGGCTATTGAAGAATTTCACAAAAACCCATTCCATGACGGCCTCTCTGATGGAAGCTGGGGCCCATCCGTGCAGAGCACACAGCCTTCCCCCTATGATCCCACTGCGTGCACACCTCTGGGCTTCAAGGAACTCCTGCGAGGCTCTGGCATCAAGTCCCAGGACTGCCAAAAAAGAAGTCTGAGCTCAGCACGGGTGGCTCACACCTATCATCCTCCTGTAAGCTGAGATCGGAGGATCATGGCTTGGAGCCAGCCCAGGCAGCAAAGTCTGTTGAGACTCTTATTGCTAATGAACCACCGGAAAACCAGAAGTGGCGCTGTGGCTCAAAGAGGTAGAGAGCTAGCCTTGAGCGAAAAAGCACAGGGACAGCACCCAGACCCCAAGTTCAAGCCCCGTGACTGAAAAACTAAAAAGTACGGAAGGAAGAAACAGCCTATAATCCAATCTAATCAAGAGGCTGAGGTCTGGGGATCCAAGTTCAAAGTCAGCCTGGGCAGGAAAGTCCAGGAGACTCTTCCGATTAATCAGCCAAAAAGTTCAGACGTGGAGCTGTGGCTCAAGTAGTAGAGCACCAGCTTGGAGAGGTAGAAGTCCTTGAGTTCAAGTCCCGGGGTGAGCACAAAACCAAAATCAAACAGAAAAGGAACTAGCCTTGAGCAATGTTTACCCATAAGCTTACGCGTAGATGAAAACATGCCCCGGGTGCTCTCCATCCATCTGTGAATACTACAACCCTGTCTGAATTGCCTTCTACCCAGACTGCACCTCAGCTCATAGAAGTCCAAACGGGTCCACCTGCTCAAATGCACGCTCTCCCAAACCAGCGTAAAACCGGATATCCGGGAAAGCCAGGGAGGTGGGGGGGGTTGGCGAGCGGTAAGAGCCAACAAATATAAATACCAGCTCCAACTGGGGAGACAGAGGTTGTAAAAATTAATGAGAATAATTGTTGTGAATTCTTGCTTTTGAAAAAAAGAAAAACCTCATGAGAGCCCCTCGCCCCCCCCCAAAAAAAATCTTAATTATGTCTCTCTATTAGAGGTTCATTTCCTGGTCCTCACCAGAAAGCTCATACCTCATAAATATGAGATCCATTCACAATAATTTAGGCAGGAGGTAAATGCCTTTGGATGGAAACTTGGCTAATAGGAGGGGGCGTGCGTGCGTGTGTCGCTGGCTTGCTCACTCGCTGGCATACACAGACATTGTTGTCAGAGCAGGAAAGTGAATTCTCACGTGATCGCTTTTAGCACCTAAATATTTCTCCGGGATAGCTCTGGGAGCTGTTGACAACTGTATTGAAAACTTTACAAAAACGTGTTTCACGGAGTGAATGTTGTTGCCAGGGGAAGAGTCTAGTTTTTAAATATCTTTTTTTTTTTTTTTCCCCAAGCTGTCAGCCATCTGGGGAAATAACGCTCCAATCCAGCTTGGAATTTCAAGCTGGACTGAGAAAAGACGTCTAGCCAGTGGGAACGATTTTATATCAGAGGAAAAGTAAAGTGTGGAACCACGTACCTACCTCTCTCTACCTTTTTCTACCCAGGGACACATAGCAAAAGACATCCCCATGGTAGATACTGAGGGCTTTGACCCTTCCCGCCTCCCCCCTCCAAAAATAAAGCATTGGTGGCCTAGATTCTAGTAAATTCTCCTGGATGTTGAATCCCAGGCATATTTAATTCCCTCACACTGCTCATTTATCCCAAGCAAAATGCTAGACAAATAGTCCTGGAACGAACATCTCAATGGGGGAAAGATCCAACAAAACCACAAAGACTAACATGGGTAGTTTTTCTTTCTTTTCTTTTTTTTTTTTTCAACCACAGTAATAAGAATTTATTTGAAACCTCAACTGCTCCCCATTCTAAAATAGCCCAGGAGTGACACGGAGCGGGCAAGAGTCTTCTAGAATCTTACAATTTTTGGACTCGGGGATTCTGGGAGTGAACGGACATTAATTAAGTAAGCAACCAGTGGCCGCCATCATCCCCGCTAGAACTGCAGTGTTCATTCTAGACCGGGCCGTGTATTACATATTACTATATATTTTTCAAAGATGGGTAGCTGGATCATAAATACCCCACTTTCACAGACAGGGAAGCTAAATTAAGTCTTTTTTTTTACCCGAAGTCTGGATCTGAGAAAGAGAGGCTCTGAATCTGAGCAGTTAGACTCACAACCCTTGTACCCAGGTGATAGAGACTAAGAAAGAACTCGGCTAGTTTTCACTCATGAAGTCACGGGTTTCAACACCCCGGCCAGGTGGGCCAATAAAGCGAGGAGACCGGCTCCACAAATCACACACGACCTCAGCTCGCTTATTTAAATCACACATCATATATCCAGGCCGGTGATGTCTGTCCAGGGCCCTTGAACTTGACTGGAAAAGTGTAACTGCCTGGGTACTCGCTCCTCCACAGAGCAAGCATGGCTTATTCTACTCCATCTAGGACAGAATGTTGCCCCATGGAAATGCCTATTTTCCATATCCAGGATTGGTCCAGCCATGAATCAAGATGCATCAGTACGCATCATCCATCATTTAAAATGGGAAACCCTTTTGGACAACTACTTGAAAGATAATTTTGAAAAGATTAAAAAAGTAAGGTTGTTTTTTTTTTTAAAAAAAAATTCTGGTGGTGGTTGTTTTGTGTTTAGCTGGCTGGACTGATTTCTTTTATCTGCGGCTCAGCTGGGCTTCCTGGCCAACTAATGAAGCAAAAACTACCACAATTCCCTCGGGTGAACATTTTGTGGTCCCCTGATAAACATCCACGCTCAGAGAGATGGACGCACCATTTCTCGATCGTGTATTTCTGGTCACATTTTGATGGAATGTGTTTGGCTTCTCCAAGGAGCAGGCAGCCTTCACGGCTGAAGTTCTCTCAGTAAATACGTTGCAAAATAATTTTTTAAAATTAGAATTTGGGCTGGGCACTGGTGACTCACGCCTGTCATCCTAGCTACTCGGGAGGCTGAGCTCTGAGGATTGCAGTTCGAAGACAGCCCGGGCAGGAAAGTCACTATGAGACTCTGATCTCCAATCGGAAGTGACACTGTGGCTCAAAGTGGTAGGAGCATTAGCCTTGTATACCAAGAGCTCAGAGGACAGCACCCCAGCCCTGAGTTCAAGTCCCAGAACCAACCAAAACCAAACAAACAAAAAACAGGATGTGGGGGCGGGAGGGTGGCTATGCCTGAGTTTCAGAGATAGTTTTACTGATATGTCCATGAACTTGTACCCTTCAAGAATCCAGGATGAGTCCAGTGCCGGCTGCTCACTTCCCGTCATCCTAGCTATTCAGGAGGCTGAGATCTGAGGATCACAGTTTGAAGCCAGCCCAGACAGGAAAGTCTGTGAGACTCGTAAAGCAAGCAGCAAAAAGCCAGAAGTGGAGCTGTGGCTCAAGTGATAGGGCACTAGCCTTGAGCAATAAAGGCTCAGGAACAGTGTCTGGTCCTGAGTCCAAGCCCTATCACCAGCATTTAAAAGAGAGAGCAAATACAAGGTATAGTTCAGTGGTGTATGCTTAGCATGTTTAAGAACCTGAATATAATCCCCAGCTTCCCCCACCATAAGTAAATGATGTATTGTGCACAACAGAAATTGTATGTTACATATGAAAATTAAATTTCAACAAAGCAATAAAGACAGAGCATGCCACAGACTACCCAGAAGTGCAGGTCTTGAACACATAAAACTTAGACCGGCCCCTTCCTTGCCAGGATCCAAACACTCAGTTTGGGGGGGCGGGGGCTGTTATTTTCATTCATTCGCCCTTCCTGTCCTTTCTCCATGAACCTGAACTTTTCCTTGGAAGAATTTTTAGAAGAGAAAAAGGCCTGGTTTATTCTGGGCTCCAGCGGCAGGTCTGGGCGCTTTAAGCACCCACATGCAGCGGCGGCCTGGTGGGTATTTTCTGGGGTGATACCACCTCCACAGAGATAAACATGAGTTTTGGTTTTTGTTTTTTGCAGCAGCCCTGGGAGGGACAGACTTCCAGGACTGACACTCCCACGGACATAAAATCCCTCTGCAACTCTCAGGACACTGAACCCCACTGGGGGAGCCCAGGGTGGGCGTGGAGAAGAGAAGAAAGTGGAAATCCAGAAAAGGCTCCCTTCCCCTTTAAATGAGCAATGGTGCTGGGGGAGGAACGGGGTGGGGTGTTCCTGGGGAGGGAAGGAAGCTTCTCCGGAGATCTTGGAAAGACCCATCCATCAAAGGATCGGCCAGGCCACTGACAACCTGCATTTGGAGATTACCCACGATGGGCCCTTGGTGGAGGTGGGGGGGGGCTATCTGGGAAAGACCTTCATGGGGTAACCAGAGACTTTAGGGAACTAACCCTCCTCTGGGCTCCCCTGCCAGGCCCTGAGACTTGGCTGGGGACGCAGCAGGACGCAGGTAAAGAAGAGAGGAAGGCGAGAGTCCCCCTTCTCCCCACCCCCACCCCCAAGCTGTCTCCAGGTCTTTCCCACGCTGCTGATCGCACAAGGACACACGCACACACGCTTTGCCCTCTGATGTTAGCCACCTGCCTAATGGTCCCTGGACATGAAAGGAGAGGAGGAGGGACATTAGCCCAAGCAGAAAAGGTGAGCTCGGAGGAGAGGGCTTGGCTAGCCAGCTGAGCCAGCGGGAGACAAGTTCAGTGACACTGAGTGTGTGTGTGTGCTGCCGTCTGTGAATACAGTTCAAATGTGTGATCCTTAGACGAAAGCTGTATCCCTGGCCAGCATGCTGGGGTAGCCGGTAGGGCTGAGGATGGGTTCAAATCACCGCACCGTCTCCCCCCCCCACACACACACCTTAAGCCAGAAACAACTTTGGAAAAGCCAGAAAATTCGTAGGAACCAGCAGGTGGCCCCACGTGCTGGTCCTCTGGTGCCTCAGTTTACCTTGTGGTTCTGGTAAGATGTCACAGCGATGAACGCTGTCTCCGGGAAGACATGGGTGCAGAAGGCCGTGTTTTTCGAACCAAATCCATTGTTTTCGTCTGCTTTCACGATATGTAATCGGGGCTGGTATTTGTGCATGGAATTTAGAATAATCTAAAAATAATAATCATAGAGAAAAGGAGGTCAGAAGGAGGAAAAAACTCAAAACTCCCTTTGTTGTTTCCAGATACATCCCTGCCCCAACCCCCACCCCTACCCCCCACCCCTGCCCTGAGCCTCGTTAAAAAGCCTCTAAAAAACACTCGTTTCCACCCCCCCTCCTGTTGTGAAAAGGGGCCAGCAATTTCCTCGAAAAGGAACGTTTCAAAAATGACAATTTCCAACTTAAAGAAAAACACAAAAACCAAGGTACGATTCCAGAAGTCTACCCAAGCCACACACAGGGCAGTAAATCAAAATTCTTAATAAAGTTTGTTTAATAAATTAACTCGGCACAGGGCATTCCCCGCCCAGCACGGGAGCAGAACAGGAAGAAGTATCTGGAGAGCTCCAGACAGCAGTTTTGGAATGAGAGAGAGAGAGAGAACACGAACAAGCTCACATACATACAGACCAATTACACCCCCCCCCCAAAAAAAAACCCTACAAGGAAAAAAATACTACAAGGAAAGGACACTTGCAAACGGAATTAAAATCGCTGGCTCCCTGACCAACACGTCGTGCTAAGGCTTGGCGGGGTGAGGGTGGACAGACACAAGTCTTGGCCCGTTGTTAACTGGAGCCACTGGAGAGGGGTGGATATTGGGGTGTGGGGGTAGGGGCTGCCTTCTGGCCTCTTACCAACCCTAGGTAGGAAGCCTCCCCCCCCCCCATCAGAGCAGGGGCTGGGCTGATGTCCTTCGGGCAGTTTCTAAGCCCCACTTCGGCCATGTTGCTGGCAGAATCCACCATCGGCAATGATCTACTGGTGTGCCGTGGCCAAATCTGCCATAGAAGAAATGGAGAGGTCTATCTCCTTCTTGGGGTGTTTCCTGGCGGGGGGGGGGGGGGGAGGCAAGCAGGGTCTCAGCTCTGTTACCATGACAACAATGAGGAGGAGGAGGAGGAGCAACCATTCTGGGCTGTCTATTTTTCCTGGAGCCAGAACTTTTTTTTTTTTTTTTTTACAGGTGAGCGCCTCGGTCTCCTTAATCCAGGTTTGTGGTTTCCACGGCACCTGAGTCTCCACCCTGGGCTAAGTCTTGACGGCTTGTTACCGCCGCCGCTTGCCGATAGGTACCTTCCCACCCGCACACACATCGCTGCATTTAAGGGTACCCCTACCCCGAATCTGGCTGGTTTATAACCCAGCAACGAAAACCCAAGCAGCAGCGATCATCTCCATGTCTTTGATTATTTGAGTTGATGACCTGGGCATGGCCACCCCCCACCCAGAGCAATCTCAGAGAGGGAGGGGTGCAAACCCGTGTCTCTGCCCCCTCCACACACACACCCCGGCCGGCCTCAGACTCTAATCTCAGGCCCAGACCCCGGCTGCCTTCCCGGCCGATAGCGACGCCGGGCGGGCTGGCGACAGTGAGACGCTGCCTGGGCCCCCGCGGGCCTCCCCAGCCTCGGACGCCCCGGCCATCCTCCCGGCTTAGCCAAATTGCTTTGACGGCTGGGGACAGCATGGGGACGCGAGCGGAGGGCGATCTAGTGACTCCTAATTTCATTAGGGAGGTCGTGGATTCGCGTTGGAGGTTCGGCATCTCACTCTGGGTCTCCTGGGCTGCTCAGGAAGACCTAAAATGCATCAGCGCACCCCAAAATCGGTGGCAGAGCTCTGCACCCCCCTCCAAAGAGGTAAGGTAAGAGTTGCTGTGGAACCCCAGATGGAGAGTCCACCCTGCTACCACTCAGGGGTCAACTCCTGGGCTACCGCAGGAACTTCACCCACTTTACCCTCTTTCCTCTCAGGGACTTAAATCTAACTTTTGGGGTAGAGACAGGTATACCCCCAAGCCTGGTAAGCCAATGCCTAAGAACAAAAACAAACACACAAAAGACACCCGAAATCATTTTTGCACAAGTTAGAAACTGAGCAAGAAGGACAAGGTTTGTGGTCACTAGAAATCTTTCAGCGCCCCCCTTAGGTCCTTATGGGGGGGCAGCGATCAGGTCCCCCAGACCTAGAGCAGCGGGGAGCTCTCTCCCTGGATGGAGGGTCCCGCTGTAGTCCTCTATTCCAGATCCCAGCAGCGAGCTCAGAACTGAGCCCCTGCTGCCCACTCCACCCCTGCCCCAGGGCTTTTCTCACTCCAATCCCAGTCCCACCCAAACTGGAGACCTGGTGCCTGCATCGCTCTGGAGAGTCAAGCCGGTGGAACACAAAGAATCAGGGAGACAGCCTCAAGTCCCACTCCCCGGCACCACTTCCTTTAACAAAGGAGGCCCTGCATTCCGGGCTTGGACCTGCCCGTTAGAAACGCCAGAAACGGACCTGAAGAGTCTGAATGCGAAAGTCAGGGGCTGATCAATTCTAATAAATTCTAATTGCAACCAAGAGATTTGGAGAGGGTCCCCCCCCCAGAGAGAAGGGGGAGGGAGGAGGAGAAGGAGAACACGGAGGAGAAGAGGAGGAGGAGGAGGAGTACCTCTGTTCTTTGTTTTCCTTTGAGGCAGAGGGGAGATACCCAACTGAGAACCCACTAATTGCCACACCGTGCCTGGGGTTGGCATATCCTGAAGACAGATTTAGGGGGAATCACCAGACCCTTCTCTTAGAGCTAATCTAGATCCCAGGTTTTGCACCCAGTCGGTGTGCGTGCTGTGGGAATGGCGGGAGAGAGAAAGCTGGGGGTGGGGTGGGGGTGATTGGTTGCAGATCAGCACACCAAGGATCAGACTAAAAAGGGCCGCGGGTGCCAGGGTCCCCTCTGTGAGCTCTGGCAGGGGTCTGTGCCCACCGCCCTCTCACCCAGCCCTGCCTGCCACAGCCGGACCTGGATGGGAAGCGGGAAGGTAAAGTAGAGGAAACTCCCTCCACTCAGCATGCTGAAGAGGACTCGGGCATAGACTGGCTGTGCAGCTCCCGCAGAACTGCGGCGGCGGGAATGCGTGGCACGATTTATCCCTACGCCACGAAAATCTGGGGCCCTGTTCTCCAGCCGCCCGGACAGGGACAGACAGTCTCCAAGTTAGACCACAAGGAAGACTACAAAGGCTGTACTTTGTAAGGAGGAGGGTGATGGAGGGAGAAGTGGAAAGAGAAGGAAGCTAGGGGAGGAGTAAAGAAAATGAGAGGGGACGAAAGGAGATTATTATGAGGAGAAGAAGAAAAAAGGGAAGGGGAGAGGAAAAAGAAAGGAAGAAACCCAGGGGAGAGAAAAATGGAGGAAAGAAATCAGAAAAGGCCTGCAGTGGGGAGGGGCAGTCCGGATGTCTGCCATACCACTGGTACCACTGGTACTCACATGTCCAAATGGGTCCAGGTGGTTGTTAGTGAGCTTGAGTTTCTGGAAGGAGACCAGTTGCCGCATCCAGTGGGCACCGGTGGCCGGAGAGTCCGGATGCACGTAGAGACGGCCGGGCATGGCGGGCTCAGCCTTGCCAGTCACAGACCTATGCCAAGGACAGGTGTGAGCAGGGCCAAGAAGAGACTGGCGATGATCTGGAAGCAGCCTGAGCCGCCTCCTTTGTTTACGATCCTGGCTGACCCAGTACCCAGGCAAGCTAGCTGCTTCTAGTCCGTTTGTCCCCTAGTACCCTGCCTCCCCTCCTCTCCAGCAGCCCCTTACTGTCCACACACCAGCCGAGTCTGAATGTGCAAAAGAACTAAAAATCTTAAACTCCTTAAATGTTTTCAAAGGGAGACTTCTCTTCCGACCTCCTTTCCATCCACAGGATTGGTTTGGCAGTTGTAGAAACAATAGACCCTAGAAATGAGCCTCCCCTCTCCTGCCTTCTTAACTCAAATGCCATGAGGCCAATTTTGAGATTTCATTTAAAAAAGAAAAAAAGGGCATGCTCAAAGCAGGTAACTCGTAAAAATAACTGTAAATGCGTTTATGCCTCTAGAAATATGTCCAGCACTTGGTAACAATACCCTTTTTAAAAAATATAAATGCACACAACTCATGGATATAGTGATAAGGTTGCACTGCCTCAGGTCTCGGTTTTCTGGTCTATAAAATGGGGATGGTTGCGATCTGTTCCCCATCCTGGAGGGGTCAGAGGGAAGCAGCAGGATTGGCAGGCACACATCTCTGGCACATAGTAGGCCTTCAAATATTCTGGGTTTGGGGTTCAATCACCGGAGGATGAAGCGGGAGGGAGCCTCATATCCCCGCGCACGACTCGACTCCGCACCTACCATTTATTGTCTGCAAACTTGTATCTGTGGTCATCCGCGGGCACTATGTCCATGAGAAGGATGTATTTGGTTTTGGGGTTAAGGCCGGTCACCTTCACTTTATAACTGGGGAACATTCTCCTGGGGGAGAAGATGAGGAGAGGCAGAAATGAATGCCGGCTCTGAAAAGCATCTTCATACATTTGCACCGGGAAAAGGAACACACACAAACCAATTCTCTGAGACATGTACAAAGAAAGATTATCCCCAGTCCACTCTCTGGATATCCACCCCGGGTTTTCCCTGAAGTTACGGGAGGAGGAAAGCAATGGGAGGAAGGAGGAAGAGGAGGCCAACGTTGTCGGTGGTATCCAGGAGGAAAATAGAAGCCCGGGGATTGCAGCTCACGTAGGCTTGGTTTTCAAGATGTCCTGAAAGTCCCCACCTGCCCCCCACTTTGAGCACCTACTGGGTTCTTCTCAGAGCCACGGCCTACAGTTTCCAGGGAGCAAAGCAGAGGCTCCTTGGGTGCAAAGTTGGCACCTTGCTCCCTCCAATCAAGTGCTGCTGCCCGTGTCCAGGGACTGCAGCGGGGTGGGTAGACTGGAGGTGGCCGGGCCTAGTGCACGGGTGGGTGGGGGTTGGGGAGGGGAGCGTTGCCTGCCGGCCTGACTTTGGGGATCTCCTAAATGGCAGGGTTTACAGACTGGGTTGTCGACTTGATTTGGGGGTCTCGTCTCGGGGTCTGGCGGGGAGGGATTTACTCCTAGATGTCCCGACACTTTCTCCTCCGAGACCCCCCCTCCCCATCCAGGACTTCCTTGGAGAACTTGAACATTTTGGCCTTCCATGAAGAAATCACAAATCCATCCAGATTAGGTTTTGGAAAGAGCTTGGGCTTGCCCAGGGATCCGGCTGGCTCAGGATGCAGCAACCCTGGAGGCCACCTCTCCTCCGGGGCATATTCTGCCTTGTGAAGGATGCACCCCCCCAAAAAGTAAGAATGCCAGACTGACTGGCAAAAAGATCAGCAGCCACAGGAAGGGGGTGACTGGAGGCATCATCCCTCCTAGCAGAGGCTCAGAGACTCCCCAGACCTTTTATAGTTAAATCCCCTCGGCTAAGGCTGGGGAGGGGGGGCATGGCCGGCGGGTTGTTCCTTCCTAGGGGCCGGTGGGAATGAGATGAGGACTTACATCCCCGGGTATAAACAGAACACCACCTTCTAGTTCCACTCAGACTTTGGGGCTGAGTCGGGGGAGGGAGCTGACATTGTTTAATTTGAAATAATAATAAATGTCACTGTTGTCGGTTTATTGCAGAAAGCCTGGGCTGGAGAACGGAGTTTGGAGACGGCTCCGCCCTCCCGGTTCACACGCCCGCCCGACCGCCCAGCAACGTGGGCCTCACCGGCTTTGCCTGTTGGCTTTGGGGGTGGGGGGCTGCAGCCCCTCTGGATGTGGGGGACCAGGACATGCACGGGGAGGCATGTGTCCAAGTCCCCAAGCCTGGACACATGCATGCACAGGCTTTGCACACACATGCACACTCACTGAGATCCCGATCTTCAGGACTCTGCCACCCACTGCCTCCACCCAGCCCTGCTAACTAAAGCTCCTGAGAACGTGGAGGGGAACACGGGGCGGGCGAGCAGCTTGGCCAAGCCGCTGTGTCTTTGCCGGAGTCTGTGCTTCGAGCTGGGCTCTAGTTCAGTTTCAAAGGCTTTGCCTGCTTTCCATAAACAACGAGAGGGGTAGCTAGCGAATAGATAGATTTGCCTTCTGATTGGGTTTGGCAATTGGGTGAGACCCTGGAATTACTCCTAGGTGGAGGGAGGGTGAGGATGGAGGGGGGCGAAGATCAGCCCCTATCTATGAAACCAAAGCCCTTCTCTGCGTCTCCCCCTCTTTCTTCTTCTTTCTCTCAGACGGTTAATCCATCCAGAGCGTTGGGCCTCCCTGCTATGTTTTTGGAGTTGAACAATTTCCTCTATCCTGCTGAGCAAATCGGTGAAAGAATTCTCCCTTCAACTCTCTGGAAAGAGTCTAACCATTTTTCTCTCTGTCCGTTCTTGCTCCCTGTCCCCTCTCCTTTCTTCCTGTCTCTTCCCTGCGAGGCCACCGTCTTCCTCTCTGTCCCTCCAGACCACCTCACCTTCCGGCTTTGGTAATAATCATCTCCGTACCCACTTCGTGGAACTTCAGCCAGAGTTCCCTCTCGTGGAGGAACACCTTTATGCCCTCCATGCCCTGCAGAAATGAGAGAAAGAAAAAACTCTGCGTCAAGCTAATCTCCCCACAAAAGTGTTCTCGTGCCCCCCCCCCATTTCTCTTCCTTCTCTGAGACTGTGAGTTCAGGGGTTGAAGCCCCCCCCCCCCCCCCCGCTGAAGCCATCTGGGCTCTGGAGAAAGCCTGTGCCCGCCCGGAACCCTGGTGCAAACTCGGCTTTCCAAATATCCAGTGATGATTTTCCTTTGAGCCCACAGGGCCTCACTGCCTATGCATGGAAAAACTCATCCAGAGCTTGCACCCGTGGCCAGCCACCCCGCCGTGCCCAGACGGCCAATTTCAACGGACTTCTGAGTAAATGAAACCTCCTGGATCTAGAAAGCCCCCACCCAAGATATTTTCAGGTGGGCATCCATCGGGATTTCCACTCGCAAAGTATACACCTAGTTCTATGAAGACTGTGTATGTTTATTTTCAACCACCGTAGGTGCAAATATCAAACATACATATAATTCAACCACAACGGATGCGAATGTTAAACATACGTGCAATTTTAACTTTAAAAAATGTTTGATTTGTTCCCACAGTCCAACACCAAAATTAATTCTCAAGGTCTCTGTTAAATGTCCCCGACCTGTCCCGCATAGTCTCACAATTAAAAGGAGCCGGTTTGAAGCCTCTGGGCATTTTTGTTTTCAACCACCCATGCCGAATTTGAACATTTCAGATACAAAGTCTCATTTTGAGACTGGTAACCTCCTAGAACGTGGATTCGCTTATTTTTTTTAGAAGGGGGGGGAAAAATCTGTGTGCAACAAACTACTTCTACAGAGATACAGTACCAAGTTCATGAAACCTGGGAGGGAAAAAAAAAAATTCGAGGAGAATCTCCAAGAAGGGTTTTAGCGTTGAGTATGGATTTCTATATCTCTTTTGGATAACTTGCCTGCTTTATATCCTGGGACTTTTATGTTAAAATTGTCAGGGCTTTGGGGGGAGCCACTTAAAGCATCTGCTGTGCCCACCTCTGGGCAGTGTCCTCTCCCACCTCTCCCTCCCCTCTCTCCTCCAGCCCACCTTCCAGCCCGCATAGCCTGGGGCTCCTGGGCTGCTTTAGGCCCAGGCCAGCGCGCTGCCCTCGGCCAGAGTGCAACAGCCAGCCAGAACTACAAGACAAATCGTTGTGCACGGGTCTGAGGCCGCAGAGGAGGCGGGCAGAGGGTGAGGGGTAAGGGAGATCTAAAGAGGGGTCAACTCATCGCTCACGCCAGCCTGAAGCAGCCGCTGACCTAACCCTTATTACGCTTCTCAGCGCCAGTTGTAGGAACGGTGCAGCCCGGAAGGAAATTATCTGGGCCATTGTTAGCTGCCTCGGAAATAGTCGGATAACTGAGATTTCTCCCAAAATTCCACTAGGATTTCAAAGAGGGTCCCCTTCTAGAAACAGAATCAGCCACCGCCACATAAAGTGGATTGAAATACTGTGGGAGAGAAAGATGGAAGAGGGGTACGGGTGGGGTAGGTGGCCGCGGCCCACCCCCCACGGGAAGAGGACCTTGGAAGAGGGGACTGAGGCTTCCTTACCTGCTGGGTGAAGGCGGCCTGCGGGGAGGAAGGGGACTTGCTGGGGGCTCCCAGCGCGCTCTCGGGTTTGGAATCACAGGACAGATCCTTCGCGTCGGGCCCTAGAGGCGTGTGTGGCAGGCCAAAGCCCTCTTCTGAGTCAGCCATGGTATCCTCCGGGCCCAGTGCCCGCGTGAGGTTCTGCTCTGAGAGAGAGAGAGAGGAGAGAGAGTTGGAGAGTGCGTTCCAGAAAAGGGGAGACGTTTGAACCCCCCCTCCAGTTACCAGCACCTTCAAAGCTGAAGGAGGCTTCTATTACGACTTATTATTATTATTCAGGTCTATTATTACTTATTATTTATTAACTTTGCTCTCCGACCACAGTCTTCTGCAGAAGCCGGGGAGGAGAGCAGGCCTACCTCTCCCCACCTCTCCCCGGCCAGCGAGCGCAGGCTCTGGGCGATAAGCCAGCCAGGCTGCCCGTCAAATTTGTCTGAACTCCTGGAAGAGTCACTGAAGATAAGGTGGTGGGTATTTTTGGAAGGCACTGGACACAGTACCCAAAAACAAAACAAAAACCCGGTGTCCTTTTGGGAATTTCCCCCCCACCGGAGCTCTTTGTGATTGTCTTGAACTAGACTCCCCAAAAGAGAGGGTTGTTTTTTTTTTTTTTTTCTGTAGTAGGCCGGAGGCCTAGATAACCCGCCTCTTGCAAAACCAAACATGGGAGCGGGCACCCCACCGGAGACCGGGCGCCTCGTTCCTCTTCCAGATCAGTAACAGGCCTGACGGGGTGTTTTAAAAATCGTTTTAAGACACCCCAACTTTCCCAAGGAGGAATTCACATCCCCCCCCCCCTCCAAAATAAAACCAAACCCAGCACCGGGCAGACTTTAAAAACGAGGCGCAAGAAATGGCTCCTTCCCTCCCCGCCACCGTAGGTCACCCTACCCGGCCGGGGTTTGTTTTTGGGGGTCTGGGGGAAGGAGCAGCGATCACAAAGGGAGGGAGCCGGGGTTCGCGGCGCGCTCGGGGGGCCGCGGGCGGAGCCCACCCCGCGCCCCCGGCCCGGTCCCCGGAGCTCCGGGCGGGCGAGGAGACGAAGGAAATGCGGTTTGACAGAACCAGGCCGCGCGCGTCCCGCCGCCGCCGCCGCCTCTCGCCCGGGGAAGGTCGGGGCGCGGGGCGGAGGCTCCGCCGAGCGAGGCCGCGCGTCCGCCCGGCGTGCGCCCGCCCCGGGGCCGCGGGGGCTCCGCGCTCCGGCCCGGCGCCCGCGCCCCGCGCCCCGCGCCCCGCGCCCGCGCCCGCGCCCCGCGCCCGCCCCGGTGGTTACCTCGCCTGGCGGAGCCGCGGCCGCGTCCTAGCCCAGCCGCCGGAGCCCGGGCGGGGGTGCGGGCATGGTCACTCGGGGGCTCCGCTGGTGGACGAACGCGCCTCCGGGCCGCCGCGCCCCGGGGCGCCCGCCGCCGCCGCCGCCGGCCCGGCTCGCCCTGCGCCCGGCCCGCGCGCCGCGGGGAGACCGCGGGGGGAACCGCGGGGGGAACCGCGCGGAACCGCGGCGCCCGCGGCGCCCAGAAACCATCTAACCTCCGCGCCCCGCGCCGCCCGGATCCGCGCCTCCCCCGGGGAAGGAAAGTTAGGCGATCAGAGAGAGAACGGGGGAGAGAGAGAGGGAGGGAGAGAGAGAGAGAAGGAGGGAGGGAGAGAGGGAGGGAGAGAGAAGGAGGGAGGGAGAGAGGGAATTGTCTGAGTCCTCCCTGAGTGCTGTTTTCGGGGTTAGAGTTCCAGAATTTGAGGTAAGAGTCTCTCTCTCTCTCTCTCTCTCTCTCTCTCTCTCTCTCTCTCTCCCCCCCCTCTCTCTCTCTGAAATGCAAGCCAACTCGTTGAGCAGTGATGTTTGGTTGTCTTGATGCCTGCAAAGTACTGAAATTGCCTACCCAACTAGCTCTCCCTCTCTCTCCCTCTCGCTCCCTCTCTCTCCTTCTCCCTCTCCCTCCCTCCCCCTCCCTCCTCCTCCCTCCCTTCTTCCTCCCGGGCTCTCCCCCCCTCACCCACCACCTCCTTCACCTTCTCGTCTCCATTTTTCCACCCGATTTCTCAAAACACTCTCATCTGCACCAGACTCCTCAAACCCTCCCGGACCTGGCCGTCCTGCCCTGCCGGGCCCCTTCCCACCACCCGCAGCCAGCCAGGGCTGCGAAGAAAATCCTGCCCTCAGCATTGCAAGCCCCGGCTGCCTGCTGCTCAGGAGACAAGGCGATTGGGGTGTCTCAACCATGCAGAGAAGGGAGCCTGGATGCATGCACACACACACACACACACACACACACACACACACAGAGCAATCTGGCTAGCTCCTGCACTTGCTCGCTTTCCTCTCCAGGGCTGACCTCAGATGCACACTTGCGTGACCCCACCGGGGCTGCTCTGAGGTAGGACTGGCTTCTGTGACAGCTAGCCCCCCCCCCAACACACAGTTTATTCACCCCCACTCTCAAGGAAGAATGGGGTGAAGTCTGAGTGAAGGTGCATTGGGATGGGAACCAGGATCAAAGATGCCAAGAAATCACGGAGTCCCTGCCACCCCTACGCACACGTGTGTACACACACACACACACACACACTGCTAAGGCCACCAGAGCATCCTGGCTGACATAGATGGTGCATAGGCTATGTCTAATTTTGTTAAAATAATCAAACAGTCACTGGGGACCGGCTGGGGTTTCACCTCCTAGCGTTCCTCTTCCTGCCCAAGTTGGTGGGGTGAGTCAAAGCGGTCTGCACTAATGTGTATACAAAGCTAGCAGGTCCCTCGGCAGTGACTGAGTTCAGACTAGGACACTTGGAATAAAGGCTCCTCTGGCACAGAACCATTCTGTTCCCCACTCTTGGGCCCTTTGGTCTGCATCTTTTCTGGGGCCCTGATTTGAGATAAACCCGCCGCAAGCCAAAATCCAGAGAATGAGAGATGGAGGAAGAGAAATACCCCTACGGCTCACACCCCAGCCAACAGGGTAGCCCCCCCCTTGGCTGCTGCACCCCCAAATTGCCAGACCAGGCCATCCTTACAAAATTCCCAAGGGGGGGGATTGTCCAGAGTTGGAGATGGGACCCCACGGCGGGAACTGGCGTGGACGACCCCAATGCTCTACCGTCCAGGTAGACCTTGGTCGAGGCTCGTTATCTTACTTTTTACAAAAAGAAATGTCTTCAGTCTTCTAAAATGTCAGCTCCCAGGCCTCTGGGCTTGCTAAGGAGAAAAGTTCAGGTGGAAAAGGAAAGAGAGGAGGGGGGAAAAAAACAACTTGAAGGTTCCAGAACATAGCAGCAAGAGGAGCCTGTATCCTCACCTCGCTGCTGCTCGAAGTGGGCTATCCAGAAAGACCTCTCCAATCCCTCTACAGTCACAGAGATTTGCGGATAAAATTAATCCCCATAAATAACCTTGCAAGCCCTTCCCGAGAGAGAAAATCTGGATTTCCCGAACTAACAGCCCAGACAGGATTTCTCCATCCATCCCGGAGTTTGCGTTGCGATGGTATAGGCCCACCAAGCAAAAACATCAAGATTTTCAAATCTCCTTGGGGTTTGGGGCAGGGATTGGGGGGGGAGGGAAGGGGGGGGAGAGGCGGGGGATCTGTTCTTGCAGGTGGTACGAAGAGGTGAGATTAAATTCTTAAATTCTGAATTTGTCCGGCAACAACAGCAAACTAGAAGGGAGGGCGGATTTGGCCAGGCCTGGCTAGGGTGGGAATTGAGAGCACTCCCTCCCCCCACCCCCCACACACCGATGCTAAGTTTTTAATCCACAGATACTTACCTCCAAAAATTCAACCTCTTCTTTCCAGCTCAGAAGAGCCCGGAGCAACAACAGAGGCCCTGAAGCAGGCTTGGGGAGCGCAGAGGAAGAGTTTCAAGGAGATTTCTTAAACACACACACCAAAAAAAAAAAAAAATCACCTGCCCCTTTTCAAGGCTAAGCTTTTCTTCCTGGATCTATCAAGAGACATAAGCACCTCCCAGCTCGTCCTTGGTTTGTGGTCTCTGACAAATTAAATATTACTGTTTATTACCAGGCATACCCCAATAAAATAAAGAGGTGACCAGGCAATACGGGTTATCTCACTAGCCCCTGCACCTATAGGACTTAGAGACGTCACAAGTCCCACAACCGGCCCCTGCTTGTCAGTCAGCCTTTCTCTGTGGGGCAGCGGCCGGAAGGTAACTTCTCTCTGTGCATCAATCCCACGGTCTGCATAACCAGCAGCCAGTCCGTTGTAAGACACTTCAGCCCCAGAAATAAATAAAGAAATAAACAAAAATCGAGTACTCTGGCTGGAGGGGGTGGGAGGGAAATAGGAGTGGTGAACCTACTATCCAAATACAGCTAAGATGGATTTGTCTTAGAGGGTCTTGGTGATGTGTGGTGGAGACCTACTTCATAGACAAGGAGAGTGAGTGGGCCTGAAGGAATGAAGTTTCTCCTGCAGGAGGCAAGAGATTCTAATTATTGGCGAATTAATTTTTTTTTTCCTGAGGAGGAGTTCTTGGCCAAAATGAATACAGAAGCGCCTCTTTAGCGAAGTGCAAAAATGCAGTGTCCAATTGCAGATCTGCAAAGAAGTAATTCTGGATTATCTTGGTGAAGAAAGGAGACACCAGATTTCTGAGAGAGAGAGAGAGAGAGAGAGAGAGAGAGAGAGAGAGAGAGAGAGAGAGAGATCCCACAATGTTGCTGGTGGAGGGAAAGGACCTTTTGCTAAAGATCTTGTAGTCCAGGCATCTAGGATGCAATTTGTCCCAGTTTGTCCTGGCTGGGTGGGGTGGGGTGGGGTGGGGTGGGGGGGTAGGTAGGATACAGCTAGAAAAGCCTGGTTTCTCTGCAGGAAAACAAACATGCTAATGCTGGGTCCCACCGAGGAGACGAGCCTGTCCTGTATTTTGTTGTGTAAAAATGACAATTATTTCCAGCTTGATCAACTGGTACCACTTCCAGGTTATCGTGTGGATATGTGCAGGGTTTTTGTTTTGTTTTGATTTCTTTTTTTTGGCACACATTTTGAGAACCCTCGGAAACAGCATAGAAGCCCCGCGCCACCAGCCGGGCAGAGAGCTAGGCCAGCCCAGCCCAGAGCCATTGAGCGACAAGAAGGCAGCGCCAGGCCTTCTGGAAGGGTAAGTTCTCAGCCCAAAGTTGGGGGGGGGGAGGCAGGGAGCTATGCCTGGGCTTCTCTCCCCAGCTTTGGGGTTCCATCCTAAGTTGTTGTGTTGTCTCCAACCTCCAGGGTTTTCGGAAACATGCATGGCCCTTGGCTTCTAGCCCGATCTACTCGGGATTGGAGCCACATCTAGTCCTGGATGGGGTGGGTTACTCTTCCGCAGGACGAAGGTCAGGCCCTGGGGGACAGCGGTCAGTGGCCACTGGCCAGTGGGACGTGAAGCTCCCCCCCCAGACACGAGCAACTGGCATCTCTCTCTCCGTCTGTCTCTCTCTCTCTCTGTGTCTGTCTGTCTCTCTCTCTCTGTCTGTCTGTCTGTCTCTCTCTCTCATCCTGGCTGCAGGGTCTTTCCAAAGCTTTACTTTCGATTCCCAAGATCCCAGGCTGGACAGCCGCAGCGTTCCTCCCAGGTGCCGGGACTACAACCTGAACTCTTGAGCCTAAACTCCAAGTGTGCTGACTTTCTTTCCCCGGGAATCTCTGGGGCCCGCCTGCAGGAGCTGGAAACCAAGGCCCTGGGTCCAGCGGAGAGAATTCCAGACCGAGCGAGTTCCTTTCTGTTTGGCTCCTTTCTCGATTTATTTTTTTTTCTGGACTCAAATTTATCTGGACCGGCTCAAAAGGAAGGGTTCAAAGTGCCGAGGCTCCCACATGATGCACTTTCCCAGAGCTTCGGGAAGAGCGAAAACCTGAAGATTCTAACTGGATTTCAGAATTCCCCCTTTTCCGCCCCAATCCTCTAAGCACGGGCGGCCACACGCGCCTCCCTCCCTTGCTTTCCAAGAATTGTCGCTGCCAAAATGCCGAACCACCAGCGACGCGACCTGATCCCAGCCGAGCTACGGACCGACCGAAGGACCCATCGCCAGCCGCTGGGTTTCATCCCACAAGGGCACAGTGCTCTCCTTTTGCAAAATTCCCTGCCTTGTTTTTCATATTAAAAAACAAAGGGATTCATCGCTGTGACGCTTACACATTCAAGGGTTTTTTTTTTTTTTTTTAAGATTCACCTCAAAAACCAGGCTTATTCTTTTCTTTTGAAAAGGGAAGACTCCAAAGACAGACAGACAGACACACTCTTCCCTTTCCCTCCCGAGATGGCGCCTCTCCGTCTCTCTCTGTCTCTATCTCGGTCTCTTTCTCTCTCTCTGGGGTCAGAAAGTAGAGAGGAGGGCAGAAGTGGCTGGGAATAAGTTAATAAGGATCATTAAAAAACAATAGGGGGAAAAAAAAGACAAAACTCAACTTTGACCAACTTCTGGGGTTTGGGAGGGCGGGAAGTTCTTTTCTCTCTGGAGGTCTCTTCCCTCTTGCCTAGTTGAATCTGACTCCATGATTCTATTTTTCAGAATCCGATGGGGATGCTCTGGGTCTCCCCCTTCCCCTTAGACCCAGGACGGTTATCATTATTTTTTTAATCCAATATGCAATAATTTCTCCAGTATTTCCTCAAAGAAGGAAAAGTCTGTCTCTCTAGATAAATGTGGTTTTGTGTTGGTGTGTTTCGCTCTTCTTTTTCAGGCTGAGAGATGAGAAATGGAATGTTCTAGATATTGGGCTGGGTGAGGGCCCACCAGAGGTGGGGATTTGCAGGGAAAGGGAAGGAAGGCAGCCTCTCTAGTGGCCGTGTGCGCCCGCCCGTGTGGGGCACAAGGATCAGAGCACAGAGCCTGAGCCGTATCTGCACCCCACAATCCGCTCAACGTCTGCACCGTCCACAGCCCCTGAAATGTGGGAGAAAAGAGTGAGGGTTGGGGTCGAGGCTCTGGCCTGGCCGCTGAGATCTCAGGCTAGCAAACCACCCCCCAGGTCTGGGTCTTGTGGACCCCCCTCCCCCAGCTCTCGGATCATGGAAACTTAGGAGCCACCGGTCTCTGGGTCTCTGGAAAGACAAATTTTCTTTGGCAAACTCAACAGTGTCCCACTGTCGACACCCAGACTATTTTTCTTGTTTCTTTGCAGGGTGGGAGGCGGGGGGGGGGGGGGGGGGGACGGAGGGGGGGAAGGGAGGAGTGATTGAAGAGAGAGAGAGAGAGAGAGAGAGAGAGAGAGAGAGAGAGAGAGAGAGAGAGAGAGAGAGAGAGAGAAAAGAAAGCAAGAAAGAAAAGGAAATTAAATCCACACGTGTTCAACTTGCTCAAAGGGCCGGATTCTAACACAACTCACTGGCTCACAACTCACAAACCTCTTTCCAGCCAGCCCGGCCCCAGAGCAAGGCTCCCTCCCCCCCACCCCCCACCCAAGAGAGAATTCCATTGCAATTTTATAAAACAACTGCATTTAGCGTGGGATCCGGCCAAGCCCACAAAAGAAACTGGGGGCTTGGCACCCCTCTTGGAAGGCTGTTGGGCTCTGTCTTTGCCTTCAAGCCATTGAATCCAGCACCGTTGGCTAAAATGGACCAGGCCCATAATCCTAAATGCTCACCAGGCTTTGGGGGGGGCTGGGTTCCCCCTGGGGTCTAGAGGACCCCAACTATTTTATGGAAGCCGATGTTGTGGGACTCTGGGGACACTGGCAGCCCTCACTTCCCTCCCCCTCTTTTTTTTTCTTTCCCAGCAAGAAGTTGGTAGGACCGGAGGCTACTGCCCGGCCGGCCAAAGAGAGCTGGGGTATAGGGAGGGGTGCAGGGACACCCCTGCCCATATGCATCTGCTTGTGAGTGAGGAGTCGGGTAATGACCTCGAGGAGGTGAAGGGAGGTAGCTGGGGGTGGGCGCGGTGAGGGGGGCCACCGAACCCCCTTCCACCAAGTGGAAGGGCTGGTCACCAAGACAACCATCCTGTGAGGGGAACCTCACATGTTTTTTTCTTCCTCATCAGCTCAGATCTCCAGAGTACCAGCCGAGCCCCCTGGGGTCTGCCAGTGCTGGGGTTTCTGGCCTTTTCATGGGGACAGTCTTGAGAGATAGTAGGAGATCTGAGCCACGTCTCTTTCTCTCCCTTTGTCTGTCTCTCTCTGCAAATCACAACCGAAAGACTGGTGAACCAAGTAGACCAGACTGGAGGAAAAAGTTCCTGGAGAGTAACCATAGCAACTGGCATCAACAGCACCAGGACAAATCCTCCCCCCCACACACACACAATGGGGTGCTGGGCACGGTCATTCTCTTGGCCACCCATCCTGGAGCCGGTGGGTGCTTTCCACCAACGTCAATGCCAGCGGTGGGCGCTTCTCCGCGCAAGTCTCCTCTGTTGGATTCTGGAACAAAAGCCCCCTTGGGCTGAGGAGAGAAAGACCCTCCCTAGCGGAGGAACCCCACGTGATCCTGCACTCCAAAATGGAAGCAGAAAAATCAGAAACGAGGTGTTCAAGCCAACACGGAGTTAAACCAGACCCCCCTCACCCTTTGAGAGAAAACCAAAACCAAATTAAAAAAAAAAAAATCAAGTGGGATCATGAGTATCACGGCAATGGCACTGAAACCATATTCTTTTGTTACTTGTGGTTATTTTGTTGCTCGGTCTTTTACCTCCCCTGGGCCGTGGGCAGGGGCAGCGGCCACCGTCTTTGTGGGGACAGAGAGTGGACCTCGTGGCCCCGAGTTCCCTGCAAGCACTGGAAAAGTATGGGGCTTAGTGGCCACGGGAGAAGCAGCAGGGACAGCGAGGAGGGCTTGGGCGGGGAAGGGGGAAAGGGGGAAGCCCCCCCCACACCCACAATGTTTTTGTGATGGGGGAGATCTGGCTTTCCCAGCCTCGTTCTGCTCCACGCCATGCTAACCCTCTCCAACGTGGCCAGAAAGACAACCACCATCCAGTTCTTCCCGAATTTCCATCCATCCCTGACCCTGGCCGCATCTGCTCTCACCCCCCTGGCCTGGTGAGTGTTTTCAGAGGGGTCCAGCTCTGCGCCCCAGGAGAAAAGCCAATGGGGCAGGCGCCTGAGGAAAGGTTAGCTTCCCAGTTTCCACAGGATTGCCACAGGCCAGTTCAGAAGGCAACGGTCACCCCCGACTGTGCAGAAGGGGGTTCCTGAGGCTGTGGTCATAGTCACGGTCTTCTGCCCGGATTCAAACCCAGGGCCGCCTGACTCCAGAGCCCTCAGAGCTTTTACCAGACTGAAGCTTCCGAGTGAAGCCCGGGAAGGAGGAGGGGGGGGGGGGAGGTGGATGCTGAGTGAGTGCAAAGGCCACCAGTCTGTGTTCTGTCCCCAAACTCTGGTCACCACAGCCTGAGAGATAGTACACACTGTCCCTGTGAGGGGTGAGGGGGGGAGATTAGTGTGGGTGGCAAGGAGAAAGGGTTGCCTGATTTCCTTCTCTACAGGCAAACAGCTAAGCTCAGAGATGGGGGACTGGTGGGGGGGGGGGGTTGGACAGGACTTGTCTGGGTTCATTGTGGTCCCTTGCATCACAGGCCCAGCTCCTCACCTTTCCCCAGGGTCTGCCTCTAAGCCCCAGCAGGCTTAGTTCCTTTAAAGGCACCAGCGTTTGTAGGGGAGGCTCTGGGCAGGATGCTGGTTCCCCAGATTTGTATTCCCAGAGAGGAGAGAACCACCCAAGCCCAGCCCTTCCCCTGTCTCTGCGCTGTCTGCTGGAGGCTGGTAGAGTCCTGTCACCCGCAAGGCCTGGGGGAGGGTCGCTGAGGGACCCCAGACCCCGGCTGAGTGCCCCTGAGCGAGCCCTAGCAGGGTAGGGGAGGCCTTCTTCAGAAATGGGGTCCCAGGAGCTGCGGTTGTCCTGGAAAGGGAGGGGTCCCTTTAGCCTTTCCCCTCCTCCCTGGCCTCCCACCCGGAAGTGCCCCGCCCTCTGCATTGACTCCCCTGGGAAATCCTGCCCCCCCCCCCAGATCCTCCAGGACATGGGGCTTCCCAGAAGACACCAGGCTCTGTGTGTTTGGGGGTGACTCCCAGTGTTCTACCGCCCAGCTCCTCAAACCAGCCGTTCTCCTAAGGGCTCCATCTCCAGATTTCAAGGTTTTAGTCTTTGGGTTTTGGGGGTTTTGTTGTTGTTGTTGTTTGGGCCAGTACTGGGGCTAGAACTCGGGTCCTGAGTGCTATCCCTGAGCTTTTTCACTCAAGGCTAGGGCTCTACCACTTGAGCCACAGGTCCACTTCTGGCCTTTTGCTGGTTAATCGGAGTATGAGAGTCCCAGAGACTTTCCTATCCAGGCTGGCTTCAAACCAGGATCCTCAGATGGCAGCCTGCTGGGCGGCGGGGTGGACGGGCCACTGACGCTAGGCTTTGCCTTCAAGTTTTGATGAGCAGCCAGGAAACGGCCTGCTAGACACACAGTCAGCACAGCACGGTTCCAGTTCTGTCCCCTTCCCAGTGTCCACCTTGTCACCACAACACCGCAAACCAGACTGCCTGTTTTTCCTTTGGCCAGTTGTGGGGCTTGAACTCTGGGCCTGGGCGCTGTCCCTCAGCTCTTCAGTTCCAGGCTAACGCTCGCTCTACCACTTGAGCCACAGCACCCACTTTCAGGTTTCTGGTGGTTTGTTGGAGATCAGAGTCTCACGGACTTTCCTGCCTGGGCTGGCTTTGAACCCTGATCCTCAGATCTCAGCCTCTTGAGCAGCTAGGATGATGGGCAAGAGCCACTCACACCCCAGGGAGCTGTTTGGTTTTGAGGCAGGATGTCACCCAGGCTGGTTTGCAACTCTCCTTAGCTCAGCCTCTGGAGTGCTGGGATTACAGGCAGTAACCACCGTGCCTGGCTTGTCCTTGAGTCTTTAGGCAAGGCTGTGTTTATGTTTGAGAAGTGTGTCTTTAAACTGTTGTGTTAGTATTGTGTGTATCATGGTGAGCTTGAAGGGCAAATAAACAAATTTAAACACACACAATGTACACCAGTATATCTAAATAGATACATAGAGGCATTTTCATTTTTGGGTGTCTCTTTAAGGGCTTGTGTTTTACAGGCACTCTCTGGAGTGTGCAGGTCTGGGTTGTGGAAAGTACTGTGTAGATGGAATTATCTAGAAGGACACTTCACACCCAGTTATCACCCGGCCCAGAGGTATCCTGCCTCAGAACCTGGGGCTGAGCATCTTTCCAGTTTTACTGACCACTTTTTCGTTTTCCTTTTCCAGTTTGAACTGGGGTTTGAACTGGAAGCCTCATGCTTGCAAGTCATGGGCTCTATCACTTGAGCCACACCACGGCAGTCTTTGCGTGCCCCCGCGCCCCCCCACTTCCTCCCGGCTTTAATTATTTTCAAGTAGGGTCTTCTGCTTTTTGCCCAGGCTGCTCTCTGTCCGCCATCTACCTAACTTTGCCTCCCAAGTTGCTGGGATTACAGGCGTGCGCTACCGCACCCAGCTTTATTGGCCACTTCTAGGATGATTATTTTTATTTTTAACCCACAGCTCCAATCAGGGCTTTCTGAGAGAGGTATTTTGGGGCTGCCCTGCGGCCCTGGAGGCCGGAGGGACTCTCTGTAGGTGGCCAGGCCCACCTGCATCTATATTTGGAAATGAATTCTGCAGCCACTTCCTGGCATCTGGGCTAACGGTGCCACAGGGAGTCCTGTAAAGGCCTGCGGGTCCCTGTCCACAGCACCAGGGGAGGGGGCGGGGGAGGCCCCCAGGGGTGCCAGATTGCAAGTACATGGTAGATTAAAATGCCTGGGTGAGCTGGTGAGCAGGCGACACACACACACACACACACACACACACACACACACACACACACACACTATGCCTACAGAGCACAGGAGACCTGCCCCCTCCCAGGAAGAGAGTGTCGGGGGGGGGGGGAACAAGGGAGGGACGGGGACTCTGATCCCTGTGCCAGTTCATCCCCAGAGATCTGAGTCTCCAGCCTGGCTGCCCCCCCCAAGGGCTCAGCCCTGGGCCTCATCCCCAGGTGCCTAGGCCTGGGGGAGCTCTGGTCTGGGTTTGTTCCCGGGGGCTCTGTAGAGCGGGAGGCACTGGTGGCAGACCTCGCCAGGGCCAGCCATACTGCTGTCTCTGCACCAGCACTGCGGAAGCTCCGATGTAATGATGCTGTGAGCACACATACACATCGCACATAGCCCTGTCACACACGTGAACATGCACTCACACACGTGTGCGCCCACCTCCCGCCCCTGTCCTGCCCCTGCAATCCACTCACCTCCTACTCCACACCAGCCTAGTTCCTACCTCAGGGCCTTTGCACCTGCTTCTCCTCTGCTCTCCGCTCTCCGCAGCCAGGCCAACCTAAGCCACTCTATTGTTCCTTTCCCCTGCCCTCTCAGGCTACTTTCTTGTCTTCCCCAAAGCAGCCAGTGGCAGAGGTCATCTTGCTCATGTTATTTGTCTCCCCATCTTTAAAAAAATAATAAAGCTACGCACATCTCCCCACGCACGTTTTTGCTGAGAATTGAGTGACTAGAGCTACAACCCAGGGCGCCTGGTGCCTCCTAAGCCCTCCATTAGCGTGGTCTTTCTTACGTGGCTGTTTATGTTTACTGTACTTGTCATGTAATCCTCGGGAGAGATGTGGGCCTCTAATACATAGACGCCAGTATTTTAGCAGAGGTCTCCAGACCCAAGGAAGGATGTGGGGACATTTCCAGCCCGTGTTCAAGGTGTTGATAAAAGACACAGGGCATCTGCGTCCCCCACCCCCATGCCCCAGCAATAAAAATAAGACTGGCGATAAGATGGGGTGGGTATAAACCCCGCTCCTGGCTGAGCCTCCACCGGGCCCAGCAGCTTCCTCCCTCCCTCCCACCGTCCCCCGAGCCCGTCCTTGTCCTCAGCTCTTATTTTTGCCCACCCTTCTGTCTCTCGGCAGAAGCCCAGAGAAAGGAGCCATAGATAAGTGAGTATGGTATTTTTATAGGCTGATAACCACCCTCCCCCCCCCCACACTTATCTAGAAAGAACTGTTCCATCTTCCTGTGCCCCAATTGGCCATTTTCCCGGGGCCCCTCCCCTGGGAAAGGTGACCCCAGCCGTCCACCCCGGCCTCTTGTCTCTGCTGCACTGCTCTCCTGTCTCCCCAACTCCCACCCGCGGGACCCTGAGCCGGGGAGGGTAGGTGGAGTCCCGGGGAAGTGCCGGGGAGGGGGGGGCTCCCACCTTCCCAAGCCAGTGTGGTGGACCGCGATATAAAGATGCCAACTGTATTAAATCCTATACTCGAGCAGTCTCTTAAATCCGTTTACAGCCCATACTGGACCCTGAGCTATAATAATAATAAAAATAAAGGATTTATGCACCTACAGTGTTGCCCCCACTGGCAGGAAAGAAAGCGCCATTTCGAGCTGCTTTGGCTGGCTCCGCGCCATGCCCCGACCTCCTGGATTCTCCCTGGATGGAGGGAGCGAGGAAGTGGGGGGGACGAAGTGTGGGGGGGGGAGGTTGGGCCAATGAGGTTCTAAAACAGAGAGAAGAAAAAAGTATTTGCTGGGCATGTCTTAAACTGATCCCCCCCCCCACACCCCCAAACTACAGTCTCTTTGCTTCCTTCTTTTGGGCTCCTATGGGAGGATTTTCTTTCCTGATAGTATGAGCAGCTAGCTCTGCACCACCCCTGTGCAGAGAGAGAGAAAGAGAGAGAGAGAGAAACACAGGTAGCGGTAACACAGTTGAGGAAGGCTCAGAGAGGAAGCTGGGTACCATGTTTAAGCTGTTCAGCTATAGGTTCAAATCCTGACCCTGTGTCTTCTTCATTGTGTTCGGAATGTGTCACCAGAATGTTGGTCTCCGGTGAGCCCAACACAGGTGGTATCCTGTGTGCAGAGCCCACGTACGGGAAGGGCTGGACGGAAGTCATACTGAGAAACGGGGAGAATAAAAGAGTCACTGTGTCTCTAGGCCCCTGGGAGGAACGTAGAACCAACTCACTAGTACCTGCAAGGAGGAGCCGGGAGTCAGCGCCTCTGACTCCTGGGGAAATCGAGGCAGGCAAGAACTGGAGGAGAAGCTCAGAAAAGGCCCAAGGTCCATCTGAGGCCCCAGACAGCCCGGCCCCAGTTCTAGGTGGGAGGGGGTGGGCTGGTCTTCTGCAAGCTCATCTCATCCACTTTATTATCCGGGGCCAGAACCTGCCTTCCCTATCTCTGCTCTGCACTTAACAACATACAATGACCACCGACTCCAGGGCCTTCGTCCCCAGGGACAGAAGCTTCCAGGCCTTCAAGGAAAGTTCATGGTGACTGGGGGTGGGGGAAGAGCTCAGTGGTAGAGCACGCATCTAGCCATGCGCAAGGTGCTGGGTTCAATCTTCAGCACCTACAGGAGGAAGGGAAGGAAAGGGAGAAAAAGAGGGAGGGAAGGAAGGAGGGTGAGAGGAAGGAAAGAATGAATGGAGGAAGAAAGGAAGGAGACTCTAACCCACAGACACTTCAGCAAAACAAATGTGTATTGTCACAAGACTCCAGGGCTGCCTGTCACGCAGCATTACCGCAGAAATCCATGACTGTTACAAGGCCTGAAGACTCATCTAGCTGCCACTAGCTCCACACCCCAAGTTTTGCCCCCCCAAAAAAAGACTTTTATGGTTCCAATTGCAAAATCTCAAGGGTTAATATCTGAAACATCAGAAATATCAAAGGCTAATCATTTCAAACATCGGAAATAGGTTGGCATGCCTGGCTGCAAACCAAGAAAATAGAAGCAGACAAGAAGCCCAGCAGGGCCAGGCCTGTACCGAAGCAGTCTAGCTGAGGACCAAGCCCATGAGGCCGAATGACCAGAAAAAGCTTCTGCTTCTTTAACCGGGTGCCAGTAGCATCCATTTCCCCCAGGATTCAGCGACTGTGTTTCCCTTCCCCTGCACTGGACAATGGGCATCTGATTAGCATATTTCAGCTCCCTGCCGCAGTGATTGGTTCCACAGCAGGTGTGTGTCCACATTCTGTCCAATCAGAGTTTGCCATGGGAATTTGGCCAGAAATACCGAAAAGAAGACCTAGCTGGCTCTCTTTCTCCCTGGAGCTTTAGATTTTGTTTCATGGTTGGGTTTGTTTTTCAGCAAAGAATCAAACCCAGGGTCTTATACATGCTAGGCCCCGATACTTCTTAACTAAAAGCAAGCATGTGTGGATGTAAGAATTTTTTTTTTTCCTCCTGTGTTCCTCCAAGTAGCTGGTGAGCACATGTTGTGCTGTGCATCCTTCCAGACCCACTAGTAAAATGTCAGGCTGGTACTCTAAAGTAGCAAGGAGCCGGCTGCCATTGCCATATCCTGGCCTTGTTGACTGGGAGAGGTTTGAAATGAGGCACCCCAATTTCCCCCAACACCTCCTGGTTGCCATAGAGCACTGATGGAGAAGATGTTTCCTTGAGATGGACCAAGTTCAAGGCCTAAGGGTCAGGGAGCTGCGTGGAGCAGGGGCTGAAGGGCATCCCAGTGTCAATGTAAATTTCAAGGGTGGCTTCAGGCTGCATTCTCTGTCCAGGGATTCAGTCCTGATGTGCGTGTGCATGGCTGTGGCTCTCCTGTCTAATGGACATTATTCTAGCAGCACTTTCTGGAATGGCGCAGAGGGTTAAGATGCTGGAGGGGACAGATGTGGAGAAACGCTTGTTCTGTTTTTATGTGATGTAATGTGGAGAGGAAGGATCTTTTTTGTGTGTCGGGGATGATGGTGGGGGGCGGGCGCAGTTGGTAGTCCTGGGCTTTGAACTCTCTAGTCCTTGAACTCTTGTTTGGCTTTTTCCACAAAGCCTGGTGCTCTGCCACTTCTATTTCTGGCTTTTTTTATTTTTATTTTTGCTGGTTAATTAAAGATAAAAGGCTCTCAGATCTCCAACACACACACACACACACACACACACACACACACACACACACTCCTGCCCCTGGCTGGTGTCATTCAAATTAAGATCCTCAGATCTCAGCCTCTTGAGCAGCTGGGATTAAAGGTGTGTCAGCCAGAGGTGCATTTTTTCCCCTCCCTTAATACAACTAGGGTCCTTACAGGGCCAAAGCACACCAGCCCTGGGCTATGGACTCCACTTGCCTGTGGCAAGCTTTGTACCGAATGTGGATAACCCACTCCATCCACCTTGCCTCCAGCCCCGCCCCCCATCTGCCCTCCCCTCTCCTTCCCTCTTTCCAGCTCTGTGATTCCCATATCAGCACACAGGTTCAGAACAGCCATGGCACCACACAGGTTCAGAACAGCCATGGCACCGTTAGGACTTGGCTGCTGCATGAGCTTCCATCCTTGGTTAAGTCTCAATGTGATTTCTTCTCTTTCCCTCCAAGGATGGGTTGCATTGATTTTTGTTTTCTTTTGGCCACCAACAGCAGCCAGCATCTTTCATCAGGTCTTCACCACAGATTCTGGGGCTTTATTAGCCAATGAAAATGGCCCAAGTCCAGCTGACTTCAATGGGGTCCTAGAGGAGCAAGAGCCGAGTATTTCCTGTAGAGGCCCAGTCTCAGACAAAACAGTTTGAAGACAAGCCAGTTGGCTTGACTCAAGGTACCCGAGAGCTATTTTTGACATAAAAAGAAGCTGAATTTAACTGATAACCGATTAAAGAAAATTTAAACACAGCTAGTTGGCTGCGGTGGGGGGTGGGGGGAGTCGGGGTGTAGTTATATCTTGGCAATGGTGTCTGATAGACAAAAGGAAAGGCACTGTATTTGGTCAGACAAATTATTTGGAAAACAAATACTTGAATCCCCACCAAATGTTTGCAAATCCAGTATTTTCATCATCGGCTTTTCATGTTGCAATCTGTTTTGTTTTCCTCTCCCCCCAACTCCCCCCTTCCACTTTCTACTACCTAAATTCCTTTATGCAGAAAAACAAAGCCTTCCTATTTTCATGAGCCTGAAGTTGGCACAGCAGAGCACAGAATGGAATCCCATTAACATGGAAAGGATCTGGTCTCCTAAGTAAACTCATTTCAAAGGGTAATAAGATTTTTTTAAAAATGGCCTCAAATATTTTGGGTATGTCCATGACATAAAAGAAACGTTTTTGCATATGCAGTGAAATTTCACATGCAGAAAAGAATACTTTTAAATCTAATTTTCACATCTCTCTTTCTTTCTTTCTCTACTTTCTCATACTGGGGATAGACAGCAAGGCCTGTCTGGTACTAGACATTTGCTCTAGAGTACTAAGCCGTACTTCCAGCCACTGGTCTCTTCCCTTCAATAATTTGAAAGGAATTCACACACACCATTCCATCTATATTTCTTTATAACAGACTGATTTTTAAGGCAAAAAAAAAAAAAAAAGAAGTATCAGCTGGGTGCTGGTGGCTCATGCCTGGTGGTGGCACATCTAACTACTCGGGAGGTTGAGATCTGAGGATCATGCCTGGGCAGGAATGTCCATGAGACTGTTATCTCCAATGAAAACAGGAAGTGGGGCTGTGACTCCAAGTGGTAGAGCACTGGTCTTGAGCAAAAAGAGCTCAGGGAGAGCACCCAGGACCCAAGTTCAAGCCCCACAATGGACCAAAAAAAAAAAAAAAAAGTATCATTTTTTCCTTGAGTCCTGGAGAAGGAGACATCCACAAAACCCAGGGGTCCCACCCAGGGCCCTAAGTCGGCCTTTGGTGGCAGAAATAAAAGTGGGGTTCTGAGGCTTCCACTCTCCACTGCTTCCCACTTCTAGGTTGTGCGGAGCAATTTCATCTTGAAATTTCAGGGAGCTTCCAGTGGCCTGTCGTCACACTTCTGATCTAGATAGACCACTGCAAAGAAAGAACTGTTCCCTTCCGGTCCCACAGGGCCCTTTTACCAACCCAGGAATTCTTATTCTTGGTGAACACCTAGCTGACGTCGCCACCCTGTATCATAACCCCCACCGCGATCGTCTTACTGCTGGGTAGAAGAGAGACTCCTTTCTGCCAGAATACTACAGGTCGATTTCCACCTCCATCTGTATGAGCTGATCCCATTTTACAGGGACAAAAGCCAAGCCTGGGGCTGGGAAGGTGGCTCAGTGGTAGAGTGCTTGTCTAGCATGCATGAAGCCCTGGGTTCCATTCCTCAGTACCACATACACCGAAAAAGATGGAAGTCGTTCTGTGGCTCAAGAGTGCTAGCTTGAGCAAAAGAAGCTCAAGGACAGTGCCCAGGCCCTGAGTTCAAGCCTCAGGACTGGCTAAAAAAAGAAAAGAAAAAACGACAACAAAACCCTCAGGTGAGGCCCGCCCCAGACCACGCAGACAGCACTGACAAAGACTGAAAATCTTTGATAATGGGGCACTGGAAGTTCACACCTGTCCTCCTACCTACTCAGGAGACAGAATTAGGAGAACCATGGTTTGATGCCAGCCTGGGGAGAAAAGTCATTGAGATTCCATTTCCAGTTAACCAGCAAAATGCCAACACCAGAGGCATGGCTCAAGCGGAAGAGTACCAGGCCTAAGGGAAAAAGCCAAGCAAGACTTGAGAGGCCCTGAGTGGAAGTCTGGGGCTAGTCAATTTACCTCTGCTCTCTAATCTGAACAACCAGAGAATACAACTGCAATGACTATCTCATAGGTGTGAGCTCTGAGACTCTTTTCTCTAATTAACCAGCAACAAGAAAATGAAAGTGGAGCCGGGCGCTGGTGGCTCACGCCTGTCATCCTAGCTACTCAGGAGGCTGAGATCTGAGGATCGAGGTTCAAAGCCAGCCCGGGCAGGAGAGACCGTGAGACTCCTATCTCCAATAAACCACCAGAAAACTGGAAGTGGCGCTGTAGCTCAAGTGGTAGAGCGCTCGCCTTGAGCTGAAGAGCTGAGGGACAGCGCCCAGGCCCAGAGTTCAAGCCCCACGGCCGACCAAAAAAAAGAAAAAAGAAAATGAAAGTGGAGGTATGGCTCAAGTGGTAGAGCACCAGCCATGAGTAAAAAATAAGGGAGTGGCCCTGAGTGGAAGCCCTAGTCCAGCATACACACACCATACATACCACATGCTCACAGTCTGGTGTGCATATGCACATATTCATGTTTTTTCTAAATGTGCATACTTAGATATTGACATATTTACCTATCTATCAAAAAGCCTATGCATACTTTGTACATAGACTTAAATTTGCAAATGATGGTTTTTTTTTTCTTTGTTCCAGCCATGGAGCTTGAAATCAGGCTCTCCTACTCTCCTTTAGATTTTATTTTTCACTCAAGGCTGGTGTTCTACCCCTTGGGCCATAGCTCTACTTCTGGTTCTTTTGCTGGTTAGGTGGACATAAAGAGTCTCTTGAAGCTGTCTCTTGAAGTTGTCTTGAAGTTAGTTGGCTTTGAATCATCATCCTCAGATCTTAGCTTCCTGAGTAGTTAAGATAACAGGTGTGGGCCACCGGTGCCCAACTAGACACTAGTCTATTGCGAATGACTCTCTCCTCCCATCTCTCACACACACACACACACACACACACACACACACACACACACACACACACACACACACACACACACAAAGTAGTAATAGCAGCTTCAAGGCTATCCCACATAATCTCACCCTGGATACTTTCACATCTCTTCCCATGGCCACAACTACAAGGCAAGAGCTACCTCTGCTGACTGCTGGCTGGAGGGAGGATCTGGGAGGAACCATCTCCTTCCTGTGTTTGTGAGTGGCGTTGCCAGTCAAGTCACCAGCTGGCACTGCCTAAGAAGAATGACTGCCCCAGAACCCAGGGAAGGACCCAGGATGGAGATATGTTTTCAGTGTGTCACTTTTTCCAGTAGAATTCGAAGTTAATTTCTGTATTATAGAAAACACACACGAAATTCTCCAACACCTCCGGACGGTGGCTGGGACATCCCAGGCACACACGCCACTCGCTCGCTCACCCTGGCTCAGGGGTGATTTGCTGACTTAGCAGTCACCTCTTCTCACCTCTCCAAGTAGAACGAACCCCCGGATCTTTTTCCTCCCCGGCAGGCATTACTCTGGCTGCATTTGGAGCCGGCAGGCATCACCTGCAGAACGAAGCCCTCAGATAAGAGGAACGTTGGTGGTGGACCGGCTTGGAGGCCCGTGTGGAAGGACTCCCCACGGGGGGGGGGGGGGATCTTGGCTCCATATCCGGATCTTAACCAAGAATGTTTTTCCTAAACCAAATTCTCTCGCTTTCAGAGCTTTGTGCGGGCGGTGGGGATGGAGACAGGCAAGGATTTACAGGATCTGTTCTAGGAGATGGAGAAAGAGAAGACACGGGGCAGGGGACCAGACCCCCCCCCATGACCCTGCCCTTGACCAAGGTAGTCAGGGGCCCAGAGTGCTCTTTGAATTTCCATCAGTATCCCTGGGGGGGGGGGCCCTTTTGGTCTAGGCTTGGCAGCTCCCTCCCTTTCCAGCATTTTGTTTTTATTCAGTCATCCAGGGGTTCGAAAGCATCTTGACTGGGCTTGTGATCTAGGCCGAAAGCCTTGTTTTAGAGGGTTTCAGTGAGCAGATCTAAAATACAAAGGTAATCTGGCATGGCTCAATGCAAGGACTCTGGTTTTAGCAGGGAGGAGAGAGAGAGAAGGCTGGGATAAGAGGTTGGGGGGGGGAGGGAACCACAAAGATAGCAACCTTTTTGGTTGCTATCTCCCATCTGGAGATCCAAACAAGGAACTTGCCTTGCTAGGGAAGCACTGCTCCACTCAACTCTACCCCTAGCCTCCCATTTACCATTTTAAATTCGTTAGGCATACAGGAGGCGCATGCAAGACAAACCCAAACAGTCTGCATACCCGCACACATACATTGCTGAATTCTCTCCCCCCCCTCCCCCCCCCCCCCCGTCCTGCCTGGCGGTCCAACCTCCTCTCTCTCTACCCATACTGTAATCACCTTAGCCAGACCCAGCTAATACCCAGCCAATTGTTCCCCGAGCCCGCACCCAACGCCCTCCTCCGTGTGTCTCCTGTCGTTTGCAAGCCACTGATCACATCTGCCGAATAAACACCTGGGAATCAAAGCCCCCTCCCTGCCCCTCAAGCACTAGGGGTGGACCCTCCCCCCACCCCGTGGTGGCCACTGCCATTTTCCCTTTGAGGATGGATGCTTTCCCGGCGGCCCCTTCCACAGCCCCGAGCCTCAGCTACACCTTTCCCCCCCAGCTCCCACTTTCTCACAAGACCCCCAGCTTCAAAAGAGCTCGGCAATCCAGGCCTAAAGCAGAGCTCCACAGCCGGCCCGGTGGCCAGCCTGCCTGCCTGCCTGATTCTAGAAAAACTAGGCTTGGAAAGTACGTGTGCACCCAGGAAAAGAACTGCCAGGAATCCTTCCTTGAGGTTTCCTTTTAATTGCCAAATGTGAGGCCTGTTTGTGTCCACACACACACACACACACACACACACACACACACACTAGCCAGGGTCCCCAGGAAGTTCCCTTCCCGACTTAATGGCTCTGGCTGCCCTCCGCCTGCATTGTCTCTGGGTTCCAGCCTGGCTCTGGGGCTGTGTTTAAGGCCGGGGGAGGAAGTGACCTCTGATTAATAAGGAAAGTTAGATGGGGCAGAGGCGGCTAGCCGGGGGGCTTAGATGTTAATATTCTCATCACTTAGGAAAAGGGCCAAGAGTGCAGGAGTTCTAGACGCGCTATCAAAACCGAAGGGAAGATGGATGTCGGTGGCTCTCAGTGAGCATATCATGGAAGTCGGAGCTTTTCATTCGCGTGTATTTATGGGTTTATATTTACCTAATAAATATAACAATGGACAGGCAGCTGCTGAGAAGGAGAGACCTGGGCTGGAGGAAGGGGAGGGGGGGAGGACATCCGTCATCTAGAAAGGGAGCAAGGTGTTCTTGGAAAGATTTTCATCCTGTCTTCTCGAAAGTCTTGCTCATTCTTGGCAAGGTTTTTTTTTTTTTGGTTTTGGTTTTGTTTTTGTTTTTGCTGAGCTCCGTTGGGAGCAGCTGATGTTCGCTTGCTTTGCCTTTGTCCTGCGGCTGATAGCGCCCAGCCGGGACTGCTGAGGTAGCCCAGTAAACCAGACCCCTCGTCTGCTGCGGAGAGTTTGGGTGCCTACCTTCTCCCCAGCACATCCAGACCCGGGGAGCGCAGTGCTAACTGAAGGCAGGCTTTCTTCAAATGCCTCTTCTCCCTTTTGTGGATTTTACCGGGCCCCGGAGTGATCTGTGTTTAGTCGAATTTGCCATAATCAAGAAAGTGTAAGGTCAACAGCAGCACATTTGGGACCAGGCAATAGAGAGCTGACAAACAGCGTAGGAAAAAGATGCACTGAACTACTACTACTGCTACTACTACATAGAGGATTTAAAACTAGGACACGTGTGGAGAGAAAGTGAAGAATAGATCGGAATGGAGAAAACTAAGGAAGGAAAACACAGAGGGAGGACCTGAGAATGGGAAAACAGAAAGAGTAAGATGGAGGGGGAAGAAGAAAGCAAGCCAGAGCAAGAAAAAGAAGAGGAAAGCAAGCTAAAAGATTAGGAAAACCAAGTCCAGAGAGCAAAGTTTCGGTAATTCTTCCCCGGGAACCCGGGTGCTTACAGATAACCATCTGAAGGAGCTTTAGCTCTTGGCTATGCATATAAAAGCATTTTCAATTAAACCTAATTAGCAAGATGGAGCTAAAAGGCCAACTACCTGGGAGAGGCCCTCCCTCCCCCCCAAGTCCAGGCTGAAAGGCTTTGGTTAGACTTAGCCTAAGGAAGTTAGGCCCGATTCTTTTTCTATCCAAGCTGATGAGGACATCCAGGTTTGGGACCTGGCCTTCAGCCCTCCTGCCCAGCACCCCAGCACCGCAGCACCCTAGGGCTGCAAAAGACTAGGTAAAGAACTGGGAAAAAAATGCAATGCGTTTTGATGCCGGCTGTTCGGAGTGCTGGGCTGAGAAACCCGTGTTGACTGACTGGCAAGGCTTAAGCCAATTTTCTGACACCCGAATCATAAGTGACATATTTTGATTCCACCTGTGATTTTTGCCCTCCGTGGTCCGACACCCTAAAATCTGTGAAGCTTGGCAAGTACCCCCACTCACCCCCTACAGCCCAGCTTTTCCTGACACCCCAAAAGATCCGGTGGAAGACCGCCAAAAATAAGGAGAAAACAAACACTTCTGAAGCAAGCCTGGGCTGGGAGGTGGGGGGGGTCCCTACCGGGTTTGGGGGTTTAGGGAATGGGATTAAGTCCACAGCCATCTGAGCTGCCAGAAACCCTAACACGGATCCCGAAACCTCCTTTGTCCTCAGCAGAAAACACACACACACACACACACACACACACACACACACACACACACACACACACACACACACACACACACCAAAAACCCGTGGCATTTCTGACCTCTTTAAAACAAAACTCCCCCCAATCCCCCCATCATAACAAAAGATTCTGCGAAAGGGACAATTCTCTCCTTCAAACTTAGAGACTCTCCAAGAGACCGATCAGAGAGGCCCTCCCGCTCTACTTTTACAAGCTCCAGGTCTGCGCGCGCGTGTGCACGTGTGCCACGCAGCATCGGCGGCTGTGCGGGCCTGTGCGTTCACCGGGTGAGGGTGGGTGCGTGAATTCTTTGTGCCCACCTCTGCGCAGGGAAAAGCTGATTTCGGTGGAAAGCCGCAGAAATCCCTTGCCCTGGGGGCCGGGGGCCGGGGTGGGGCCGTGCGCCCCGCAGCCTCCTCGGTTGGTTTGTCCCAAGCAGGGCCGAGCCGCGGGCGCTGCTCCGCGTTCCATCCATGCGCTCGCGCGCGGTGCCCGGCCAGGCTGGGGAGGGGTCGCCTGCGGCTGAACCCAGGATGAAGTCGGGTGATGGGGTGGTAGTGGGGGGGGTGTCCTGCGATCGGGCGCCTTCGGAGCTCAGCGCACTCCGAGAGACCGATGCCCGGGCGCGGGACGCGGATTCCCAGGGCGCAGTTCCGGAGAGGGGGAGGCAAAGGTTGCTGGGGGTACCCCTGGGCTCCAGAGACACCCCTTTCCCCCAACGAATGAACCCCCTTTTGGAGGAGGGGCTCCTCGGGCCTTGAGCCTCTGGGAGGAAGAGAACGCGTCCGTGCGTTCTACCCGCGCCCCTGGCGCGCGGACGTTGGTGGGACGGGACGGCGGGGGCTCCCTTCCCCGGCGCTGCCCGGCCTGGCCGGGGGCGGCGGCGGCAGCAGGCAGGCGTCCTCGGCCAGCCGCACACGTGGGCCGGGAATTATAATACAATATAACACATCGTAAGCTCGTCTACGACGCGGGCTTGTGATTATGTGTTTCTCGCGACGAGGTGGGGCGGCCTGGTATCTCCCTGTCCTCCCCCCCCCCCCCCACACCCGTGTGCCAGTCACCTACTGGTTTATTTGATCAGGCTCCACGGAATGACCCTTGGGGCAGGACTCCCCTGTCCCCGGGTTGAGCCGGGACTGAGAGAGAAAGAGGGGACAGGGGAAGACTCCAGTTCCAAGTCTCCCCCATGCGTAAGGGGCAGGGTTTGAATTGGAACCCACAGCCAGGGAACTGGCCTGGGGGGAGGCGGGGAAAGGTGGATACCCACCCACACAGCATCCTATACCACACACTGCTGTTTCTGGAATCGCCCGGCAATATATATTTATTTTATTACAGGCTTACCATCTGGCAGAAAGGAGCGAAGCCAGCCTGGAATCCTCAGCCCACGCTGGCCCAGAGCTAACTCCGCACAGACAGGTTTCTTGTCAGAATCCGTGTGTGTTCTGTCCTGAGGCTGGAACTCGGGGCTCCCGGTGAGCTTTCTGCCACTCTAGCAACAACTCCACTTCCAGCTTTTTGGTAGTGAATCAGAGATAAGAGTCTACAGACTGCCCCAGGGCTGGCTTCAAACCACCACCGCGATCCTCAGATCTCAGCCTCCTGAGTAGCTAGGACGACAGGCGTGAGCCACGGGTGCCAGGCTGCAGAATCTGTCTTGATCCAGCCTTCCCTTCCTCCTTCCTCCTGGGCTTCTAAGGAGAATCCTCAAGGGAAGTCCTTCTATCGTGGGAAGCAAGTTCAGAGGTTAAGCGGCTGCCCAGCCCAGCAAGTACGGAGGAGGAAGGGGTTCTCTCAGGATGCCAGAGCTCTTGCTTTAAGAAAGACCACCCATCCCACGTGTCCCTGTGTCCCTAATCAGTTGGGGAATCTTTGATACCATCGCTGGGCAACCTGTTCTAGTGCAGGAAGGAAGGGATACGTGCAGGTAAAAGAGTTGGATCTCTTCTCCAAGGAAAGAGGGGTTCATAAACACCAATTACAACCCTTGGAACTAGGGCTGTGGTCCTGAGAGCTACAAACTTCCTCCTAGATGGGGGGGGGGGGGCTCACACTTAAATGCAACTCAGACCTGACCAGCCATAAGGCTCAAGCAGCTCCCAGGAAGGGGACTCTGGTCCTTCTCTTAATCTCTGTCACTTGTGAGCGGAGGTCTACAGTGACAAATTAAAGACAAGGGAGAGAGGAGAGAAACTAAGATTCAGCCCAGCTGGGTTATTCAGGCTTCTGCCCCAGGGTTTCCCTTTGATGTGTGTGTGTGTGTGTGTGCAAAACTGTGCTAACCTACTGAGCTTTGTTACTGTAACTTGGTCAAGCTCTGTCCTAGGTACAAAGACTCTCCAGAGAAATCGCCTTCTCTGTATGGGCTGGGCTTCTGAGAAGACAAAAGGATTGGAAATGGCCTCCAGTTGTGTGGGGAGACCCGATAGACATGTGTGTACACGTGCACACGCACGCACACGCGCATGCTGGCGCTTGAAGCTTGAACTCGGGGCCTGGGTGCTCTTCCTTAGGTTTGGTTTGGTTTTATTCAAGGCTGGTGGTCTACCAGCTGAACTACAGCTGCACTTCAGACTTTGTGACTTGGGTTTGTCTACCTGGGCTGGCTTTGATCCTCAATCCTCACATCTCAGCCTCTTGAATAGCTAGGATTACAGTTGTGAGCCAACAGTACCTGACCCAATACACTTTTCAAGCTGAAAAAGATGGACAAAATGATTCCCAACGCTGCTACTGCCAGGTTACCCTGGCTGGATTTGGGGGAACTCATAGCCGATCGCATTGGCAAGCAAGATGTTTAAGACAAAATATTAGGCTGTTTTGTTCCTGGGATTGTGTGTGTGTGTGTGTGTGTGTGTGTGTGTGTGTGTGTTTGAGTTTAAAGATAAAACATGTATCCATACTTGGTATGAGAATGAAAGTGAAGGAAATTTATCTGGAACTGTTGGCCTGGCTCCTCTGTCCCGTCCCTCCCCACTTCTGTGTGTTTATGGGGGGGCTGGGAGGGAACCCCGACTTGGGCAGCCTGGTAGCCAGGCTGGCCGCCCTGGAAGCTCCATCTCAGGCCACTAAAGCACCTTGAGGTCCCACCGATCTCTGAGAAGAGACCAGAGTGACCAGGGCTGCTGGGGTCACCACCTCCACCAGTGTCCCCTCCCTCCCTCCCTCCCTCCCTCCCTCCCTCCCTCATCTCCTCCTCAGCCTTGGTGACACTGGAAAATCCCAAATCACCTGGAAAATCCAGGAGTCTTTGGGTTCTTTGGAGGGCTTGTGATGGTTCTGTTGAGAGGAATAGAATCTGGATAGTGATGTTCTTCTCAGAGTGGGTCTGGGGGTACCTGGCAACTTCAGACGCTTTGGGATGATTCTATTGAGTGTCTAGATCACTGGCAATTTCACGTGGGTAATTACACTATGCATGAGTATACACACGCATACATAGATTGTGGTAGCCGAGGTTTTCTGCTTTGCTGGCATTTCAGAATGAACTGGAGCACTTTGGTGAGCCTGGACCAGGCCATCTCTCTGGCCACTCGAATCTACCAACGCCGCCCCACCACCACCCCCCAGAGCAAATCTCGGGGGTTGGGGGGGGCGTTCCGGGGAGGCCACTTTGCAGGCCAGGGTCGCTGGGAGCAAATTTGCCAGCGTGCACCCAGAAAAGATGACGTAGGTGGCGCTGACAAGCTCGGGCCCGGCTCTGAACGCCGCTAAAGAAAGGGCCGGCCCGAACCCCGGCCTCGGGGATTGCTTCACACCCCCTCCCCCAAGTCTCGCCCAGACACGTTTGCAAATGTCGCAGCTGGAGAGTTTGTTTTTCCTTTTCCCCCCCTCCAGCTTTGTGTGCCTCCTGGGGTGAGGGGGTAGCACCCCAGCTACGACCAGAAGGGCACCCCAGCAGGAAAGAATTTGGCTCCCAGCATGGTTGCTGTGTGTTTCTGCCACTGAGTCTTTGGTCCCAGGTCACAGATGGGACTCCAAGGGCTGGGAATAATGGACGATCTCCCTCCCCACCCCCTCATCAATGAGTGAACCCAGAAATTTGGCTTCTCCCCTAACTCACACCGAGATAGATGGGGGGGGGGGAACGAAACACCAGCAGATCGGTGTTTTGGCCCCTGCCAGCCTCTTACCACCCCGGCATAATAAAGAACAACCACAACACATCTGAACAACCTCTACTTTTCTAGAAAGTGCAAGCTCCCCCTCCAAACCTTGAAGGGGGTTCAGGTATCCTTAGAACCCTCCTCCCCGTTTTCCAGAAGAGACTTTGGGAAAGCCGATTTGTAGCTTCTACAGCAGCCTAACTCTCCCCCCCCCCCCCCCCCCCGCAGAGCAGGAGCAGGTTGAACACAGTGGACGCTGAGCCTGGGTTACCAGGGGTCCCCATTCCCGCAGAATTCCAGCACATGATCCCCCCCACACACACAGCTGGAACCAGAGGGGCACCCCAGCAGATCTGCCTGCAGGGTTCTCCTCTGGCTGTACCCCTGAAGTCAAGCAGTCCAATGGGCCAAGCCTGGACCTTTGCAGCAGCCTCTAACCATCTCAGAAGTGCCGATCAGGGCTTCCAGGGGCACACGCGCTTCACCTCAAGTCTAGAGGGGAAAGGTGGGTCTGTGGATCCGGGCCCAGAATGCCCGTGAAGACCCTAAAGCCCCTAAGAACCTGATGTGTGCAAAGGAAAGGTCCAGAGAGAAGTCACACCAAAGGCAGAGCGCCTCTGCGCTCCGAGTGCAGCTAGAGTCTCCACGCGTGGGGGAAAACTACTCCTGGCGCTCGAGTCTGAGTCCCACAGGCTGGTGTTTAGTTCCAACTCTGCACAAGGCTCAGGGTAATGAATGGAGAGAGAGAAAAAGAAGAAGAAGAAAAGGCGGGAAGGATGGGGGTAGGGGTGTGAGGAGAGGGAGAAGTATGGACAACAGTTTCTCCATTGCTCGGAGGTTTAAACACACACACACACACATACACACACACACACACACACACACACAACAAACCAACCCCTAAGTAATTTTAGATCGTGTCTTCAGTTAATATATCTCTCTCCCTTTCCCGGGGGCTGACAGCGAAGCACCAAGGCTGAGAGATGTCTGCAGAAAACCAGTCTTTAAGAATTTCCACATTGTTGAGCTACACAAATGTGTTTGTGGTTCCCAGAGCCCTCCCCTCCCCCCCCCCCCACTGCCTCCGAACCTCATTCCGCTTTAACAATAGTTTGAGGATCCCTGAGCCACATAAATCCTGCTCCCGGATTAATCTCCCTGCTCAGAGGCTTGTGCCGGGGCCCGTGATTTTTTTTTTTTTTTTAAAGAAGGGCGCCGGGTGGAGATTTATTAACAAGGAAAAATAGTTTATTTTTATAGCTGACCTTAGAAAGGTGGAGGCGGGAAGGAGGGGACCGGGGGACCCTGTTTAGAGGGTACACTGGGCAGGACAGGGGAAGCTGGGATTTTTAAAGACCCCTGCAGCTGGAGATTTGAACTCTTCTCCTGGTTACCTCAGCTGGACAAGCCAGTATGTGTGTGTGTGTGTGTGTGTGTGTGTGTTTACATGCATGTGAGAGTCAGAAGCCCATAGTCTCCTGGAAACGCATTTCTTTAAAGACCCAAAGTCATAGCCAGGTTTTCCCCAAACTGGGTCGGTTCTTGCCATCTGTGAAAGTAGATACAGCATGCATGGCCATTTGGACCATGGTCAAAGACTTCTAAGTCTTGAGATGCGATCTGCAGGTGGTGTGGTGGTGGATTTTCCTGGAGAAAGCCCAGAGTTTCCATCGGTCTCCCCATGGTCTCTTGCCACCCAAACCCAGTGTGTGGCCTCTGGCACCCTACAAGTGCCATTCAAGAGTTTGTCTTGCCAATCCATGCAGCCAGCAGGACTTGTGAAAGACAGAAGTGTAATCTAGAGCATTCTGGGGGACAATTGGGGACACAGGTGAGCTCATGGTGCTCCAGGGGGACCTAAGGGGTACCTCATCAAGAACCACCGAGTCTGACCCAGGCACCGATGGGTGACACCTGTAATCCTAGCTACCACAGAGCCTAAGATCGAAGTATCGTGGTTTGAAGCCAGCCAGGGGAAAGAAAGTCTATGAGATTCTGATCTCCAATTAACCACCAAAAAGCTGAAAGCGGTGCTTTGGCTCAAGTGGTAGAAAGCTAGCCATGAGCAAACAAACAAAAAACTCAAGGAGAGTGCTCAGGTCCTGAGTTCAAGCCCTGGGATTGGTGCATACACACACACACACACACACACACACACACACACACACACACACACACAATCACTGGGTCTGAGCGTTATTCTAGTCTCTAACTGGCTCTTTAGAACTTGAGCTAGTGGCAGTGTCTCTCTGGGCCTCAGTTTCCCTTCATACGTTCGTTCTGCTTGGAGATAGGCAGGTCATGACCAACTTGTGCAGCCTGGAGTTCTGGGATTACAGACTTGCACTACCATGCCCATCGCTCCTTCCAGATTTTTGGAAGGGAGAGTTTTGAGATGTGTGTGTGTGTGTGTGTGTGTGTGTGTCTGTCTGTCTGTCTGCCTGTCTGTGTGTCTGTCTGTCTGTGTTCAGGAGCTCTGTCACTGCCTTAGGAGCACATATTGAAGATACACAATCCAAAATGCATCTTCCCTTGAATTCTTAGAGAGCAAGGAGAGGGTAGATCTTTCTCAAGAAGAATGAGGACCCACCGAGGTGTATAGGAAAAGATGGACCTTCTTAGAATCAAAACGGCAAAAGACTGAGGAATGTTTTGAGGGGTTTTGTTTTTGTGCAGGGACACAGGGCTCCGGCTCGAAGCAAACAGATTGAGAGCCTGACCAAGGCCTCCGGAGCCCGGGGAGCTGCAGGTCAGCTCCGGGCTCTCCCCGAGCAGAGCGGGGGTGAGAGAAAAGCGTTCCTCCTTTGATTCGGGCGAAGCCGGAGACCGCCCGGCCGCACCGCGGCGTCTGTCTGTCTGCGCGTCTGCGCCCGGTCCCGCCGCCGCCGCCGCCGCCCGGAGTGAACTCTGTGCGCTCCCCGGCCCCGCGAGCCGCCGGATCGGCGCGAAGCTGCGCGCGCGCGCGTGCGCCCCGCGGTCCCCCGCGCAGGGCCGGACACGCGAGGGGCCCCGACGCCAGACCCCATCCAGATCTGCACGGCTTCTGCGGGCTGCGGGGATTAAAGGCTGATGTCTGCTCGGACACCTGTCGGGGGTGGGAGCGGCCCGGGACTCCCTCGGGGTGGGGAGGGGAGGCACACTTTCCTGCACCGGGCTGGGCCTAGCCAGTGCCATTTTTTTTTCTAAGAAAAAATAAAGGGGTGACTGTCCCGAACAAGGCCTTTCCTATTTTATAACGGTCTTTAAAGCCAGCGCATGACCCCGATTCCCAAGGCTCGCGGCCCGGGGCTCGGTGGTGGTGGTTCTCACTGAGCGCGTTGCCAGAGAGGTTCGGCCATGCGCCCGGAGCGCACAGCAGCACGGCGGGGAGGAAGAGAAAGTCCGGACTCTCAAGTTCAAGGCTTCCACCTCTCAACTCCGGTGGGGTTTCCACCTCCTTCCTAACCACAGGTGCTCACCCCCAAAGCCAGGCGGAGGGGGTGCGCGCGCTGGCACCCCGGTGGGACGATCGCAGGCGGCGGGGCCGGGGATGGGGGACGCGGGCAGGTGCACCCTTCGCCCGTGCACCCCTGCCACCAACTTGGAGCGCACACACTGCACGCAGCACCCCCTCCTCTCGCCCTGCACCCCTGCGCACAGCACCTCACCTTGAAACCGTCTTCCCCACGACCCCCTGGCCTCCCCACGGCCCTTCTGATCTTCCCGGGGGTGCCTTGCTGCCCCGATCGGCCCCGTTCAAATACCGGGTTCCCACCCGAACCTCTAGCGAGCAGCCCCGGGGCGGGAGATGCTGTCCGCACCCACCTGAAGCCTTACCTAGCTGCCTCTGCGCTGCCCGTGGTGGCCGCGATCGCTGCGGCCAGGGGGTCCGGGAAGCTGCGGTCTCGGCCTGGGAGGGGCGGTCAGCGGCCAGCCTGGGCACCTCGGGCCGGTCCCCCGGCCCCCCGGTTCCCCGGTCCCCCGGTCCCCGGCCAGGCCGGCTGCCAGCGGCGCTCTGGTTACAATCACCTCGCACACGGCCCTGCATTCCACCCCACCCCACCCCCGCCCTCCACCCCCGCCAAACCCCGACTCACACCTTCCCCGGGGCCCCCCCAGCTTTGGGTTTGGGGGACGAGAACTGAGGCCCGGGTTGTTTAATCTCTAGTTCTCCACCGGACCCCCTGCAAAGGGAGATTTTTTTTTTAAATGTGTGTATTTATTTATGTTGGTGGTGATCAGAAAAAGTCAACGCTAAGGGAGTTTCCCCTCCCTCCCCTCTCCACCTGGAGTGAACATTTTCTTCTCGATTCTCCCAGCTCCTTCCGTCGCCTACTACTTTTCTGGAAGGAGTCGGGCATCCTTGTATATCCAGCGATGCACTGCTTTTGTTTGTTTGTTTGAAGAAAATATGGTGGAGAGGAAGAAGAAAGCTTCCTGACCCCGCCAGGACTTGGAAAGAAAAACCACCGGAATGGTCATAGCAGTTACCATTCAATCGTATGCGATTCAATTCTTCAGAAGGGACTTTAAGTGGGGAGCGGGAGGGGGGGGGGAAGGGACTATTATTTGCTGTCTTCATTTTGGAGGTGAATAACCACACTGGATGTGGGGGAGACACAAGTCCCCACGAGCTATAATGGAGCCTCAGCTCCAAGGAGAAGATGCGGCTTTGAGGATGATGGTCACCAGTCATCTGCAACGTCCTGGGAGCCCAGAGTTGGCCCGGGGTGGGGGTGGGGGCTGGAGGAAAGCCCTCCCTTTGCCCCCCCCCTTTACCCAGTTCATTCAGGGAGACCTGAGCGCTCAGGGGTCAGGCAGGCTCGGCAACCTCCCCCCATCTGCTGGCCAGCCATGCCCGGGGTCCTTCGAGCAATTAACCTCACCCACCCTCTCCCTACCAGTTTCCTTAAAATAAATGTGACAAACGTGAGCCTAATGGCCTGCAGGAGAAGATCTATGTGCTACGCAGCCCCACACACCTCCTCCCCGCAGCCCTACTTCAAAGCGCAGCCGGTGTGGTGATATTGGGGGTTTCCTGGCTTTCAGGAAACAAACAAACTATCAACCCAGGTTATTTGGGAGAACAGAACAGCCGCACACAGTAACTGCTGACGGTGATGGTGGTGGTGATGATGATGGTGGTAATGGTGATGATGATGGTAATGGTGATGATGATGATGATGATGATGTTGATGATGGCGAGGAGGAGGATGGTGATGAGGGCTATGCCAGCATTTACCTGCCACACACCACACATGTCCCGCTCTGCTCTCTGGGCTACGCACTTGCCGACCCCGCTCTCCCTCCCCCTCTCTTTTGTCGGTCCTCCTGAGGCTTGAACTCTGGGCCTGGACGCTGTCCCTCAGTTCTTCAGCTCAAGGCGAGCGCTCTGCCTCTTGAGCCACAGCACCACTTCCAGTGTTTTATTGGAGGTAAGAGTCTCAGGGACTTTCCTGTCTGTCTGGCTTTGAACCATGATCCTCAGATCTCAGCCTCCTGAGTAGCTAGGATGACAGGCGTGAGCCACCAGGAGAGGGGCTGGGTCCCCTCTCCTCTTTGAAACACTCCTGGAGGGCAGACAGTAGTAGATTTTAGACTTTAGAACTGAGAAGGAACTGAGGTCATACCTATGACTCCTGAAACTAGTCAGCACTGGAGAGTCCAACCAGACCTACCAGGCTTGTAAACGAACGAATACCTAGGATTAAAAAATAATAATAATGAAATGGGAAAAAGAGGGTGCCATGACCCCTGACCTCTTTCCCTCTCCCTCCAGCCACTGGCGTCCAAGTTCTTGGTATGTCTGACAATCTGGGAGTATGCATGGATGTGCATCACAGACACCTTAAGAAAAACCACGTGGGACTCTGCGGTTTTTGTTCTGTGTGTAGGATGCTCCTTTCTTTTTTCCCTTCAAAGTAAGGGACAGCGACCGGGCTCTGAGTTCAAGTCCAGCATCTGTGCCAAGAACAAACAACAGAAGCGAGGGCTATTAACCTGTGCCTGAGAAGATAGATCTATCTATCTATCTATCTATCTATCTATCTATCTATCTATCTATCTATCTATCTATCTATCTATCTATCTATCATCTATCTATTTTACCAGAAGAAACTGGCCTTGGTTGTTTTCTTGGTGGTGGGGGTCAGGTTTTCTCCACAGGGTCATTGTAGCTGCTCCAAACTGGAGGGGGGTGTGCAGCGGGGACAGGGGAGGGGGGAAGGAAAGCGAGATTGGAGAGGGGAGAGATAGAGCGAGCTCAGACATCTGCATTCCAGCGGGAGATAGGGCCGTCGGGGAAGTGCTCATCTGCTCTTGGCACGGGGGACAAAGCCTTAAATGGCCTCTCTTGGAGCCCCGTGCTGGTCCTGGTCGCCACCGGAGGGGCCGGCGGTCCTTGGGTGGAGCGCCAAGCCTTGCCAGCTCACCAGCGCCCCCCAGGGGCTCAGCCTGGCTTATTTTGGTCCGGGGCTTCCCGTGTCAGGGGCCTGTGACTGCTTCCAGGCCCCACCCCAGCACCTCCAACCCCTCACTGGCTGCTCACCACCCCCCCCCCCCCCCCCCCCCCCCCCCGCCCAGGCCCTGTGCCCTCAGTGGAATCAAAGAATTCCTTCCATGGAACTGTGGGGCTCTGGACTGACCAGACAGGGGACAAACGGCTAGGCCCGGCAGGGCACAGTGCCGGGCTGTGACATCGGACTGGAGCCATTGAGCCCAGGCTGTGGCTGTGTGAAGAATCGCTGGTCCACGCTGGGACAATCGACCCCCCCCACACACACACACACACATCTGAACACCCTAGCAAAGGCTGGACACATGTCTGTTCCATGCTGCACATTTCCTCCCTACTACTTCACCTGATCTTCCCTCCCTCCCTCCTTTCCTTCCTTCCTTCCTTCCTTCCTTCCCTCCTTCCTTCCCTCCTTCCTTCCCTCCTTCCTTCCTTCCTTCCTTCTCTCCCTCCCTCCCTTCCTTCCTTCTTCTCTTCTTTCTTCCCTCCCTCCCTCCATTCCTTCCTCCCTCCATCCCTCCCTCCTTTTCTTAATCTCTTTCCCTTCCCTATTTTTCTCTTTTCTTCTCTCCCTCTCCTCCCCCTTCCTTAATGCCCCCCCTCTTTCTTTCCCCCCCCTCCCATGGCCATCTCTCTTTCTCATCCCCCCCCTCCTCTCTCTCTTTAGAGCTTTGTTATTTTGGGGAGGAAAATTATAATGAGAAATGCATGCCAAGCGTGTCTGGGCCTCCCAATCAAAGGGTTTGGGTTTATTTTTGGGGGGGAGGGAGGGTCCTTGCAGAGACAGTGATCCTACTTACAGCTCGGAGGGAGGGGTGGAGTGTAAATTAAAGCCATCCACAGAGCAGCCTCGCAGCTCATTGGAAAGGTCCGTTCATGCGTGTTTCCCTGCCAGAGCAGCGCTCCGAAGAAATAATCAGAAAGGTAGGGACATACTTTATCTATAAAAATGTGCACACCAGTGACACATGTGACCTCAAAAGAGTGTAGAAGTGACCGTCCCCAAACGAAGCTGCTAAAACTGTATTGTAACTCAAAATGGAGTACTATGCAGCCATTAAAAGTCTACCCTGAGCCGGGCACTGGTGGCTCACGCCTGTCATCCTAGCTACTCAGGAGGCTGAGATCTGAGGATCACTGTTCAAAGCCAGCTCAGGCAGGAAAGTCTGTGAGACTCTTATCTCCAATAAACCACTCGAAAACCAGAAGGGGCGCTGTGGCTCAAGTGGTAGAGCGCTCGCCTTGAGCTGAAGAGCTGAGGGATAGCACCCAAGCCCAGAGTTCAAGCCCCACGACTGACCAAAAACAAAAGTCTACACTGACACGGTCATGTGAATCTTTGTGATCCCATTGTTTCAGATGTGTGTGTGTGTGTGTGTGTGTGTATTTGGCACAGACATACACATCTATACCAAGACACCATCTCTGGGAGGTAGGACGCTGGAGTCTCGGAGGGTTTGAATGGATTATTATTCTTCTCTCAATGCTGGCTAATGTGATTATGGGGGATTTGTGTATTCACATTTCTGCTTCTGTATTTGCTTGGCAGGTTTCCATCATAAAGGGTCCTCTCCATTTCTAGTTGTGCACCGTTCTTTTGTAAATGTGACCAAGTGAAAAAGATGTCGTTCACATGTATCCCCTCCGGTGTGGGTCCCTTACCTTTCTCACTCAACACCAGAGCCACAGTTCCACCACTGGCTGCTTTTTGTGCTCATTAATTGGAGATAAGAGTGTCACAGACTTTTCTACCCAGGCTGGCTTTGAACTGGGATCCTCACAAGCACTAGCGCGCCTGGATCATTTCCTCCTTTCAGGCCAGCTTTCCCAAGGCTTTCTTTGCCTCTGGGGCCAGGGCTAATGTGGAGGGGGGTGGGGGGAGGAGGGAGCAGGGCTGCCCGCCCTGGCTTCCTTGTTCAGTAATGAGCCCTACCGGAGTCTCTGGCTGCCCCACCCCAGGCTGTGCATCTGCAACTCTACCGTTCTTTGCCAAGAGCCCGTGCCAGGCCGGTGCTCTCCCCCCTGAGCCAAAGCCTGGCCCGGCCCTTTGGTTTGCCTTTTGTGCTTGACAACAGGACCATGCGAACGTGGCCTCACGCTCCCGATCCTCCTCCTTTGGTCCTCCCCGGTGGCTGGGATGACAGTCATGCACCATCAGGTTCAGCTCCAATTGTGAAGGTGTTTCTGTTTTCTTGCCAGTCCTGGAACTTGAACTCAGGGCATTGTCCCTGAGCTTCTTTTCTCCAGGCTAGCGCTCTGCCATTTGAGCCACAGCGCCACTTCCGGCTTTTTCTGTGTATGTGGCACTGAGGAATCGAACCCAAGGCTTCATGCATGCTAGGCAAGCGCTCTACCACCGAGCCCCCTTCCCAGCCCCAAGGGTGAAGTTTTTAAGAGTTACATTTCATTGTACGTGGGTTTTACATCCGTCTCCAGGCAGCTGTTGGAAGGTGAGTGTGGTTACGAGACTCAGTTTTCCAAAGCCAGGTTCCCAGTGCCTCTCCCATCTGTAGAGCTGAGAAGCAGGGACGTGGCAGGCGGGGGCCAGTCATCCTGAGCCTTCACCCCTGCAGCAACTCTGCCTGATTGTGGCTCCCCCTACCTGCCAGAACCCCACAACTGTCCTTGTGATACAGGTTGGTGTGGTTATACTTTAGAGCCAGATTTTATTTCTGGAGATACTAGACTTTGAACTCGGGACTTCACACTGACCTGTCAGGAGCTTCGCCACTTGAGACACGCTCCCTGCCCCTTTTTATTTTGGTTATTTTGTTTTTCAGACAGAGCCTCATGAGCTTTTGCCTGGGACTGACCAACCTTGGACCACCATCTTCTGTGTCCCTGCTTTCCCACACCGCTAGGAGTCACAGAGATGTGAGCTCGTGCAGGACTGAACTGGCTCTTAAAAAAAAAAAAGAATTTTGTAGGGGGCCGTGTGGCTCATACCTGTCACCCTCGCTACTCGGGAGGCTGGGACCTGTGGCTTGAAGCCAACCCAGGACAGGAAAGTCTGTGAGACACCTTTCTCCAATGAGCCACCCAAAATCTGGAAGTGGAGCTGTGGCTCAAGGTGGAAAAGCTCAGGGACAGGGCCCCGGCTCTGGGTTCAAGCGCCCAAGACACACACACACACACACACACACACACACACACACACACACACACAAAGGAAATCACAGGCTGGGATGGTGGCTTCAGTGCTTGCCTAGCATGCATGAATCCCTGGATTCGATGCTTCAGTACCACATACACAGAAAAAGCCGGAAGTGGCACTGTGGCTCAAGTGGTAGAGTGCTAGCCTTGAGCACAAAGCAGCTTAGGGACAGTGCCCAGGCCCTGAGTTCGAGCCCCAGGACTGGCACCAAAAAAAAAAAAAAGGAAATCACACACACACACACACACTCACACACACCTGAATTCCCCTCTGAATTCCTGCATACGAGGACTGTCCTGGGAATTCTGATGGCTGCAGGACAGACAATTTTAACAACCACTTAACTCTCACCCTGCGCCTTTTATCTGAGCCTACACAAACATTGTTAAACACACCAGCCTCTGCCGGGGGTAATGGGCGTCATCTGGAGCCCCCAGACCCTGGGAGGCGATGCCCCCTCCCCTCCCAGACCCTTCCTTCGAGCCCTGGCCAGGCTAAGGGCTAAAACAGTCTGGACTTGTGCACTTTTGACCCAACTGTCAGATAACCAGCCATCCCTGTAGCTGCGTCGTGGTGTATTAGCACGGGCAGCCGGTTTGATAAATAGATGACATTTTATTTATCTACATTGCTGGAGGAAGGGTGTTTATTTTAAAAAGAGAGGAATGCCATTTATAAATAATTTATTTGCCCAGGATGAGTGAAAACACCGAATCTTTGGGGGGGGGGGGGATGGGGTGGAACAAACTTAAAAGGAAAAGGTTTCTCTTAATGATGGCAAAAGCGAAAGGATTCTGTGTGTGTGTACATGTGGGTGTGCACACGTGTGTATGTGTGCGTGTGCGTGCGCTGGGGCTTAAACTCAGGGCCTGAGTACCCCCATCCCTTAGTTTTTCAACTCAAGGCTAGTGCTCTACCACTTGAGCCACAACTCTACTTCCAGCTTTTTAGCTTATGAGAGATAAGAGTCTCACGGACATTTCTACCCAGCCTGGCTCTGAACCACAATCCTCAGATCTCAGCCTCCTGAGTAGCTGCCATTACATGTGTGAGCTGCCACACCTGACTCTGTACACCAGGACTCTTCTCAACCTTTTCAGATTCTTCAAGACTGGCGTACGTGGTGTTTGGACTCACTGTTCGCATAGATCAAGAGCCAGGATTGGCCTGGCTCTCCCCTGCCCTGCCTCCAGGCATCCGTCTACTTTTTGTTGTCATTGGTTGTGGGGCTTGAACTCATGGCACTGTCCCTGAGCTCTTTTGCTCAAGGGTAGTGCTCTACCACTTTGAGCCACAGTGCTATTTGTAGTTTTCTGGTGGCTCATTGGAGAAAAGAGTCTCACAGACTTTGCTGCTGGGGCTGGCGTTGAACCACGATCCTCAGATCTCAGCCTCCTGAGTAGCTAGGATGACAGGCGTGAGCCACCAGCGCCCACCTTCTTTCTGTTGGCTAAGAAGGTCCATGCATGGACCGGCATTACACTCTGCCTTCTCTTTCTTTGTCAGAACACCCTGAGTGCACGGGCTTTGTGTCCTCCTGTGCAGCACCTCAAAACAGCACCGCAGTTCTCCTGGGTGGCAGGGATGCCCCCTGTAACCGGTATTTACCAGCCATGTTGAGCTCTTCGTCTGAGATCCCCTTGCTGATAATCTTTGACTCCTGGTGGGGTTCTGTGACCCAGGCTCCCCTTCTCCTTGGCCTCGTTGTTTTATGGTCCTGGCTGAGCACCTGCCCGTCTGCCCAGGAGGGCGCCGCAGGTGTCCAAGAGCAAAATAAATCACTGGGGGCTGCTCCCTGCTGTTAAGACAACTCAAACTTTAAAACAAACAACAAAAACAAAATCAGAAGGGACTTTGTTCTGCCTTGGCCTATTTTATGAGCAGGGATTAGTAAACCATTTAGAGCTTGGCCCTGGAGTCTCTGTGGTTTGTCTTAGGGAAGAGAGAATGGAAGTATTAACTGTGGCGAATTCAGCAGTGTTGTGGTGTGTGTGTGTGTGTGTGTGTGTGTGCTGGTCCTGGGGCTTGAACTCAGGGCCTGGGTGCTGTCTCTTAGCTTTTTTGCTCAAGGCCACAAGTCCACTTGGAGCTCTGTGGTGGCTCATGGGAAATAAGAGTCTTATAGACTTCCCTAACCAGCTGGCTTTGAACCAGGATCCTCAGATCTCAGCCTCCTGTGTAGCTGGGATCATGGCTTGTCTGTTTCCCAGCCGCCCTGGGACTGAGGAGGGATGCATGGGTGGTGGTGGCGGCAGCGGCGGCAGCGGCGGCGGCGGTGGCACTGCTGTCTGGCTTTGGGGCTCGAAGTCCTCTTGCTCTGGGGGACTCATGATGTGGTGCAGCCTGGTGGTGGGAGATAGAGAGAAGCCCACAGAAAGACTGCCGCGTGCGTGGACAGACAGATGGTGTGGACGAGCAGACAGGTACGTGTTCCCGTTACTGCCTCATGCCACCCCACCAGAGATGCCAAGGGAGAGCTGCCCCACCCCCGAGGCCCTGTCTGCACTCTTGCCTATACGGCTTGAGCAGACACCAGCCCACCCTCAGTGGGTGTGCCTTTATTCCATCCACGGGCTTCCTTGGGTCTTGGGGTCCACTGGGTCGAGTTCTAAGGACTTGCCATACACTGTGGGTGAGCAGAGCTTGCCCTGTTGAACACCCTCTCTGCCTCCAGGAAGCCACCATTGCAAGGCAAAGCCCAAATTGAGGAGGCAGCTGCAGTGGCTTGTGGTTAGTTGGGGGTCTGGGTAAGAGGATCCGGTGTCTGCAAGCCTCATGGGCCATGAGGCTGACGTTGAGTGCTGCTGGGCCCCGAAGCCTCCTTAGACATTACAGATGCTCATTGCTTATTCTCAACTCTTAACCACAGGGCAGTCTCTACCCTGTCCCGTCCTGTTCTCAGGTCGGGGGGGGGTCTCTGGGTCTGAACCCCCTCATGCACACACACAGACCACCAGCCACAGCAGAGCACACCTTCCCCCCACACCCCAGGACTAATAAGTGGTTGCATTTGATTATTTGTGTGTGTGCTCACATGCGTGCATGCATGTGCATGTGCATGCATGTGTGCATATCCATTCAGGGGCATGTAAGCCTCTAAACCCTCTGAGGATCCACCTGGAAAATGACCGAATTCATCACGTAGGATCTGCCTGCGTTATCCTAGTACTGACATAATACACGCACTGTTCTAGATTTCTTTCTGTATTGGCTGAGACCCTTCTGCAATGGCGGGGGAAATCTGACACTCACACACCTGGCTAAGCACTCTCTCTCTCCCTAAATAATCTGAGGTCTCTCTCAGTTGCTAAGGATCAGCCTAAAATGAGTTACAGTTGCCGGAAACATTTTTAAGTAGGGAAATAAATTTGAGTAGTTAATAATCATAACAATTATATAATAAATGTTAAGGATGGAAAGTTCCCCAGCGTCCTTAATGACTTTATCTGGGGAGGGGGAGTGGAAACTGGTCTGCAGCTGGTGATGTCCTCAGCCGGAGGGAGGGGATGCTGGGCTCCCAGTGGCTGGCCTGTGTGTCACCCAGGTGCCGGGCAGACGGCGGGCACTTGGCTTGCTCTGTCGGTTCTGCTGGACCTGAATTGTTAAGGTTGTTCTTTGCAAAATAAGTTCGGGACTTTGGGAAAATCTCTGGAGTCTCTCCCTCTCCTTCTCCCTCACCCTCTCTCTCTCTCTCATTCTTTATTTTTCCTTTTTTTTTTTTGTCAGCCCTGGGGCTTGAACTCTAGGCCTGGGCGCTATCCCTCAGCTCTTCAGCTCAAAACTAGAGCTTTACCACTTTAGCCATAGCTAAAGTTTTCTGGTGTTTTATTGGAGGTAAGAATCTCATGGACTTCCCTGCCAGGGCTGGCTTTGAACCACGATCCTCAGATCTCAGCCTCCTGAGTAGCTAGGTTGACAGGCGTGAGCCACCGGCGCCCGGCTCTGTGTCCTTTCTTTCTGTCTTCCTCTGTCCTCTGTCTTTCTTTATCTTCCTGTCCTTGTCTGTCTGTCTCAATCCAGCACAGCCACAGCTGACCACACCATCTCCACATCCCCACTCCCTGTCCAGGTGCAAACTGAAGAAAAAGAGAACCAGGATGACAGACAGACCGTCCTCAACAGAGAGGACTCTCTGGAAGCCCTGCTGGCTAGGAGGCAGGCTGCGTCTCTGCACCTTGTGCTGTGATGCAGGATCTGGCCCGGAGTCCTTCCATTCCAGCCACAGGAGAGGAAAAGGTCCGACCACACGCCAATCACACCACGGGCCAATCAGACCACACGCCTGCCAGACCCTGAGCCAATCAGATCACAGGCCAATCAGACCGCGCGCCTGTCAGACTACGGTCCAATCAGACCACGCGCCTGATCGACCACAGGCCAATCCGATCACGCGCCTGATAGACACAGGCCAATCAGATCACGCGCCTCTGGACCACGCGCCTGACAGTCCACCGCCAAAGAACGTGGGCCGTGGTGGCGCCGGGCTCCGTCGCTCGCCGCTCTCATCTTGGTGGAAGGACGGCTGCGATTCCACGGGCGCGACGAGGAACGCGAGGTGGTGTGGAGAGTGGCTGGCCTGGGGTGAGGACAGCTGTGCGCAGGGCCCGTGCGGGCCCCACCCCGGGGAGATGCATCCCACCAGCCCCGGAGCCCAGCACCCACCCCGGGGAGATGCATCCCACCAGCCCTGCAGCCCAGCACCCACCCCGGGGAGATGCATCCCACCAGCCCTGAGCCCAGCACCCACCCCGGGGAGATGCATCCCACCAGCCCCTGGGGCCCAGCACCCACCCCGGGGAGATGCATCCCACCAGCCCTGCAGCCCAGCACCCACCCCGGGGAGATGCATCCCACCAGCCCTGAGCCCAGCACCCACCCCGGGGAGATGCATCCCACCAGCCCCTGGGGCCCAGCACCCACCCCGGGGAGATGCATCCCACCAGCCCCGGAGCCCAGCACCCACCCCGGGGAGATGCATCCCACCAGCCCTGCAGCCCAGCACCCACCCCGGGGAGATGCATCCCACCAGCCCTGAGCCCAGCACCCACCCCGGGGAGATGCATCCCACCAGCCCCTGGGGCCCAGCACCCACCCCGGGGAGATGCATCCCACCAGCCCTGCAGCCCAGCACCCACCCCGGGGAGATGCATCCCACCAGCCCTGAGCCCAGCACCCACCCCGGGGAGATGCATCCCACCAGCCCCTGGGGCCCAGCACCCACCCCGGGGAGATGCATCCCACCAGCCCTGAGCCCAGCACCCACCCCGGGGAGATGCATCCCACCAGCCTCTGCAGCCCAGCACCCACCCCGGGGAGATGCATCCCACCAGCCCTGAGCCCAGCACCCACCCCGGGGAGATGCATCCCACCAGCCCCGGAGCCCAGCACCCACCCCGGGGAGATGCATCCCACCAGCCCCTGGGGCCCAGCACCCACCCCGGGGAGATGCATCCCACCAGCCCCTGGAGGTGAGGCCTGGCGCCTGTGATCCCAGCCACTCTGGAGGTGGAGACGCGAGAATCTCCAGGCCTGGGCAAGAAGCACAAGGCCCCACCCTATTCCGGAGGAGCTGGACCACCGTGGGGCGGGAGGGTGCCGTGGCCGGGGCCCACTAAACTCGGAGGACCTGTGCTTGAAGAAGGCACTGATGGCCCAGATGTCCCCAACAAGACTCTTTCCTGCCATCTGCTGGAGGACCGCCGCCATCGCCAGCTACAAACCCAGGGAAGCCAAGACCTTGCAGGCAGGGTTTGTGCAGTGTGTCCAGGCCAGCTCCGGGGCTCCTCAGTGGGCGGTTGGAATAGGAAAAGTCGAGGCTGGCTTGCCACAGGCCTCCTGGCTGGCATTTCTCCCGGCTACTTGGAGTCGACCCCAAGCGGCCCTGTGTAATGTGGAGTTGGTTCCGTCAACTTGGTCCCTCGGCCACATGGTTCTCGGACCAGGCAGAGAACATGGCGTGGGTCCCAGGCCCAGTGACACCTTGGTTAGAATCTGTTGTGTGGCCTTTTTGTTGTTTTCACAGTACTGGGGCTTGAACTTAGGGCCTAGGGACTGACCTTTTGACTTGTTTGCACAAGGCTAGTGCTCTACCACTTGAGCCACTGCTCCACTTCTGGCTTTTTGCTGATTCATTGGAGATAAGAGTCTCATGGACTTTTCCTGCCCAGGCTGGCTTCAGATCTTGATTGTCAAATCTCAGCCTCCTGAGTAGCTGGGATTATAGGTATACCCCACCACACTGGGCTGTGGTGTAGCACATCTTCCTATATGACTTACAGGAAAAGCTATGAGTCTGATTTTGTTTCCTTGAGCATTTCCACAAAACCAGACATGTCCGGGCTTCTGGGGGGCGGGGGTGGGACAGACAGAGTTGCTTCACTCAGGACATTTTATTTATTTTTAGCTTCACAGCTGTTCCTTCTCCAAAAGCAAATACCTTTGAGATACAAAAGTCCAGATTGTGGAGGATGACCAACTTCCTCTCTGCAGCCTGGTGCCATCTCTCAGCCTTCCTTTAACCTTTTGTCCAAACCCTGACATGCCCTGTTCCATGCATTCTCAGAGTTTCTGTCCTCCGGGCTCTGCCCCTGGGAGTTCTGAGGTTTATGGAGAAGACTCAGGCACACAGAGCGGGGCTGTGGTGGTGAATGGCAAATGCGCAGCTTTCTTGGCTGCTGGAGAAGTTGGTGCTGGGGGGAGGCGGCGGGGCCAGGAAGCGTCTGATGGCCATGCCCATCTGTGTGCCGAGAATTCAGACGTGCATTTCATGCAGATGCTTCTGCCTCCGCGGGGCCTCAGCCTTTGAGCCAGTCCCCTACTTTTCTGAGTTCATCCATCTTTCTTTCCTTCAAGATTTTTTTTTTAGGGGGGGGGGTTGGTCATGGGGCTTGAACTCTGGGCCTGGGTGCTGTCTCTGAGCTCTTCAGCTCAAGGCGAGTGGCTCTACCACTTGAGCCACAGCACCACTTCCAGTTTTCAGGTGGTTCATTGGAGATAACAGTCTCGCTGACTTTCCCACCTGGGCTGGCCTTGAACTGCGATCCTCAGATCTCAGCCTCCTGAGTAGCTAGGATGACAGGCATGAGTCACTGGCACCAGGCTCCTTAAAGATCTTCAGAGGTTATATCTGTGCTGTGCAGGGATCTGTGTGATCTTGGAAGGGAACCAATGCCTCTGCTCTGTGCGGCTCTCCCATTTGGCAGGTGGACACAAACTGCTTCCAGTCTCCCAGCCTTGGTTTCTCCACTTTGTGGAGTTAGAATGAAAGAATGCTCTAAGCTGGGCACTGTCTGTCACCCTAGCTACTTAAGAGGAGAGGCTGAGATCTGAGGATCGTGGTTCAAAGCCAAGCCAGGAAGGAAAGTCCAGGAGACTTTTATCTCCAATGAACTAGTAAAAGCTGGAAGTGGAGCTGTGGCTCAGGTGGTAGAGCACCAACCAGCCTTGAGTAAAAGCAGCTCAGGGACAGCACCCAGGCCCTGAGTTCAAGTGCCAGAACTGACCCATACACACACACACACACACACACACACACACACATACACACACACACACACACACACACACACACACACACACACACACACACCTTTCTTCCAGGCTGGTGGGGAGGATTTAAAGGCGCGATGGTTTTGGCCTAGTGTGTGACTTGGGGCGCACGCGCCATAAATCGCGGTTATCATTCTGAGACATTTAATCAAGCAGAGGCCTTGGGGGAGGGGGGGAAACGCACTCGTAAATCACCAAGTGTTCTGGAAAGATGCTTTATTGGATGTGTCTGGGGGTATCTGGCTGGCCTTTTCCATTTAAAAACGTCCCCCACGGAAGCCACAGGCCGCCCGGGGCCACACAGAAAGTTGGATCCCTGCTCCCAGGGACGAAATCCAGGTCCTTGACCCCCAGTCAGATGGTGGAGGCTTTCCACTCCCATCTCGGCTAGAGAGGGCCAGGAAAACACAGCTCTGCCAGGCTCCAGTTAGGAACAGCCTGGCACCCCTGGGATTCTCTCCTGTACCCGGGTTTCCCAGACAGCACTTGGCTTCGGGTTCTGGACCGTGGGGACCAGAGAGAGGTCGAGGTGTGACATATCCCAGCCTTCAAGATAAGTCAGAGCCGAACCCAGCACGCTCACATCCTTCCTTTTCCTTCCTTCCTTTTTCCTGTCTTTCCTTTTCTCTCTCCATCTCTCTCTTCTCTTCTTTCTCTCCTCCCTTCCCCTTCCTCCCTTCTTCCTTCTCTCCTTCCCTCCCTCCCTCCCTTCTTCCTTTTCCTCCATCTCTTTCCTCTCCTCTGTCCTTCCCATCCTCCTTCCCCCTCCTCCTTTTGTTTTTGCTTTTTTGTCGGTTGTAGGTTTTAAACTCTGGGGCCTGGGCGCTGCCCCTGCGCTCTTCAGCTCAAGGCCAGCGCTCTACCACTTTGAGTCACAGCACCACTTCCAGTTTTCTGGTGGTTCACTGGAGATAAGAGTCTCGGGGCTGGGAAGGTGGCTCAGTGGTAGAGCGCTTGCCTTGCATGCCTGAGGCCCTGGGTTCGATTCCTCAGCACCACATAAGCAAAAAGAAAAAAAGCCGGAAGTGGCGCTGTAGCTCAAGTGGTAGAGCGCTAGCCTTGAGCTGAAGAGCTGAGGGACAGCGTCCAGGCCCAGAGTTCAGGCCCCACGACCGGACACCCCCCCTCCCAAAAAAAAAAAAAGTCTCATGGACTTGGCTACCCTGGCTGGCTTTGAGCCATGATCCTCAGCTCTCAGCCTCCTGCGTAGCTAGGATGACAGGCGTGAGCCAACAGCTCCCCGCTCTCCCTTTTGGCTTGCTTGCTTGCTCTCCCTCTCGCCCGTCTTCCCATGCATGCCAGGCCCCAGGCCCACTGGGCAAACGCTCCACCTCCACTGAACTCACCCCAAGCGCCCCCAGCACACCCGGCCTGCAGCCACAGCTGCCCAGACTGTCAAGCTGGCCACGCTGGCCAAGCCCTTTCCCTTCTGAGGCCGGCAGAGGCAGGAGCCTGGCTGCAGCTCCCGCGCCCCTCCTTCACCCACCCAGCAGGACTTGCATCTCAGATCCAAGACTTCTTCTCTAGCTTCCAATTCACAGCCCGGGCTGCCTGGCAGCCTTTTCAAGCTGCTGGAGGAGGGGTCCCCCAAACACTTGGGGGTCTCAGGACCGGGTGACAAAGAGCTTGGGGTGCCTCCTGCTGCCAGGAGACACCTGGAAAACTCTGTGCCCCCATATTCGGGTGCTTTGTGGTCTTCGCAACTTCAAACCCTTGTTCTTTGATTCCCCCCTCTTTGGGGGGGGGGGTAGGGGGAGAAGAAAAGTAGCCAGGAATGAAGTGTTGAAGCAAGTTTAAAAAAAACTTCTATACCTGCCCGCTTGCCTCTGGTCCTGCAAAGTGTGGGGGGGGGAGGGAGAGGGGGGAGGGGGAGGGAGGGAGAGGGGGGGAGGGGGAGGGAGGGAGAGGGGGGAGGGGGGAGGGAAGACACTGAATTCTGGGGCCAGAATTATTTCTTTTTCTACTTCTCCCTTTTATTTCTTCTTCTTCTGAAATTGATCGATCTGTAGCTGGGAGATTCAAATGGAAAGCAGGAGAGAGGGCTTTGCAGTGTCAAAGAAAATTGCAAAGGAGAAAAACAGGAGTGAGGGCAGGAGGAGGAGGAAGCAGAGGGAGATAAAGGGGGGCCACCTCCCCCCACACACACACACGCAGGGGCTTGGCTACCTTTCCGGGGTCTCAGCCTCCTCACCCCTTCCCAGGCCCCGCGCCTCTGCAGCTCTTTGAAAATCCAACGGGAGCCACAGACGCGCCTCTGGGGAAACACTGCAGTAAAGGTCGCAGGAGAAGCCCCAAGGGGAACTTTGGAGTTTTTTGGGGGGGCGTAACTGGGGGTTCTTGTATTCTCTCCAAAATTCTATGTGGCCATCTGCATTGAAATCCAGTGAAAATGTTGGATATGTTGTACTCACCTGGATGCATTTTGACTTGAGTGTGTGTGTGTGTGTGTGTGTGTGTGTGTGCATGTGTGTGTGTGTGTGTGTGTGTGCGCGCACACACACACGCGAGCATGCGTGCACATTTCAGTCCTGGGACTTGAACTCAGGACCTGGGCTCTGTCCTGAGTGTTTTCTTGCTCAAAGCTAGCTCTCTACGACACTGGAACCACAGGGCCACTTCTGGCTTTCTGTGGGTTGGTTGCAGAGGAGTCTCACGGACTTTGCTGCACTCTCTGGCTTTGAACTGGGATCCTCAGATCTCAGCCTCCTGAGCAGCTAGGATGACGGGCGGGAGCCACCGGTGCCTGCCATGGAGCTAATTTTTAAATAGGAAACATTGGACCATGTTCTAGTGAAAGCCCGGTGTAAGCAGGTAGCGTGGCAAGCGGGGCCAGTGTCAGCCCCAGATTCCGAAGTCCCCTCAAACCCACACGCCCTGCAGACTCACCCACACCCCAGAGCCCAGTGACGCCCAACTCTTTCCTTCCAGTCCCAAGGCCTAAACCCTTGGAGTCCATCTCCTCTGCCTTCTTCCCCTTTCCTTTAGGATCAAACATCCAACTGGTGAGCTCCCCCAAACCCTGGTGCCTCTTTGGGGGGTAGGGTGGGGGGGGGTGTCAGCATCCAGGAAAGCCCTAGAAATTTCATTTTGTTGGTGGTAGGAAGCTTCCATCTTTTTCCTCTTCCCTGAGGCTGAGGGGAACAGTCTAGATTCCTGAGGAACTAGCTCCATACATATCCAGGACAGAGAACCCTGGGGGCCTGGAGAGAGCAGAAATGACCTTGCCAGGAGGGAGGGGTCACAGCTGGGGTGTCTACACCCCATTCATTGCCAGTGGCTCACGCCTGTCATCCTAGCTACTCAGGAGGCTGAGATAGCTGAGGATCCTGGTTGAAGGCCAGCCTGAGCAGAGAAGTCCATGAGCCTTCTTATTTCCAATTAACCACCACAAAAGCCGGAAGCAGAGGTGTGGCTCCAGTGGTAGAACATCAGCTTTGAGGGGAGAAAGCTGAGGGAGGCATGTAGGCCGTGAGTTCAAGACCCACACAGGTTTATGGAGTTAAGGGGACATTCAAGGAACCAGCTGGCCTTGCTCCATGCTGGCTCTCCCCTATCACTCCAGGAGGCTGAGCTGTTATCTGCGACTGAGGCCTAGAGATGACCCACGGGGAGGGGGAGCAGAGCGAGGGGCCCCCAGCTTTATAAAGGCTCTGTGGACATGGGAGGAGGCTGCCCCCCCCCCCCCCCGCAGAAGGAAGGTTGGGGGAGGGGGTAAGAGTCATTATTTTCCCCCAGCTGTTGTTATTGGCCCTTGGAGCCCATTAAGATGGAAAATCAGAAAATTCCAGCCATTCCAGAAAGGCTATTTAAAGACGTTGGCTCTACCATCCTTGTGTGTTTCTTTAAAATATCATCATAATAAAACGAATCCTAAAAACAACAATAAGGGGGAAGGGTTCTTAAGATCCCTCACCAGCCTCCGAATCCTTTAGAAGGGCTCCATTTTGGGGGCGCAGGCCGCCTCACCCCCTCATGACGGGGCCACACATGTGGGGATGGATCCTATGAGTCAAACGCAGTCAACACACCAGGAGCAGGGCTGTCTGGACACGATCTTAGTCCCTGCTGGGAACCCACGGGGCAGCCAGGCCTGGAGGGAGCCGTTCATTGTCTGGTAGCATTTCCCTTTGACCTGATCTGCACAGGTCTGGCTGGTCCCCTGGTCCCCTGGTCCCCTGGTCCCAGGCCTCTTCATTCACGCTGGGCCCTTGGAGAGGGCTGGGGTGGGGGCACCTTCTTGTAGAAAGGGGGCTTTGGGAAGATGCTCAGTGTAGAAGTAGCCCCAAGGGTTGAATGAAGACCCATGCCCACCCCATCTCTGCCGAAGACCCTTGGATTTCTGATCCAGTCAGACAATGAAAACGTGTCCTGGGTACATCTGTCATAGGACTCAGGTGCCAGTGCTCAGGGTGTCTTGAGTTAGTCCCGAGAGAGAGGCATGAGACACCAAGGTTAAAAGAAATAGATCGGGGAAGCTGGGCACAGTAGCTTATGCCTGTAATCCCAGCTACTCTGGGGACTAAGATCTGAGCATCATGGTTCAAAGCTAGCTGCCCCCCCTCAACCCCCCTGCAGACAAATCTGAAAGGTTATCTCCAATTAACTGGCAAAAAAAAAAAAAAAGCAAGAGATAGAGGCATGGCTCGAGTAGTCGAGTGCCAGCCTTGAGCAAAAAAAGCCAGTCAAGAATGAATGGGCCTGGGGCTGGGAAGGTGGCTCAGTGGTAGAGTGCTTGCCTTGCATGCCTGAGGCCCTGGGTTCGATTCCTCAGCACTACATAAGCAAAAAGAAAAAAGCCGGAAGTGGCGCTGTGGCTCAAGTGGTAGAGCGCTAGCCTTGAGCTGAAGAGCTGAGGGACAGCGCCCAGGCCCAGAGTTCAGGCCCACGACCGGACCCAAAAAAAAAAAAAAGAATGAATGGTCCTGTTCAAGTCCCAATACACACACACACACACACACACACAAGACAAAAAGTGGAGAATGGGGCGGCTCAGCGGTAAACCACTCTCCTAGTAGGTACAAGGTCCTGGGTTCCATCTCCAGCTTAAAGAAGGAATAGACAGACTTACAGATAAAGACATAGATATAGATAGAGGTATGTATGTTTATTTACAAATAACTGCATGCATATATGGAGAATTGCAGTTTTTAATCACTGAGAACTGCGCAACACAAAATAGTCCTATGAAAGGGAATTGTGGCGCGCAAGGGGTTCAGAGCAGTTTCTCTGATATTTCCATGCATAAAAGGAGATTTATCGGGATCTAATTTATGAACACAACAATCCTCCCTCCAGCTTCTAGGCTTGTACTGAAAGCTCGGAACACACCCCATGAACATACACAAATATGTGTCAACTCAACTGGTTGCTTTTCTTCCAGGGGGAGGAGTTCTCTTTTGATAATTATACAATAATGGATTGGGATTAATTAATTGTGTGGTGACCCGTTTATCACCACCAATCAGACAGGGAAGTGCCCCCTCAAGCTCTGTGGCACATTCTCTATCTTCTCTCCTGACCCTGGTGACCTCGCGGGCTGCTTTTGGTCCAAGCGTTGGTCCGATGTCACCTACATGAAATGACATCCGGCCGAGTCCTCTGTGCCCGGCCTTCATCATTCTGCCCATCGTGTGGGTGATTTCTCCTCTTGTTGCGAGAAGCATTGAGTTGCTCTTTTTCATGGCTGCAGAGTACTCCACACCCCGGGCGGGCCTCCCTGTGTCTGTTCCTAAGAAACTGCCATGCCGTTCCTCAAAGAGGCGCCGCCATTTTTTCATTCAACCCGGAGGAGAATGCCCGGTGCTCTGCCTCCTTGTCGACACTTAGTGTTGTCGACCTGCTGCGTTTTAGCCGTGTTAGAAAATGCCTGCAGTGTGTTTTCCTGGTGGCTGATGACAGGCACCTCTGAGATTTTGGGCTCTTATTATAGGTATATACATATATATAAAATCTGTATATGAGGCAAATATAACGATGCATGGTTTGTATGCTTATCATTTACAACACGCTAGGATTAAGGTCTAAATGATGATAAGAAGGTATCCTGGGAAGTGGGAGCCTTGAGTTCAAGTCCCGGTATGGGCACAAACACACATGCACACAAAGTGTCCACATGCCGATAGGAAGGCTGCATAGCAGTGCAGTGAAGGCCAGCTTGCAATTTAGCACCAAGGACAGAGAGGCTGGAGACCGCTCTGCTGTATTACCATGGGGGGACCAAAGCCCGGGCCCTACCCACACCCCACATGCCACCCACCGCCCCCAGCCACAACCCCAGCCCTGGGTTTTCTGAGACAGGAGCTGGCTCTGCCACCCAGGCTGGCTACAAACTTGTCATTCTTCCGCCTCCACCTCCCCAGCACCAGGATTGCAGGCAGGCCCAACCATGCCCAGCACCAGTCCCGCAGGTCAATCCAGACTCCCTGCGACCACGCCGGGAAATGGGCAATCCTCGTGGCGGAAGAGGAAATGGAGAGACGGGAGCAGATTCTAAGAACCAGGCGGACATTCCACCAGGAGGAAGTGGATGGCTGAACCCCGGGTCCGGGGCAGGCCCTGGGGGGTCTCAGCAGTGGGGGCAGGCATCCCAGCAGCGGCTGGTCTTCCCGCCACCACAAAGGCTCCAACACCAGCACCAGGGCCTTTTCCTTCACATGGCCGGTCCTGCAGGCAGGCCCAGGGAGCTCATAGAATTTAACAGAGCCTCCACGGCCGGATCATAAAACAAAACCAAATGCTCACTTCCCCCCCCCTCCCCTTTCCCCCTCGAGTATCTGTCAAAGCCAGTGGAGAAATAAAAACCAGAATCTCCAAACAATACCCTTCCCACAGATAATAAATAAAATCTCCAAAGAAAGGGGAGAAAAAAAATAATAAAAAGAGCAAGGAGGGTGGGAAGGAGGAAGGGGGGAGGGAGGGAGGGAGGGGGGTGTCCCCACAAAGGCTGGGGTGCACCGATGCACGCCAGGCTCAACTGCTACCAGCAGCCCCGTAAGGAATCAATTGAGACCGAAAAAATACAAAAGAGACGTCCACAAGCCGTATCAGCCGCCTCTGCTCTTTTGCACGCCCTGCACGGCCCCGGGTCACCATGTTGGCTTGTGAACTTGCCCGGAGCGTGTGAGTGGACGGGCAGAGGTCTCTCTGCCTCTCTCCACGGAGCCGGGGGCGGGGGGCGTCTGCCCGGCGTGTCCGTCTTGTGTTGCTCCCGGGAAATGTCTGGGAAGCAGGGCCTGGACGTGGGAGGGAGGAGGGAGAAGGAATGGGAAATGTCCACTTCTCGCTTCTGTTTCTTCCCTGATCGCAGTGAGAAGGTTCCATTGTTCTCCATACTCTCTGCCGGCTCCCTGGAGACGCTCAGCAGGCAAGAGGCTCTGGTCTGTTTCCCGAGTTATAGTTTTTTTTGTGGGGGGGTTGGTTTTTGGTTTTGCAGGTCCTGAGGCTTGAACTCAGGACCCGGGCGCCGTCTCTGAGCCTCTGTGTGCCCTAGGCTAGCGCTCTACCGCTTGAGCCACAGCCCCCCTTCCGGCCTTTTCTGAATAGTTCATTGAAGTCTCACGGGGACGTTTCTGCCCAGGCTGGCTTTGAACCGCGATCCTCAGATCTCAGCCTCCTGAGCAGGTGTGAGCCACCGGCGCCCGGCAACAGCTGTTTAGGAATTAGGTCCGTTTATGACTTGAGCTCCAGACTCCACACCTGCATTTCTAGAAGCTTCCTTTGTGGAAGTTACCTTCCGCCCCATGTGCTCCCAACAACGCTGATTCCCCGACGTGGCCTAGGCCACCTCGTGCGTAGGCACTCCCTTCATGGAACATTCTAGACCTAGATGCCAGACAGTGGTCACTTTGCTTCTGCCCTGTCCCCAGCCGGGACCCGTGGCGTGAGGCCAGTCTAGATTTGGAAACTGAGGCACAGAGAGACGAGACAGCTCCTAAGGTTAGCTCTGCCCAAACCTCACGGCCTCTTTTCCCCAGCCAAGTCCCACCCCAAGATAGGGGCTGGGTTTCTGAGCACTGTGCCTCGAGTCTCCTCCACCCTGTGGGGCAGAGGGTCCTCTTTGGAGAGAGAGGGGCGCGGGTGGGCAGTGGGGAGAGAGTGGCTGGCGGAACTTCAAAGGGAGGGGTGGGGACGGCTGTTTACAGAGCCGTGAGTGATGGAGAGGGAAGGATCGGCCCCCAGCCCTGTCTCATCCACGGCCGGACAGAACCTGGACCAGGGGGCCTTTACCACTCTCCATCCTGTGCCCTGGCAGCCTGCCTTGGCCACTGCCAGCTCCAGCACAGGTGACCCCCCCCCCCCCACAGGTCACCGTGGCCAGCTTCCCCGAGGTCCGGGGAGAAAGGGTTCGGCTGGGATTCGAAGCAGCGGTGCTGGGTGCGTCCGTAGCATTTACGATGGGTCAGGCGTAACTCTGGAGTCTTCCTCCCACCTCCCTTCCTCCTCCTGCCCTGGAAGTGTCAGCTCTGCTCCGAGGGTGATGTGACCAGGAGAAGCCAGGGAGGGAGGGAGGGGCAGACATTGAAATGCTTTGCTGATAGTACCGGGGCTTCAACTCGGCCTCCTGCTTGCTAGGCAAGTGCTATACTACTTAAGCCATGCCTCCAGCCCACCCTTTTGGCTGTAGTTTGTTTTCCAGATGGGGCCTTGCACTATCTGCCCCCGGCTGGAATTAATTTAAGATCTTCCTTATCTTTGCCTTCTGAGCCGATTACAGGTGTGATCCCAGCTCATCCGGAGGTCAAGATAGGAGGATTATGGTCTGAGGCCCTCAGAGGAGAACTCAAAGGGTATACTACCTTAGAAAGCTAACTGTTCAACAAAATGAGCACCCAGAAATTGGGACTTGAAAGGTGGGTGGGGGGAGGTCAAGGGGAAGGGGAAGGATGAGTAGGGGAGGGGTGGGAGAATGCAGGTGTAAGATTCAATGCAGCGGGGCGCCAGCGGCTCAGTCCTGAATCCTAGCTACTCAGGAGGCTGAGATCTGAGGATCGAGGTTCAACGCCAGCTTGGGCAGGAAAATCTGTGAGACTCTCATCTCCAACAAATCTCCAGAAAACCAGGAGTGGCGCTGTGGCTCAAGTGGTAGAGCGCTTGCCTTGAGCTGAAGAGCTGAGGGACAGCGCCCAGCCCAGAGTTCAAGCCCCATGACTGACAAAAAAGAAAAAAAGATTCAATGCATGTCCTATGCAACGGGGAAAATCAAGGGGGCGGGAGGAGTAGGGAGGGCTGGGGACAGAAGGGACAGGGTGATGTGGGTTGAGGTGCATTGTGCTCCTAAGCTGGCATGTTGGATGGTAACTGCCTTGAACAACTACTTACAGATACTCAAAACATGAAGCTTATATCATGAGCTGTTAGTGGCTTATGCCTGTCATCCTAGCTACTCAGGAGGCTGAGATCTGTGGATCGTGGTTCAAAGCCTGCGTGGGCAGGAAAGTCCATGAGACCCTTATCTCCCATGAACCACCAGAAAAGCTGGAAGTGGAGCTCTGGCTTCAGTGGTCCAAGGCTCCTGGCCTCCATAGAAATGACCAGACTCGGTTTAACCTGTCTGCTTTTGTGTCAGTGTCAGCCGATCATTGCATTTCCCTTTTATTGCACCCTGGTTTGGGTTTTCTTTTTCCTTTGAGAGACTTTGTTTTGGTATTTGAGGAGAGATCTCAGGAGCCCTCCAGTGATCTTTAACCCAGGATCCTCCTCCTTCAGCCTCCCGAGAGCTGGGATTACAGGTGGGCACCCCGAGGCCTGGCTAGCATTCATGTTAAGACCATGGGCAGCCAGTCTAGCCACACACCCCTGTAATCCCGGGCTTTGGATGATGAATTCGAGGTTAGCTTGGGTCTCTCCCGTGCCACTTGTAAGTGGGGGACCATACGCGGGACAGGGGCCCACTGAGGCTCGCACGGGGAGGCGCCTCCGGTGGCACTGTGCCAGGCTTTCGCCCCTCAGTCCTGCCCCTTGAGCTCATGCAGCCTCGTGTCACCAGCAAGAGAGCTCGGGCACTCAGACCCTGGAGCTGGAGGCGGCCTCTCCCCCCCCCCTCCTCCCCCGCCCCCCCCGCCCCCCTCCGACATTCCAAACTGCAGCCCCCGACCCTGTCTCTCCCGATGATTTAAGTTTTGGAGAAGGACCAGGAGAGGATTTGTTTTGACGTTTAAAGGCAATGCAGGTAATCGATGGCAGGAGGAGCGTCCACCTCCCCGTCCATATATCTGAGCCACAGTATCTATTTTTGACGTAGCTGACACGCCATTTCCTTTGGCAGAGCGAGGGGGGCTCTGTCTTTAAATTAAACTCGTCTCCGACCCCGGTGGATGTGTAGCCGGATGGGGGGCAGGCCCCGGAGAGGAAAGCCAGCCACGCGGGCACAGGGGGCCCTGGCCGGGCTGGTGGCCGCCCGTGATCGATGACGCCCTCTCTGAAGCCTTAACTAATGACAGGGGCCGGTCCTCCGGCCTTCTAATCGCTTTTCATCCCCACATCTAGAAGCTAATTTAAAGCAGGCCAGATAAGCAGGTCAGACGCACAGACAAAGGAAACCATACGCGAGGAACCCGGCATGCCAGGGCCTCTGCCCCCCCGCCCCCGCGGCTCGGTGGACCGGCCTGCGGCCTGGTCACTGCCAGGCTCCCCATGCCAGTCCCAGGCCGGCCCCGCGCCCTGGCAGAGAGGAGGAAGGTGGCAGGGAGCTGAGCCACGTCCCCTCCAGCCACCACCCCCCACCCCCAAGCCTCCCCTAGCTGCTTGTAAAAAGTTCCCTAGCATCCCTCCAAGAGTTATTGTTAGGGTCTAAACCTGGAGAGGCAGGGAGAGGAGGGCCGGGAGGAGGGAGGGGAGGGGAGGGCCACGGGAGGGGGAGGGTATCTAGGGGGGAAGGATTTATAAGCTGTGGTGAAGTCCTTTCCAAATGTCGCAATTAAGCCGATGATGAGGAACCATTGTGGCCCGTGGGCCAGCCCCCTCCCCCCCACCAGGCAGCGAGGGAGGGGGGCAGTGAGGGAGGGCCGGCCCCTCCTCCACCCCTGGACGTCACTCCCCCCCCTTTGCTGGCCCTCTCCCCCAGCTCAGTCCTCTGGAGCTCTCCGCACCTTTGATCTTTTATTTATTTTTTAAAAGTGTTTTTTTCTTTTTGGTTTTTTAACATGTTAAGGCGGGGGGGGGGGGGGAGCGGGGGGGGGGGGGCTTCCATGCCTTCTGATGTCAACCTTACATGAAACAGAGAGCTCTGGGGAAGGAAAAAAGCCACCAAGCCGGGTTCCTGCAAAGTGCCAGGGTCTCAGCCAGCCACTCAGGAGGAGGCTGAGATCTGACGATCAAGGTTCAAAACCAACCCGAGCAGGAAAGTCCCTGAGACTCTTCGATTAAGTGACAGACAAAGCCGGAAGCGGCGCTGTGGCTCAAGTGGTAGAGCGCTAGCCTTGAGCAAAAAAGCTCAGGGACAGCGCCTGGGCCCTGAATCCAAACCCTAGTACACACACACACACACACACACACACACACATTCTAGAGTCACACAGACACCAGCCACAGAGAGATGAGCTCCATACATAACCAGGTGCTATGGAGCCCAGTGCAGGGGTGAAGCTCTGGGCTGGAGCTGGGGCAGCCCTGACCTGCTGCCTTCCAGAAACACACCATCAAGACATTCCATTAGGTTCGCCCAAATAGCAGAGCGGTGCCTTTGAACCCTCCACAAACCACAAACGCAGGAACCAACATTGATATAACACTCACAGGTTCCAAACACAGAGCAGGGAGGGGTGGGGGTGGAGTGGGGTGAGGAGGGCCCGGGGAGGGCTGGGGAGGGGCAGCGCGGGCTTCCAGGGACCCAGCTCTCTTCTCCTCACACCCTGTGTAGTTTGTGGCATGGCCAAGAAACTTGCAAGTTCGCTTTTCTGTCCTGTTTGCCCTCACGAGTTTCCAGCCAAGACCAAGGGCAGGGATTTGCTAGGATTTAAATCCTTCCTCTCCCCTCCGTCCTACAAACATTCTAAGCGGGAGAGAGGGAGGCTCAGAGCAGAGATTTCTCTAGAGACTAGAAGCCACCGAAGTATCCCAATAGGAGCAGTCAAACATGCTGTTCTCTTCCCCGGCGCAGACTCTCCCTGCCCAGTGACCATCTCCCCTCCCCTCTGTATACTTGTAGTCCCCAAAAAGTGCTTTCAAAACTCTTTTTTTTTGTTGCCACCGGGGCAGGGGTGGCTCACATCTGTCATCCCAGTTACTCAGGAGGCTGAGATCTGAGGATCACAGTTCTAGGCCAGCCTGGGCAGGAAAGACCATGTGACTCTCATCAATCACTAAAAAGGAGAGTGGTGGGTCCAATGGTAGAGCGTTAGCCTGTATGAGCACAAACAACAACAAAATGCAACTTTTTACCAAGATGGGTTTCAGCTGCAAACGAAAACCAGACATGTATCTTTTTTTTCTTGAGTCCATCTTAAGGAAGATGCCAAGAGGGAAGTTTCTGGGTACAGACCCAACTAAGTCACTTTCTCAGCAAAACAGCTTTTTTATTATGCAGATTTTGTATGTTAGTCCTGGGGTTTGAACTCAGCCCCTGGGTGCTGTCCCTGAGCTTTCTGTTCGTTTTTGCTCAAGGCTAGCGCTCTACCACTTGAGCCGTCATGACACTGGTTACTTGGAGGTAAGAGTCCCATAGACTTCCCTGCTAGGACTGGTCTTGAAATTCAATCCTCAGATCTCAGCCTCCTGAGCTGGGATTATGGGCAATGGGGACTTGGCTTTTCCTGTCTTTTAAGAATAATCTTTGGGGGGCTGGAGATGTGGCTTCCCGGTAGAGTGCCTGCCCAGCATGCATGAAGTCCCGGGTTCGATTCCTCAGCATCACATACACAGAAAAGGCCAGAAGTGGTGGCTCAAGTGGTAGAGCGCTAGCCTTGAGCAAAAGCAGCTCAGGAACAGTGCCCAGGCCCCGAGTTTAAGCCCTAAGAAAAGAATAGTCTTTGGTATGTGTCTCTATGCATATTTATGGATTGTCCCAATGGGCCTTTTCTTGGGCAAATTTCTTCTCTTTAGACAGAAGTTCAGGGTGACTAGCAGCCTCTTCACTGTGGAATCTCAGGGCTGGACTGGTAGAACCTAGAAGCCTAGGCCTGGCTGGAACTATGTATTATTACTGCCCCCCGGTGGGCAAAGCTGGGGTGGACAGCAAACAAGTTCATGAGAATCAGGTTTGTGGGGGTTTTGCCCTTTTTCTGGGTGCTGGGAGTTTTCTTGTGAGCTCTGTCTATGCTTCTCCTGGAAGCGGGTGACTTTGAAACGGGATTTCAGGTGTGGAAAAGGGTAGGTCGTCCACGTTATTTTTGTCTGCACGATTTCCCCTCGATTCTCAAGCCTAGAGTCTAGTTTTTAAAGACAATTCCTCCAGTGTATCTGACAAGTGTATCTGGCAAAATTTCCCCCCTTTTCTCCCCACAGTTAATTGTGGGCCTTATAAAGACTCTAGGGTCAAGCATGAAGTCTAGTTTCCTTTCAATTCAAAATTCTACATCTAAGTCAGGCCCTGGTGCCTCTCACCTGTCATCCTAGCTACTCGGGAGGCTGAGATCCAAGGAGCTCAGTTCAAAGCCAGCTGGGGCAGGAAAGTCCATGAGATTCTTATGAACTGGAAGTGGAGCTGTGGCTCAAAGTGGTGGAGTGCTCACTTTGAGCCAGAGAGCTCAGGGATAGCCCCCAGGCCCTGAATTCAAGCCCCATGATTGACAACAAGGGGGGGGGAAAAGAAATTCAACACCTAGGGATTCTCTGTGGCATTTCTGTGGGTATTAGCAAGTTTAGGGGGGCTATAAGGGACACACTACTTCCCCATGATGATGACCCCCCAAAAACACAGCCCCCAAATACAGTTTATTGATTACAGTTCATCTAACGGATGGGGTAGGCTGTAAGAATTCAAAGCAACGTGTTAGCAAGGCATAGTGGCATACGTCTGTAATCCCAGCACTTGGAAGGCTGAGGCCGGAGGATTGAGAACTGAAGACCAGACTGGGCTGCATACTGAGACTCTGTGCAACAATTCTGGACTGGAGCCCAGGCCTCACTGCACATGCCTGTAATTTCAGCTACTTGGGAGGTGGAGGAAAGAGGACCGCAGTCTGAGGCCAGCTAGAGCAAAAGTACAAAGTCTCACCTGAAAACAAGCTGAAGTTAGTGAAAAAGAAAAAAGCAAGGAATGGCTCTCTACCGAGCGTTAGGCCCTGAGTTCAAAAACCCCACTGTGTACGTGTGTGTATGTGTGTGCGGGGGAGACAGACAGACAGACAGACGGGCAGCTGGTTCGTTTTCTTTCTACAGTTTAAAGGGGGTATTTTTGTATCCTGTTCTAATCCTTAAATCAGCACTCCTTTTTAAATTCTGCTCTGCTCCAGGACGAAGGGAGGGAGAAGACACGGAGAGGAAGGAGCTGCGGTCCCTGGTTGCTAGATTTAACACTCCTGTTTTGGGTTTGTCTGTCAGCGGCTTTGTCACTGCTGCAGGGAGACGTGAAACCCGGCTTAGCTGACATCGCAGCAACAAACCCGGGCCCTTGGGAGACTCGGTTTCTGGGCCATCATCACCCTGGTGGTAGGAGAGGGTGGCTGAGGACCTGCTTACTTCCTGGCAGCCAGGAAGTAGAATGACAGGAAGTGGACCCCAAGGACACGCCTCTGGTGACCCACTTCCTCCAACCCAGCCCTTCCCCCAAGTGTCCGTCATGGAGTAGCCTCAGACTGTGTGTCTGTCTATGGAGGGCTGGCTCCACCAGTGGAAGAGGAGCCGTCAGCAGGTGCCTCAAAGCCCAGCCCCTCTCCACACCTCCAAAACTTCAGTGAAAGCCTCCTGAATTCCAACCGGTCCACCCTTGCAGAGAATTGGCCGTGAAGCTCAGCTTAGCCTCAAACACAAAAGCAAAAGCAGGGGCCGAGGGAGGAAAGCTATCATGGTCCCAGCAATCTCCAGCCAGAGGTTGCTTAGCAACAGCCTGCATCACAAGGTTAGTGTGCTGTCAGGAGAGGAGGAGGCTACCCAGACCTGGAGGACAGAGGTCAGCCTGAAGACCAGACGGATGCTGTCATCTGCGTAAATGCATATCACTAATGCACGCTCTACATGGGTCCGTTTATGACCTTTTTCTTCTTGGCATTGGGATTTGAACCCAGAGCCTATGTTTTCTGGGATGGGCTCTACCACTTGAGCCTTACCTCTCAGCCTTCTTTGGCTTTGGCTATATAGTTTGGATTAGAGTCTCCTCTATCTTTTTGGCCTCAGATCATGATTCTCCTATCTACGGCCTCCTACACAATGAAGCCTGCCACCAGCATCTGGCTTCTGTCAGCAAATTTTGTTTTCCATTGCCCCAGGAAGGCCTTTCCCGGGCGAGGAAAATGAACATCAGCACGCAGCACACACTTTTAATACTCACTTTTAATTTGCAAAAACCAGCCATAGCCGGGCGCTGGTGTCTCACGCCCATCGGGAGGCTGAGATCTGACGATTGTGGTTTCAAGTCAGCCCAGGCAGGAAAGGCCATGAGCCTCTGATCTCCAACGAGCCAGCAGAAAGGCAGACGTGGAGTTGTGGCTCAAGTGGTAGAGCGCTAGCCTTGAACCCACAAGCTCGGGGCCAGTGTCCAGGCCCCGAGTTACAGCCCCAAATACAGACAAAGAGTGAAATCAGTAAAAGGTGTATGTGGGTGTGGGTGTCACAGGGAGCCAAGTCTCGTCCTCACTGATAACCTAGCAGGGTCACCATGTCCTTGGAAATGCCTGAGCTGACTCAGATGCAGGTGCCCCAACCTGCCCCGCGGCTCAGCACACATGGGAGAAGATGGCTGCCTTCGTGAGGAACAAGGGAAAATTCAAATCCAAACAGTTCCTGTGGCTCACACCTATCATCCTAGCTACTCAGGAGGCTGAGATCTGAGGATGGCAGTTCAAAGCCAGCCTGGGCAGGAAAGTCCATGAGACTCATCTCCCATGAACCATCAGAAAACTGGAAGTGGCGCTGTGGCTCAAGTGGTAGAGCGCTGGTCTTGAGCTGAAGAGCTCAAGGCCAGAGTTCAAGCCCCGTGACCAACAACAACCAAAAATCCCCAGTACCGATCCTAAAGTTAGATAATGGGTGAGCCAAGTACCCGCAAGGAATCTTCTTCACAGGGCGGAATGCACAGCTGCTTCGGAACAGACTAGAAGTCTGTCCACCCCGAGTCACACCTGCAACACCAACGCAGCATTCGTCAAAGCAGCCCAAAAGCAGGGACATCCGTCAGATGACTCATACTGGCTGTGTACAGAGGCTCACGTCTGTAATCCCAACTACTCAGGAGGCTGAGATCTGAGGATCAAGGTTTGAAGCCAGCCCAGACAGGAAGAATCCGTGAGACTCTTAGCTCCAAGTAACTAGCAAAAAGCCAGAAGTGGCACCGTGGCTCATAGTGGTAGAGCACCAGCCTTGAGCAAAAACAAAAAAAAAAAGAACAAAGAACAGCTCAGGGACAGCACCCAGACCCTGAGTTCAAGCTCCAGGAGTGACACCAAAGTTTAATAATTTTGCAGCCCCCGCAGACCCCAGACTCCCTCTGTCCCTCTGCCATGATGCCGGTGTGTTTCCATCTCTATTTTCTTTCTCTTTCCTCTCCTCTCTCTCCCCTCATGCCTCACTTTATTTTGTCAGTCGTGGGACTTGAACTCAGGGCCTGGGCTCTATCCCTGAGCTTTATTGCTCAAGATGAGCGCTCTACTGCTCTGATCCACAGCCCCACTTCCGGTTTCCTGGTGGTTCATTGGAGATAAGAGTCTCACAGACCTTCCTGCCCCAGCTGGCTTTGAACCGCGATCCTCGGGTCTCAGCCTCCTGAGTAGCTGGGATGGCAGGCGTGAGCCATGGGGTTTGGGGGGGTTGTTCCCTCTTGTGAATTTCTCTCTGTTATTCTCTATTCCTCACTCCCATCCCAAATGTTTCCACCCCAGTTCATAGCTGGGCACCGGGGCTTCCTGCTGGTGACCCCCGCTACTCAGTGCTCAGCACTCAGCATAATTAGCCTTTGATTTAGAACTGTTCTGGAATCTTCCTGACAGCCCAGAAGGCAAGTCTTGACAGAAAACTCCTCTGCCTTCCAGCCAGGCTGGCTGCGTGCTGGAGCATGCTTCCACGCTGCTGAGTTCTTAATTAAGCTTTCTCTTGGTTTGCTGGGGACGGAGCCTGGGTTCGGCACATGTCAGACAAGCCCTCTACCTCCCCCACTCCCCCTATATGCCCCCAGCCCTCGCCTGAAGCTAGTGTTTAATGCAATACAAAACCAAATGGCATACATATTAGCAAGATAGCATGGGATGTTTTGATACACAGAAACATTAAATCAGGCTAAACAGGGCTGAGAATGTGGCTCAGTGGTAGAGCGCTTGTCTAGCATGCATGAAGCCCTGGGTTCGATTCCCTCAGTAACACATACACAGAAAAAGCTGGAAGTGGCGCTGTGGCTCAAGTGGTAGAACATTAGCCTTGAGCAAAAGAAGCTCAGGAACAGTGCCCAGGCCCTGAGTTCAAGCCCCAGGACTGGCAAAAAACTTTACACATTTATTGCCTACAAAATTTACCTTTTAGTTATACAAAAACCTTTGCTTTCTGGCTTTCTGGCTCTCCTCCTGCTCTCCTGCTTTCTTTGCTTTCTTTGCTTTTCTTTCTTTCCTTTTTTTTTTGGCCAGTCCACTAACAAATGCCAAACGTGTGCTGTGCACGTCATCTGATGAAAACTATGAAAACTCTTACATGGGCAACGAAAACCCATTCCTAGCTCTCACCCAAATACAAGCTGTTGAGAATAGGACTAGCCAGGCACAGCAGGACATGTCTGTAGTCCCGGCCCTCACAAGACCGAGGCAGGAGAATTATAAATTCAAGACCAGCCGGGGATACGTGGCACGATTCTATCAAATCTTTGTACTGTGGTATGTACGCTAGCCGGGAGGGGAGAGGGCAGCATGCTGGCAGGGCAGCCACCGACGGGCCAGTAGATCGCTGGGGATGGATTTCGGCTTTGTGCATGGACTTCTTTCCTTCCTCGTCGACATTTCTGTAGCCACTGAAGCGCTAACCTCTGGCCCAAATCATGGGCTATGGAGACGCGTTCCAATGTAAGCAGACATCTCTCCCTCCCTCTCTGGGTGGGCCAGGACTGGAGTCCTAAATAACCTAAATCAAAACAGAAAACACTGGCCAACCTGGCTCGGGGGATGCCAGACCCCCGCCCGCTCTTGGCTCCTTCCCCTCACCTGTTGGCAGAATCCGGCCTGGCCTCTCAGAGGGAGCCCGAGCCAGGCCTCCTCTTCTCAACCACATTGCTCCGCATGCACAGTGCCCAGCGGCCTCTCTGCCCAGCGCCTCTCCGCCCAGCGTCTCCAGAGCCCGCTGAGACTCCGCGCAGGCATCAAAGAGAAACTTTCCTCTGAACTTTTTTTGGTTTTTCTTTTTGCCAGTCCTGGGGCTTGAACTCAGGGCCTGGGCACTGTCCCTGAGCTTCTTTTGCTCAAGGCTAGCGCTCTACCACGTGAACCACAGCGCCACTTCTAGCTTCTTCCGTGTATGTGGTGCTGAGGAATCGAACCCAGGGCTTCATGCATGCGAGGCAAGCTCTCTACCACTGAGCCATCTTCCCAGCCCCCAGGGAAACTTTTCTTGAGCTCTCTTTGAGGTTGACCTCACTTAGAAATGGAGAAGTTCGGGGAGCGAGGGGGGGGGGAACAAGACACTGGGGCAGGAGCTGATGGAAGTGTGGGTCATGTGGTTGAGCCCTGCCTAGCAAGTACAAGGCTCTGAGTTCAAATCCTTGGTCCTCTGGCTGGGAAGGAGGGGAGGGGAAGGGGAGGGAGGACTCACCGACGGGTACCACCGAAGGCATGTGTTCTAGGGCGCGATCCAAGAGCAACACTTCACAGGTAAGCCTTCCAAGGAGCAGGAGAGGGCTCGAGCGCTTCCTACCCGAAGGTGACAGGCTCTCTGCTGACCCTGACCGAATGAATGGCCACACGTGTGTGTGCACGTGTCCGAATAGCACACTCTCTCATGAATCCCTGCAGCCGTGAGTCAAACACGCGGTCACAGTGCAGCCCCTCCCCAGTGCTAGAGGCCCCACAGCCTTGCTTTCTGCGCAGGACTCGAACTCACACCTCACCCTACCCCTTCTGAACCACTTCAAAGCCCCGCCTGAGTGTGGGGTGCTGTGTGGGGGTTCACAGACAGATACGGCTCGGCCCTCTGGCTCAGTCGACAAGGATGAAATGCCAGAGGAAAGGTTTTGCCGGGCACTGGTGGAGCTCAGCCTCTGCAGATGGCAGTTCGAAGCCAGCCAGGTCAGGAAAGCCCGTGAGACTCTTATCTGCAATGAACCACCAGAAACCCAGAAGAGGTACTGAGGCTCAAAGCGGTAGAGCGCTAGTCTTGAGCGAAGAAGCTCAGGGACAGCGCCCAGGCCTTGAGTTCAAGCCCCATGACCACCAGCAGTGACAACAACAAGAAATAGAGGAAAGGTTGTGCTCAGCCCCACAGTGTGGGGCCCGTGGTGACACCCGTGTGGGAAGGACGTGGTGAGTATCTGCCCACCTCAGGGCAGCTCAAAGCAAAGAGACAGGGAGGGAATAACTAGCATTCCCAAATCATCTGTGTGTGCGCGCATACACACACGCACACACACGCACACACACACACACACACACACACACACACACGCACGCACAAGTTCTGGAGCCACAGCTCCAGTTCCGGCTTTTTGGTGGTCCACTGGAGCTCAGAGTCTGGTAGGAGCGCATCCCTGTGTCATCCTGGCCCTCCAGACACCCGTTCTTGAGGTCCAAAGCACACTTCTAGTACGTTCTGTCTCATCAATACAGTGTCACCCCATGTCTGCTGGGGACCCCTCTAGGACTTTGCACCTGCTCGTACACGCGCTGCCACTGAGCTCCACCCCAGATCCTCCCAATATTCTCCAAGCACTTTTATTGATTGCTGACTTTAAAAATATTATTTTAAAGAAAGAAGAGAAGGGGGCTGGGAAGGTGGCTCAGGGGTAGAGCGCTTGCCTTGCATGCCTGAGGCCCTGGGTTCGATTCCTCAGCACCACATTAGCAGAAAAAGCCAGAAGTGGTGCTGTGGCTCAAGTGGTAGAGCGCTAGCCTTGAGCTGAAGAGCTGAGGGACAGCGCCCAGGCCCAGAGTTCAAGCTCCGGGACTGGGAAGAAGAAGAAGAAGAAGAAGAAAAGAAAGAAAGAGGATAGTGCCTATGGGAACAAATATAAAGTGGTGTTTCGGTACATTTTCATAGCCCTATGAGAAGGCTTCTAGAGTGTTCAGGGGGAAGATTGTGGTGGTCCCTGCCACCCACTTGCTGTGTGCGGCACAAGTAGGAACACACCCCAGCCTAGCGGAGAAACCCGTGAGTCTTCACAAGTTCTCTTTTATAGAAGAGGCATTTGCTCCACGCACGTGGGGTTGCCCACTGGGCCCGGGGCCGGATGTGGGGGTCCTGGGCTTGGGGCAGCCATTAAGGAAAGCCTTGAATGGAGTTGGGGGGGGGGAGAGGGACACACCGCTGAATGCTCCGGCCTCCCTTCCTCCCACACACCCTCTTCTCACACCTGTGAAACTGTAACCCCGAAACAAGAGACGCTTTAGGAGAGGAGAACCACCCACAGACAGAGACAGCTGTGGGTGCCAGCCGCTGCCCAGCGCCTCCCCCCCGCCATCCCGCCTGGGCGGGGGAGACGGGCTGGCTGAGCCTGAACTTTCTCCCCACCCTCAGACTCCAATGCCCACCTGCAGCAGTGGCGTGGGGGGACGGACCAGGACCCTCAGCACCCACCCACCCACCCACGTGGCCATGCCCAGCTCCTTGTGGGTTATTTTTGGGGGGTGGTGGCAGGGCTTTTTTTTCTGCAGTGCATATTTTTCTTTAGAGAGTTGTGGTCTCGTTTTATCCATCGGTATACTCGTAATTGACCTATAAGATCTGTACATATTTACGGGAACTCAGTGTGATCCGTTGTGTGTAGGGGGTTTGAACTCAGGGCCTTGGGTGCTGTCACTCGGATTTGATGGGCACTCTGCTGCTCGAACCACACCTCCAGCCCGGATTTTTGCTGGCTCCTTGGCTAAGGGACCACTGTCACCCACTGGGACCCGCCCACTGCTCTGGGTGGGTGGAAGAGGAGGAGGAGGGAAGAAATGGGGGGGGGAAGGACAAGTCTGGCTTTCCATGGGAGAACCCTTTGTGGTGAACATGGACGCCTTACTGCTCCCACGCTCCAGCTTGACTGGGGTGCGCTGGGTTCCTGGAGTCCTGGGAGCCTCGAGGTCATTGCAGGCGTGGCAGGTGGACGTGGAGGAGACAAGGGCAGAAGGTGGCACCCATGGGTGCACGTTGACCCCGAGGTCACCAGGAGAACGGGAAGCTGGACAGTAGGAAATAATCCAATGAGGAGACCCCGGTGGGGAGGGGGGATCTCTGCCACCAAAAGAAGACAAGAGAAGAAGGGTAGAGGAGCGAACGTGACAGATGCTCAGGGGACGAGAGGACCCGGCTGTCCCTCCTTCACTGGGGACAGCAGGGTCTCCCCGGGGACAGCAGGGTCTCCCGGCTTCCTTCTGTGCTGCTGTGAAGGGTGAGTGTGGATGTGGGAAGCTGGCCTCTGACATCCTCCCAAGGTCGGGGTCAGAGGAAGGCTCCCTACCCCCGGGGAGCGCTCCGATTGGCTCCTTCCAACCATGCAGCCACTCCTGGGGGCCAATCACTGGGAGGGTGGGCGGGTGGATGACTGGGATCCGTCAGCCTGGGTTCCAGGTGCATTCCCCCCCCCCCCGCCCCTCTGCCCCCGTGCCTGGCCAGGTCACCACTGGGATCCACGGAGTGGGGGAAAACCACATGGCACAGGTGGTTAGGTAAAAGCAGGAGAGACACATGGTGTACAGACGTTAAGCCTGGGGTTAGGGAGTGGGACGGAGGAAGAGAGTGCAAGAAGGAGAGAGAGAAAGAGAGAGGATGGTGATGAGAGAGAATTTCCCACAATGCCCCGCGAAGGCAGTCATCAATGACCTAAAGACCTTCCACTAGGCCCCGCCTCCGACAGGTCCCACCAGCTCCCCACAAAATGGCCCTGGTGACCAGGCCTTTCACACACAAGACTTGGGGGTGGGGGAGAGCATTCAATATCAAAACCACTGCAGATTTCTTGACCAAGGAATGGGAGAAGCTGGAATTCCCACCCCGGCACCCTTGGGCTGTGGAACCCACGCACTTTGGCCGGCTGGCCGGGGAGCACCTGCTCCCGGTGAGGGTGGGGAGAAGGGCACCCAGACCCTGCCACACCCCGAGGGCAGCTCTCAGCACGGACTCAGAGAGGTGGACGCGTCCTTCCGACGTGACTCGCTTTCGCAGGTCAGTGTGTCTCACGGTCTGTCCCCACCCCCCCCCCCCCCCCCAGCTCCTTCCCGTCCTGTCCACTGCTGAATTCCTCCGAGATCTCCGAGGCTGTGGGAAGAAGAGGTGCCGAGTGTGGGAAGACATCGCCTTGGAGGTCTAAGGTTTTATGGGAATTCCTTCATCTCTGGGGACAAATGGCGGCTGGGGCAGAGACCCCGGGCTACGTGCTAGGTGACCAAGATGGAGGTTTGCCGTGGGAAAGTGCAAAGAGAAGTCTCCCCCACACTCCAGCCCACCCTCCTCCAAATGTGACCTTACCCCTACCAGGAAAGAGTCTTACAAGGTAAAAGGCCTCATTGAGAATTCTTGAAGCCAGCACCGGTGACTCACGCCTGTAATCTCAGCTACTCAGGAGGCTGAAAGCTGAGGATCACAGTTTGAAGCCAGCCAGGCAGGAAAGTCCATGAGACTCTGATCTCCAATCACACATACACACACACACAACCAGAAGTGGAGGTGTAGCTCTAGTGGCAGAGCACCAAATCACACGCCTGCACCTGCTCACAGAGTCTCGTGAGAGCCAAGACCTCAATTCAGGACATGGGTTGTTTGCCTGAAGCTCTTTCAGGAAGCATGGCTTCATCGGCAGCTTCTTCCAAGCCAGGCTGGGAGCCCAGCCCCACCCCACCCCTGGGTGACATACCCAGTCTGTTTCCACGTGAGCCCTGACAACCCGAGACCCATGGTCCAAAGCTTTACAGTGACAAAGGCATGGTTAAGATTCAGGACCATCGCCGGGCACGGGTGGCTCACATCTGTCATCCCAGCTACTCAGGAGGCTGAGATCTGAGGATCACAGTTCAAAGCAGGAAAGTCCATGAGACTCTTATCTCCAATGAACCACCAGAAAACCAGGCTCTGACTGAATTCTTGCTTCCAGGTGAGGGTCAGCCACCATAGAGGGGCACACCTGGGCCCCCACAGGGTCTGAGCCTCCTGACCATGGGGTTCACCTCTCTGAACCCCAGTCTCTTTCCTGCAGCCTGGGGGTTCCTGCTATCCACCAGGCTTGGGTGGGCAGCGGGTGGAGGAGAGGGAGAGGGTGGATTTGTGTGGAGGCCGGCAATGGAGGAGCACGGCCGTCAGGGGGCGGCAGAGCTCCAGCCATTGTCACAGCGTCCCTGCTCTGGGCGCTGCAGCTGCTCAGAGCTCTGGGGACCCGCGGCCTCCCGTCGGGCTCCGTGTGTGGCTGGCTGCCCCTTGGAAGGAAGCTGCGGGTACCCGTGGCTTTCATTTAAGCAAAGCTGATTGCGTAAGCCCCCTGCCCCACACCCATAAGACTTGTGGAGTCAGAGCATGCTGGCTGGGCGGTGAATCTGCCCTCCCCTAGCCCTGCCTCCCTCCCCTGCGGGAGGGGAGTATGAGGCTTTAGAGGGGGCTGGAGGGCAGGTGCACCAGTGAACCCAAGCAGAGGTTTTGTGTTCGTTGGTTTCTATGCGAAGGGCTTGCTGGGAGATGAGGGTGTTGCTCCTGAGGACAGGGAAGATCGTTCCCCTGGGGTGCGAGTATGCTGCTGGAGCCCGGGCGGTGTGCCCTGGCATTCAACGGTGGCTCGGGCCGTCGGGGATTCCCGGTTGGTGTGGTCCGAGCCAGGCCCTGGTCCCCTCCAGTCTATTGTCAGAGTTCAAAAACCGGAGGACCCGCCCCGCCGCACCCCGCCCAGCTGCCCTCCGGCTGGCTGGCCGTGGAGCCAAGAGATCTGGGCTGAGATCTTGCAGATGGAGTCACTGCTGCAGCCCAAATGCCACCAGACAACCCCCATCTTGAGCGATATCAAAGGCAGCCCCTCCTCCACCCTGCCCCCTGCCTGCATTCCCCCCACACACACCAAAGGAAAGGCCCTGGGGCATAGATTAGACCGACTCTCTCCCTCTCTCCCTCTCTCCCTCAATTGAGATCAAGCTGGACAACCAAGCTCCCAGCACCTCCAGCCTGGAGACGGAATGCTGTGTGCTGTCCCATGACCCAGCATCCCCACTTCTAGATGGATTCTCTGGAGAAACCCAGAGAGACTGGCCAAGGGGCTGGTTCCCACCCTGATGGTACGGCAGGCCCCAGCCAAACTCCATCACCCAAGAACAGAGAATGTGCCCCATAGGCACGTTGAAATATTACTCAGCCACGAAAAATGATAAGGCCCAGCCGCCCACTGCGGTGCAGGTGAGCCTCATACACGAGGAAGGGGAAGGAGGAGAAGGCTGAAAGAGGACTGTGGATCTGAGGCCACCCTGGGCCACATGGCAAAGCTTTGCCTTGAAAATAAATAAGTAAAATAAGAGAACAGAAAAAAACCAGAAGAAACTACAATAAAAAAAAAAAAACCAAGCCCCTCCCACCCCACACCAGGACAGGCAGTGGTTTCTTGGGCTCATGGGGAAGGGATGGGGGAGCCTGATCAGTAACCCCCCCAGCTCTGAACCTCATGATGAAAGTGGGGGTTCAATTCTGCTTAGCTCTCCTGTTTGTTTGAAGAAATACGCTCTCAGCCGGACTCCAGTGGCTCACGCCTGCAACCCCAGCTACTCCAGAGGCTGAGATTTGAGGATCGAGGTTGGAAGCCAGCCAGGAAAGCCCGGAGACTCTGATCTCATGATAAACACGGAACTGGAAAGTGGAGCTGTGGCTCAAGTGGCAGAGTGCTAACCTTGAGCAAAAAGGAAAAGAAAAAAAAAAAAAAACCCACTTCAGGGACAGCGCCCAGGCCCTGAGTTCAAGCCCCAGGACGGGCACCGAAACCGAAAACCTACAACACAGGTTCCATCAACTCCTCTGTGTTATGGCTTGGAGGTGAATGAACTGCTCCACAGCGCTTTGACCTTGGGTCTGAGCGAGCCTCGTTCCCCCCCCTCCACCCAGTGCCCACCCTCCCACTGCTAGGTGACCTGCGCCCTGCCTCGACCTCTCTGACCTTGGGCATCTTCCTCAGCCCCTGGGGAGGTCAGGAGTTCTGGGGCTAGCTGTAATTCATGTCTCTCCGGACGCCCCCTTGTGGTCATTTGAGTAGGTGACTCAATTCTATGTAGGAGTTTAAACTCAATTCTGGTTATGAGTACAATGCATCTTGGTCAGTATCAGTAAGGGACTGGTTCCCCCTCATTCTTTTTTGGTGCCAGTCCTAGGGCTTGAATTCAAGACCTAGGCACTGTCCCTGACCTTTTTTTTTTTTGTCCAAGGCTAGTGCTCTACCACTTGAGCCACAGCACCACTTTTTTTTTTTTTGGAGGTCATGGGGCTGGAACTCTGGGTGCTGTCCCTCAGCTCTTCAGCTCAAGGTGAGCACTCTACTATTTGAGCCACAGCCCCAGTTCTGGTTTTCTGGTGGTTCATTGGAGATAAGAGTCTCACAGACTTTCCTGCCCGGGCTGGCTTTGAACCGTGATCCTCAGATCTCAGCCTCCTGAGTAGCTGGGGTGACAGGCATGAGCCATTGGCATCCGGCTGGCTTTTTCCTTGGGGGTTGGGGAGAAACTGCAGAGCCCTGCAGTGTGGAAGTGAGCTACATCCCAGCCCTCTTTTCGGCTTACAGGGTCTCACAATGCAGTCCAGGCTGGCCTGGAACCTGCTATCCTTTGAAACACGCTGAGATTACAAGTACACACCACCACACCTGACCACAACCCTGTTCCTCAGCAGGTGGAGTATGCCCCCATTGCCCAGCAAAATGGCATGGGTGAGGGGGTGTTCTGGAAATTGTTGGGAGGAGGGAGAGCCCAAGACCAGAGCCGGTGGGTGACGTGTGGTGGCTAGCTCTCCGATGAGCTGGACCTGTTCCTTTTATTCTAATCCCAGCCATCATGACACCCAAGCAGGCCTTTATTATGGGGGAGGGGGCCTTTACAAACACTTCACCATTCCATCCCCCTCTCAGAGACTTCAGGCTGCAGAGACAGAGTACAGTAGCGCACAACTATACTCCCAGCTACTCCAGAGGCTGAGACAGACAGGCTTGCTGCCGCCTAGCAGTTCTAGGCCAGTCTGAGCAAGACAGCAAAGCCCCATCCTAAATCAGTCCATCCCCCAATGCAACATAAAATGAATACAAATGGAAATTTAAAAATAAAGCCTGGCCCCTCTTTAGGAAAGAAAGTCGTGGGGGACTTTTCTAGAGACAGAAGAAAAGGGGGGGGAGGGGGGAGGGGGGGGAGGGGGATGAGCCTGTCACCCCTGCCCTGCATAGGTGGCTGTGACTATTCATTATCGCTGCTTAACAAAAGAAAAGGCCGAAGCCTGCCTGCCCAGGCAGGGAGGGGGAGGGCTGGTTTATCTGTAAGCCGAGGAGACAAAATTCTGGACCCAGAGGCCAATTTATCTCCCCGCGGATAAGATCAGAGTTGCAAGCCCGGCTCGGGCAGGTGCTGTGTGTACCCAGACGCCAGGTCTCTGGGCCCAGGTTTCCTTTTAGAGGTAAATAGAGAGGAATAACACGGGTGTGATCATAAAATCAGCAGGAACGCCAGGAGTGAGCGCTCAGATCTCCCCCAGGGGGCCCAGCTCCTCCTGGCTTGTGCGCATGTGACGACGTCTCCTACTGGGTTCTAGAACCATCCGCCAAGGGGTGGGGGGGTGAGAAGAAACAACTCACTTTTTTTTTGTTTTGTTTTCAGGGAAAGTTCGGGTTTATTCCTCCAGGCTTCCTGGGTGTGAGGTTGCCAGGTTTTAAGAGATTGTTGTTGTCATTGTTTTTCCAGGAGTAAGATATCTCTTTTTACCACCCAGGGGTCATTTTGCATGTCCAAACCAAGGCCCAGCACACCCATTAGCAATAAAGGGTACCTTTCTCAGCTGACTGGGAAACCTGGGAAGGGAGAAAGAACACTGATTTGCCAAATTAAGTCAATGAAGGCTCAAAAGGTGATGAAAAGTAATTGTTTCCCAGGATCTATAGTTCAGCTCTTAGCAGGGACAGAGAGAGATATCTCCAAGTGAGTTGAGCACAATCCCCAAGAGCTCCAGAGCCAAAATTTACAATTGTAACAGCTGGATGATAGGGCAAATCTGTGTGTGTGTGTGTGTGTGTGTGTGTGTGCAGGTCCTAGGGATTGAACTCAGGGCCTGGGGGGGTGAGAGTCTCATGGACTTTCCTGCTGGCTTTGAACCATATCCTCAGATCTCAGCCTCCTGAGTAGTTAGGATGACAGGCCTGAGCCCCCAGCGCCCGGCTCCTGAATGTATTTTTAAAGTCCCCATGGTTCCTCCCCACCTCCTCCAACCAACTCCAGTAGGACCGCCCCCCGGCCCAGCCCCGCGCTAAGGTGGTTTGAGTGGTTGAGATCTCCAGGAGGGAGTCTGAAGCTGAAGAATGGGTAATCAAATGTTTGTGTTGGTGTCTTTTTAAATTCCTGGAAGCAGTAAAGGAAGAAATGAGTGTATCTTTGGGCGACCCAGGCACCCAGCTGCTGCCCCAGCGGCTCCTCCCAATGTTTGTTATTGTTGTTAAGACTGGAAACAGTTGTCCCCCAGAGTTGAAGAGCCGTACCACCCCAGCTTTCAAAGAGAACTGGTTGCATTTCAATGTGGCTCAAAAGTCTCCGCTGGAATTCCTTGAGACCCTGTGGCGTCTAATTGTCCTGCACCAAGACAAGAAATCATTAGCCCTAATTGAGGGCTCCCCAGCAGGCAGGACTGAGTCCCCGCGGTGGCTGTTGGAAAGCCTGGGGGAGGTGTCTGAGGAGCCCTGGATGTGCTCTTCTGGGGTTGTTGTGTCCACGGGAGGTGGTCAATTTGGAGACAGGCACCCCGAATCTTAAAAATAAGTTCTCCTGGCAAGAGCCTACTATGTACTCAGGAGCCTGAGATCTGGAGAGTGGGGGTGAAGAACTGAGCTCTTGAATAAATGAGTGGCCCATCAGGCTAGTGAACGAATAGGTGAATGAATGAGTGAGCGAGGGATTCATGTAGTAAGAGAATAGATGGATGGGTAAATTGGTGGATGGATGGACGGATGGATGGACGGATGGGTGGATGGATGGATGGATGGATAGATGGATGGTTAGACAAATGGGTATAGAAATGGAGAGCTGAGAGAGTAGATGGCTGAGTAAGTAGATGCCAGAGTGGATGGATGGATGGATGGATGGATGGATGCTGGGTGGATGGATAGATGGGTGGTGGCTGAGTAGATAGATGGTGGATGTGGATGGATGGATGGATGAATGGACAGATGGCTGAGTGGATGGATGGATGGATGATGGCTGAGTGGATGGATGGATGGATGATGGCTGAGTGCATTGATGGATGGATGGATGGATGATGGCTGAGTGGATGGACAGATGGATAATGGCTTTGTGAATGGATGGATGGATGGATGGCTGAGTGGATGGATGGATGGATGGATGGATGAGTGGATGGATGGATGGATGATAGCTGAGTGAATGGATGGATGGATAATGGCTTTGTGGATGGATGGATGGATGAGTGGATGGATGGATAGATGGATGATGGCTGAGTGGATGGATGGATGGACAATGGTGAGTGGATGGATGGATTATGGCCGAGTGAATGGAATGGACGGATGGCTGAGTGGATGGATGGATGATGGCTGAGTGGGTGGATGGATGGCTGAGTGGGTGGATGGATGGCTGAACGCTGAGTGGATGGATGGATGATGGCTGAGTGGATGGATGGATGGATGGCTGAGTGGATGGATGGATGGCTGATGGCTGAGTGGATGGATGGATGGAAGATGGTGAGTGGATGGATGGACGGATGGCTGAGTGGATGGATGGATGATGGCTGAGTGGGTGGATGGATGGATGAAGGCTGAGTGGATGGATGGATGGACGATGGTGAGTGGATGGATGGATGATGGCTGAGTGGATGGATGGCTGTCACCTGCTGTATCTGGCTTAGTTGCGGGGGCATTCTCTTCACTGGTGGCTCAGCTCTCGCTCTCACACATGATTACCATTCACCATGAAAATCAGAGTATGACAGACAAATGTTTCCCAGGTCTGAAGCTCTTTGTGGTTCTATTTTTTTATTTTGCTAAATGAATCATGATCTGTATGCTTCAGGCCAGGCTTCCTCCCTCTGGTCATACTGTGTGCCCCTACTGTCCACGTTTGTGAGGTGCCATGCGCCGTGTCAGTGCCCGCGTCCTGAGTGGTAAACACAGCCTGGGAGTGGACACGTCCAGCTCCCCTAGCACTTACCACTTCTTTATACCTTTCGTTGTTTGTTTTGGTCAGTAGCGGGGCTCGAACACAGGGCCTGGCTGCTGTCCCTGAGCTCTTTTTTCTCCAAGCTAGCGCTCTACCACTTTCCAGGTTTCCAGTGCTTCGTTGGAGATAAAAATGTCAAGTAAACACTGGATCTTTATAGCATGGGGATGGTGGGTGGAAGATGAAGAGAAGATAGTTAACAGGTTCAGGGGTGCCTCTGAATAGAAGGACTAACCCTATGATACCTTAATATCCCAAACCCACTAAATTCCATCTGTGTAGTCCAGAGGCCTATCTAGTCACTTTATATCTATCTATCTATCTATCTATCTATCTATCTGTCTGTCTGTCTGTCTGTCTGTCTGTCTGTCTGTCTGTCTGTCTGTCTGTCTGTCTATCTATCTATCTATCTGTCTGTCTGTCCTGCGCTACTTTCCCCCCAACCCCCCTCCCTCCACCAAAAGAAGATGCAACAAAACCAGGATCATCCTCCTATCAGGACTGCTTTGGTTTGGTTTGGAGTTTGGAGATCAAACCCAGGGCCTTGCGTGTGCTCAGCAGCTGCTCTAGCCCTGAGCTGTACCCCAAGCCCTGTCAGCCCTGTTTGGAGAAGGGGGTGGTGGAAACAGAGGCACCCAAGGAGCCCTGTGTGTGTGTGGGGGGGGGGTGTCACACCACTCCACAGTGGATAGAGGGAGGGGAGGAGGGGGGAGGAGGGGGGTGGGGGAGGGCCATAAAATATCTGACTCGACCTTGCGCTCTCCCTGGCTAAGAAATTACCGACTTCTGTTTCCTTCTGGAGCTTCCGTTTAATTTGCTTAATTTTGTTTTTGAAACACACACACACACACACACACACACGCACACACGCACGTGCGTGCCCTTTGTTGCTTTGCTAACTGCTATTTTAGACATGTGTTCAGAGTGCAGAATTGCGAGGTGCTGGGTGGGCCTCTGGATGGGGTTTTGAGGGGAGACAAAGGTTATTGACCTCCATGGCAAATTGGCTGGACCTGCGGAGCCCGCCCTCTCTCTCTTGGTTTTGTCTCTGCCCTCTCTCCTTAGCTACCGAGGCCTTGTTCCCTGGGACAAAACAAATAGGGTTGTCAGGGCCAAGCTGGCCTCTTCAAACACACAATGAGAAACAATTACAGCCATAATTCAGAGGAGGATGTGAAAACCTTCCCAACACACACCCCCAGGTTTTCCTAAATTATCTGGGTAATTGCCTCCATTTTCTGCTTAGATTTGGGTTCTGAAAATCCTGGGGCTTCAATGGTGCTAAATCATAAGATTCTCCTTTAGGCCTGCGTCAAAGGGCACCTAGGAGCTGGGGTTGGAGGAGGGGTGGGGGTGGGGCGGGGGAGAGGGGGAACATAGACCTTGAAAGTCAGCATTGGATGGGGGTCAGGGGTGGGGGCTTGGGGAATCTCACCAAACATCTCAGCCTCAGTTACCCAGGCTGGTCCTCAAGGTCAGGGCTGGAGTCTGGGAGAGAAGAGGAGAGAAGAGGAGAGAAAGGAGGAAGGAAGGAAGGAAGGAAGGAAGGAAGGAAGGAAGGAAGGAAGGAAGGAAGGAAGGAAGGAAGGAAGGGAGGGAGGGAGGGAGGGAGGGAGGGGGGTGGGGGGGGGAGGGAGGGAGGGAGGGAGGGAGGCAGACAAGGAGGGAAGGAAGGAGAGCTGGCTCAAGGGAGGAAGGAGTTGAGAGGAAGGAGAGAAGAGGGGAAGGGAAGGAGAAATTATTGTAAGCTCTTCTGCGCCATGAATGGCTACAAGGTTAGAAGGAACAGACATGACCGTATATCTCCTGCATTCAACCTAAGGAAAAGGGAATCACCACAACAGCCATAGGGTGGAGTCAACCTTTGGTTTGAGTCAGCCTTTGGTTTTGACTCCCTGGCAGCCCATTGTGTGGCTCAGGGGCTCCCTGAGTCTGCAGCACCCGCCACTGCCGCTGTTGATTTCACAGTCTTAACCTGTGGCTGAGTTGTTGTACAGGGAGCTGGTCTTCCTTGCCCAGCCAGTGTCTTTTCCCCAGCATCCTTTGCTCCCTGCCCTTGGGAGTGAGTGACCTGTGGCAAAGGACAGGCGATTTTATTGAGGAGCTACTCAGTGCTCCGTGGCGTCTGTCCCAGAGCTCATTTCCTTTTCAGAACAACTTTTTGACTCATAATATTCACCTCCTTTGGCACCTTCAAATGACTGGAGTCACTAGCCCCTGGTGATTTGGGGGTCTAAGTCAGTATAACGGACCTGAGCCCCACACTTGTAAATCTGAATAGCCTCAAAAAACATGGGTGCAGTGGCCGCCTCTTCCTTCAGATCAGGAGTGACCAAACTTTTTCTGCACAGAGGTCAGGCTCTGGTGGCTCACACCTGTACGCCTAGGTATTCGGGAGGCTGAGATCTGAGGATCAAGGTTCAAAGCCAGCCTGGGCAGAATAACCCTTGAGAGACTCCTGTCTCCAATTAACGGGCAAAAAGCAAGGCTGTCTCAAGCGGCAGGGCACCCACCAGCTGTCAGTGGAAAGGGTAAGTGAGACTCAAGGCCCCGAGTTCAAGCCCTGGTGCTGGAAAAGGAAAAAAAATAAAAGGTGGGGTGGGGGTGGGGGTGAAGAGAGGATAAAGATACAGGAGGCGTGATTCAGGTGGTAGAGTTCTTGCCTTGCAGACACAAGGCTCTGAGTTCAAAACCCAGCACCACCAAAACCAAATGAATCACCTGGAGGGCAGCTTAGATGCCGGTGGAGAAGCATTCTAGACTGGGCAGGCCCTTCAGCCAAAGAGGCAACTAAGCACCCAGTACCCCAGACCCCAAACCAACCCTGGAGGACTAAGCACCATATCAAAGGACGTGGTAACACTGAGACCTAAACTGAAGTGCCCCCACCCTACCCCCCCCCCAGAACGGGGAGCAGGGAACGCTCTGGGGGCTCCAGAGCAGGCAGCGGTGGTCAACCAAGGTTGATTTTTTTTTTTGCCAGCCTGAAGCCTTGACAAATCTGAAGACATTTTTTTCTTGTGACACTAGAAGAGCAGGATGCTCAGGCAATCCGGGTAGATACCAAGGCCACCTGCCCTCCCCCAGCCCAGAGAATTCCAGATACCAGTGAAAACCATTGTCTGAGGGAACCCTGCATGCCACCCAGCTGTGGGTGAGGGCTAAAGCTGCAACTGCCATCATCTTTATTTGTTGCCGGTCCTGGGGCTTGAACTCGGGGCCTGGATGTTGTCTCTGAGCTTAAGCCACAGTTCTGCTTCTGGAGTGTGTGTGTGTGTGTGTGTGTGTGTGTGTGTGTGTGTGTGGTTGGTTGGTTGGAAATGAGAGTCTCATGGACTTTCCTGCTGGAGCTTTGAACCCCAATCCTCAGATCTCAGACTCCTGAATAGCTGTGGTTACAGGTGTGAGCCACCAGGCTCATCCATCTGTGTATCTGTTGCTGAGGGTGGAATCCTGGGCCTCCCCAACTATCACGTAGCGACACCCCAGAGCTCTCTGGTTTGGGGGGAAGTTTGATTCCATCAGAAGCGAAACAGGGGTGCCTTGGTGATCATCGTTGGTGAAAGGCCTCATGCACTTCCTACAAACAACCAGCAGGTGGAGGCAAAGGAACGGGGTAACCAAGGTGGAAGGGCGAGACACAGCTGAAAGTTCTTTACTTCTCCAATCTGCCTTTCTTGGACAGGTAGCTTGAATTCTTCTCCCCAGGGGAGGAAGAAGCCAACCCGCACCGCTGATGGATGCAAGCTCCCACTTGACCTCTCCGTCCCAACTCACAGGCCTGGATGCTGGCAGTAACTGGGAAATAACAGAGCTGTGATGTCAAAGGAAACCATCCCCCTTCCCAGCCCCCCCCCCCCAAAATCTGGGGACAAACAAGAGAAAAAGGCACCGTGTCTCCAGCTCCTAGTGAGAAACATATCCACACTGGTGATTTGCTTTGAAGAAAGTCTTGGGAGTTTGGGAGAGTTGTGTGGTGGGGAATAGATGGGCACAGGATTTTGGAGGGGCTGAAATGTGGGGGTTTGGAGAGGGCTGGTGAGGGTGGAGATTTAGCCAGCGTCAGCTTTATATGATCTTGATGGAGATCAATCTTGCTTTGACACCAGGAAGAAATCCATCCATAAGTGGCCAGACAGGATAGGACATGGAGAAGGATTTATTTAGGCTGGGCTTGGGGGTGAGGAGGTAGGGGGAGGGGGTGTGGGGGGGGGGTGGCGCTTCTCCTGGAAATAGAAGGCTGATTTTCTTCCTGTAATCATTCTACAATGTGGAAAATACTTTGTGTGTGTGTGTGTGTGTGTGTGTGTGTGTGTGTGTGTGTGTGTGTGTGTGATGTTTGATCCTTTTGCTTAAAGAAAAAGTGAAAGAGGCAAAGAGGATAATAGAGAAAATACATCGGGGCAACCTCGGCCTTCGGCTGTGCGTTTGGGGCCGACTGTGTTCCAGAGATACAAAGCAATTATCTGCTCTGGAAAAAGTAAAACAAACAAACAAGTCCCATCCTTCTCCTTGTTACTTCTTGTTCAGGGGATCCTCAGATCCCAAACTGGGTCTTCCTGCCACAAACAGGAGCTTGTCCTCCAAAACCCAACCCCAATGCCCACACCTGCCTGACCCAGCACTTCAGAGGCTGAGGTGCAGAGGAAGGGGAAGCTCCAAGTTCAAGGCCAGCCCAAGCTACATAGGCGATGCTCTCTCCCTCCCTCCTTCCCTCCCCCTCACCCCCCCACACACTCCAAACCCCTAATTCTACCAGCTGGCTTTACTGAAAAATCTCTGCTCTGTCAAAGCAGCCACAGCAGATGGACCGGGTCTGTATCATAATCCTATCTCAATAACTTATGTAGAAGCCAGAGACTCAACAGGAACCTAGACTCCAACTTCTACCCCCCCCACCTCCCCTCCCTACCATTCCTCCCCACCCAGACCTCCCCTGAAGCTCCTTTTAGCCTTGATCATGGGGGGGGGGGGGGAGGCATCTAGTAAAAAGTAATTTTGTTTTATGAAATGTAGTTTCCTTTTATGGCCTTCGCTAGGCCAAGAGAGGGTGACCTTAGCGACAGGAAATTAACACAGAACTCATTGAGGGTGATAACGGCGGTTCATAATCTTTTGACTGATAAGTTAATATCATTAATTAATCCACTAATTGCATAGTACTTGAGTTCCTCCACCCCAGAGTCTGGAGACTTAGCTTCCAAATAAGCAAGGGAGAGAAAGCGACAGACAGACAGAAAGACAGACACTAAATTTTTACCTAGCCCAGTTAGTGTCCTCCCCTCATCTGGCTGGGCTGACACATCTGTGAGCATCTTAAACCGCAGGTTCCCACCCGGCAAAATGCACATCTGCCCAGTAACATTTGTATATGATGCCAAGCGATTGGCTGGAGTCACCTAGGAGAGGGGGCACCCACTCCTGGACATAAAAAGGTTAAGACAACAACAACAATAACAACAATAATAATATGATGTCAGAGATGCGGGCGCTGGGGACTAGAATGCACCCAGTGAACAGGGCAAGAAGGAAGTTGGCATCCCAGCACCCATGTGGGAACCGTGGAGAGAGAAGCCAGGGCAGGTGGGCAGGCGGGCACCAGGATGATTCCCCAACCCCAGCACCCGCCACCACAGCCCAGGTCATTTACTGGGAACCCCAAGTGGTGCCGGATCACATTTCAAAGGCTCAACTAGATCTGCAGCCTGGGATCCCGGAATGGGGTGACTGGGGGGAGTGTGCAAGAGGGGTGGGTACCTTCGAGGTGCCAACCAGGCTGCCTCCAAAACTGGAGATCCGGGAGTCAGAGGCCCAAGGACTCTAGCCCGGCCCGGTGTGCGTCTGAGGCACAAAGCACCTTGATCGAGCTCTGGGCTGGGGTGCGATTTGCTGCCTTCCCCCAGTCTGCACCAGGCTGGTGCTGGCATTGGCACTGACCCGGACTGCAGGTCTGCGTCCTCTGCTCCCCTCTTCTCTTTGGTCAGGAGAATCTGTGTCTCCCACCCCCATGCCGGGGCAGGAGCGGCTGAAGTCCTTGCAAGGACTTCCTGAAACACCAAAAGGCTGGGGCTCACTTCCTGACCTGGACAGAAGAGACAGATTTAGTTTGCAGGCTGCCCTGCTTACCATGATCCAGAGATTCCCAGACCCATTCCCATTCTCCCCACAACTTCCACCTTGGGCTCCCATGGCCAGGAAAATAAGTTGTTTCTGCTTTGGGGACCCCCTCTGCTGTAGGCATTTTTTTTCGGGGGTGGGGTTCTGTCTCCATCCTGTCTGTCTTGATCCATCTAGGCACATAGGCCTCCTCTCCCCCAAACACCCCATCTTCACACCCCCTTAGTGTTTACTCCCATACAGAAGAGAGAACCGAAGGCCAACGTAAAGACTGCTTTCGTATTTCACAACAGATTCACAAACCTCAAGAGCATTGTAAGAAAAAAGAAAAAGAAAAACCAGCACAGGAGCCCTTACTCTGAAATCTAACACTCTGCAGTCCCCTTCGCTACATCCAGGACACAGACACACCTCCACCTGAATGAGAGGGGACTGCTTAGAGTGGATTCTAGAACTCTCTGGGTTGGCAGTTAATTCTCTTTCCATAATCCTTACCTGCCCTCCTCCCAGGGTAATCTCGCATCACTTAACTATCTTGTGCTTCGGTTTCTTCTGTGGTAAAACAAAACAAAACGGCGCTTTAAAAAAAATAAATAAGAGGAGCACACCTAGGGGGTTAATTTTTCCGGGGTCACTTTTGTGGGTGCGTGGTGGAGCTCCTGGCACCAGCACAGGCCCCGGATGCCAGCTATTTTTATGATGGTTGCGATGTGCACTTTGAACGCCGACATCTGCAACGTATACTCCTTGATTATACGCATCTTGATTATAAAACAACTCAAGTGCATTTACATCCGGAACTGTCTCCAGCCGGGGCTCCTCACTCCAAATTGGAAGAGACGCCTGCCGATGGGGCATGCATGCACGCACGTGTGTATGCACACACTCATACACACACACACACATACACAGGTCCTTTAACACCTGCAGGTCCTGGCCTGAGTCTCACCCCCTCCCCCAGGTGGGACCCGATGGAGCCGTGGCCCAGAAAATTCGCTGCTCTGGGCTCTCCTCCGCAGCAGCCACTCTCCTGACTGTTCCTGGTGAGGTCCAGTTTGGAGATCAACAGAGCAGAACGGGTGGGGAATAGGAAGCACCGCAGAGGGCGGCTGTCTGTGTCTGTCTGTCTGTCTGCTAGCTTTAGGGGAAAGGGTCAGAACCCAGGGCTGGAATTGTAAGTTGATATTCGGGAACGTTTCCCCCCACGCACCCGCCGTGGGCCCGGGGCGGGCGCGGAGGGGACGCGGAGCCGCGTGGGCGCAGGCCAGGCCGGCCCTGGGGTCGCGCACGCCCCGGGCTCCTCAGGGGGCTCCAGAATCCCGAGAGGGAGGGAGGGAGGGCGAGAGGAGGGAGGGAGGGAGGGAGGGGAGCGCAGGGTTGTGACCCCGGCCTCTGCCCGGGCGCGCCCTTCGGGCCCCAGCAATTAGCACCGAGAGGTCAGCAGGAACCCGGACGCCTCTTCCCCGGCCTCAAAGCGCAGCAAACGGCGCCCCCCGCCCTCCCCTCCGCGGGTCCCCGACGCCAGGGCGCAGCCGGGCCTGGGGCCGACCTTCCCGACAGGCCGGGGTGGAGGGGAGGGGGGGCTCTGGCCCGCACCCGCCTTTGTCACCTTAAATCTACAGATCACCAACTCTCCCAGCCCCGCTGACCCCCGCGGGGGACACGGGGGACACGGGGGGCGGGCAGAGGGACCGCGGCTTCCTGGGGAGGTGGCCTTTGTCTCAGGAAGCCACCGGCTTCAAAGCAGTGCCCACCTGGGGTGGAGGTGGAGGCCTGGGGGGGGGGGTCGTCGGCTCCCTCCCTCCCCCCGGCCTCAGATGACCCCTCCACCCCGGCAGGGTCCCCCCACCCCACGCACACACACAATACACCGATCAGGGGGAATCGCCAGCCGCGTCCACGCTGGAGTTCTTCCTGGAAATCCAGAGGTCAGAGGGCGGAGGGTGACCCCCCCCCCCCAGTGACGGATCCCCCCCACCCCGGTCCGATCCCGGGGGCGCGCGGGAGTGGGTGGCGGGCAGGGACCCGCGGCGGATCGTCCCGGCCGGTGCCCGGGGCCGCCCGCCACCGGCGCGCACTGGTGGGCCGGGCAGATAGGTGGCACTCGAAGCCCGGGGGAGGAAGAAGAAGAGAGAAGGAAGGGGGGGAACCACCACCAAAGCAGGTTGAGGCGCCGGCCCCGAGTGGCCCCGGCGTCCGCCGCCGCCACCATAAAGCCCGCGGCGAGATTGCGCCGGCGCCAGGTGAGTAATAGACCTCGGAGATGCGGGGCGCCCGCGCCCGGCCCCGCCGCCGCCCGCGCCCGGCCCCGCCGCCGCCCGCGCCGCCGCGGTTACTCATTAACGTCGCCGTCCACCGCGAGACGCGCGGGAGATCGCCGATCAGAAACAAACAGACAGACAGATAGAAGAGGAGGCAGAGGCTGGCCCCAGGTGGGCGCGCTGTCCCCACTGGGGCGGGGGGGGGGGGTGCTAGGGGAGGGGGAGGAGGTCACCACGACGGCGATCAATAGACCAGAAAAGCTCTCCACCCCCCCCAACACCCCGTTCCTCTTCGAGACCAAAGTCATTTGCTCCCCAATTTGGGAGCGCGCAGCCGGGACGCGCGCCCTGGAAATCTCTGGGCCTTGGGGGAGATCTAACCCCCTCCTCCCCCCCCCATTACCAGCTCCACCAAGCCCTTCCCCAGTGGGGAAGACCAAGTGGTCTTCCACTTCGAATCGTCCTTCCCTTCCCTTCCCCGCCCCACGGCTCGGGAGAGGACGTTGGAGGTGCCCCACGTGCCCTCCTCCAGATGGTCCCCAAAAGGTCCCCTCTTCCTGGGACGTGTAGGGGGGGGGTGGAGGTGGGGGGAACTCCTCCCGGCCGGTCAAGAGGCCTGGAGGTGACAGGGACTTGGGGCCCGGCTGGCGGGCTCCGGGGTGAGAGGTGGGGGGTGGGGAGTCGGCCGCCAGGCAGGCTCCGGCTGGGACTGCGCGCCACGGGCCCCGGGAGGGGGGGGGGACGAGACCGAGGACGGAGGGCAGAGTCCCCAGAACTCCCCCCTCCTCCCTCCCCCTCTGCCTCCCCCCCCCCCCAACACCTCCAAGGCCAGGGTGGAAGGATGGAGAGCCCCAGCCAGCCACCCAGGCCATCTCCTCCATCTCACCGAATTGATTCCAAGATAAACGGAACTTCAAAAGGCCCACTCCCGTCGTGACCTGGCCTGCGGGGGACCTGGGGGGAGGGTGCTGGCCTCTTCCCCCTCCCCCAGGCCTGCCCCCAAACTCCGGGTGCTTTTGCCTTTGGAGGTCCTGAGACCTGCCACCCCATCCTCTGCCTCTCCTGGTGTGACACGTTGGCTCGGTGTGCGGGACAGCTGGACAGCTGGCCGTGCGGTGCCCGCCGTGCCCCGGGGAGCCTGCCTGCCTGGCTGGGGCTTCCTGCCCAGCCCGGTCCAGATCCACAGCCCGGGCTATGCGCCCTGGGTATCTGGGGCCTGGGGAAGCCTTCGGCCTTGTCTGTTCGTGTCATCCCCGAATGGGGGGCTTCCTGACTGAGCCCCTCCTCTGCCAGACAGATTCCGGGGTGCCCACAGAGATTTTTGGACTTGGATTCCACAAATCAATGTTTAAAGAAAAACAAGACCCCAAAACAACTCAGACGGGATTGAAAGGAAAACATTCCTAGCCCACCACCTTTCCTTTTTCTTTTCGTAGTTCTTTTGGTTTAAGTTTTTTTTTTGGGGGGTGGGGGTATATGGGGGAGGGGAAGGCTGACAGAAGCCAGGGGGCCAAGTTTCTCTGGCTATTAGAATCCAAGTATCTGCGATCAAATGTTCCTTACCACTTTAATCATGCTGCTTCCGTTTCCCAAGTCTTATTTTCAGATGCAAGCTGGTGAGTCCCTATAGAGTTAAGGGACTTTTTTTTTTAAAGCTTTGTAATTTCAGTGACATCTCATTTTGGCTGGGGGGGGGGCAGTCATAATTATTTAAAGGTGAAGGAAAAGAGAATGGGGGGGGGGAAGACACCCCCCCCAGCCTTCTTTCCCTTTCCACACTGAGGAAAAAGCTCAAGGAAAGTATTTCACACAAGGCCCAAAGACATTTCAATAAAAATTTATTGAAATTTCAGTGTTTTTAAAGACGGGGAGAGGGGGAGGGATACAGAAAACCAAAGAACTCTATAACACAAAATACACCTTCATGGATTTTTTTTTCCTTTTTTAACGTTCAGCACCTGACTTCTGGAGTTGTGAAATCTCCTTTCTCTCTCCTCTCGGCTAGGTACCAAAACTCAAAATGCCATCAAGATTAGCCACAGTAGTAAATTCCACTTTGAAGGAAGTCAGAGACTAGCAAACACAAATATGAAAGCAAAATTAATAAGTCAAGCCGCAGCCCCTGCACGACTCCCTACCCACACCCCTCAGCAATCCCCCAGACACACTGGGGGATTTCGGGTTTTAAGAAATTGAAAACGAAATCCGGCAACTCCTGTTGGCTAAATAAAAGAGGTACTAGTACTCCCCTCCTCTCCCAACTCTCGAATACCAGGGAGGAAAAAAAAAAAAAAGAAAAGAAAACCAACAAGGGAAAACAGAATTCTGTAGACAGCACTTGGGGAAAATGTTTTCTACTGTGAAACTGCACTCTGGGTGACCTAGAAATAAAACCAACTAAAAGAGAAGGATAAACACAGGACAGTTGCGATCTATTTACACAGAAACTATGTACAATGTCAATAAATTAAAAGTTTTAATTTTTCTTCCCGAGCATTCATAGTCTACCTATTTACAAGTTATCAAATAATTACATAAATACTTTGTCTAATAGTCTCGCTTCTTTTTTTATTATTTCTTAAAACCTTGTTATTGCATATATGGGAAGGAGAGAGAATGAACTGCCACAGAGCTTAGCTAAAATAAATTCAGCTTTCTTCTCCCCCTTTCCAGCCTCCCCCCCCCCCCCCATCTCTTCCCTGGGTTAAATCCAGCTGTGAGTTAAGGGCTGGGGGAAGTCAGGATTGAGGGAGTGGGAGGGTGGAGGGGGGTGATTTGCTTTGTCTAAAAGCAGGCGTCCAAAATAAAAACCACGAATATATATGACGGTGAAACACATGCAAGAAGACCTAATATCAGCTCTTAAAACATCACAAGAATCGTATTTAAAATGACACAGATTTCCTTAATATCGGCTAAACAAGAATCACGAGGATTTGCCTTCCCAAGCAATGGCTTCCGGGGGAATTTATTGAGATCCGACATACAAGTCACTGTAAAGTTTTCCAATCTCCACACACAGAAGCGTGTTAATTCATTTTGTCCCCCTCCCTTCTTTCTCCTGTTTTTAAAAACACATTTTTTATTTGTTTCCACTTGACACTGCGAAGGGAAAAAATATATATATTTATAGAAACCCACACAGAGAGAGATATATACATGCCTTTCAAGCCCTCTCTCTCCCGGTGGGCCCTGCTACCTTGGTTCTTCTTAACCTCAGCTTGCTGACCAGCCTCTGCGGGAGTTCCTTTACCTCCAGCCCCAATCAGCTCCAAACAACAGCCATCTCTGAACCCCAGATAGACAAAACCACGTCAAGGTGACTGGTTTCTGGGTACAACCTCTCCACGAGAGTCCAGGCTTCTTAGATACCACTGCAAAGGAAAGGGTCACCCCCAGACAGGCCAGGCCAGGCTGCACCTCCAGAGGGGGGGGGTGCTGTTATTTTTACATCCAACAAAGTGCACTGAAGACTTGACCAGAACTGGAATGAAGAGACTTTCCCGGGGTGGGGGGTGGCGGGAAGAGGTTAAGGGGATGCACTGCGGGACCGGTCCGGCTTAGCCTCTAAGCCGCTCACCAACCGCTGGATACTCTGTAGTTCGCTGGTGGCCGCCTCCTTCTCGGAGCAGAGTTTGGGTGACAAGGCCACCGAGCTGGAGGAGAGCGTGGAGGAGCGGCTGTTCAGTTCAGAGCCGGAGTCCACGGCCACCGAGGCCGGGCTGGTGGCCAGCGCGGTGGCTTTGGCATCCAGGGGTCCTGTGGCCGCGGCGGGCACCATGGAGGGCAGCGCGGTGGTCAGCAGGCTGCCGCTGTCCGGGACGGGCACGGGGATGGAGTAGGGGCTGTAGCGTAGGCGCGGGCGCATGGTGTTCAGGTTGAGGAACGGGTGGCGGTGGACGGAGCTGGAGGCCGCAGCGGAGGAGGCTGCTGCGGCCGCAGCCATGTAGGTGTAAGGGTAGGGGAAGAGGCTTCCGAAAGGCGACATGGCCAGACCCTGGGAATGGAAGACAGAAGCCACATACAAGAGTGAGCACACATACAAGGGAGCAAACAAGCAGCCCCCCCCCCTCCAAGCTGGATGGACAGGGGCCAAGCTTCAGGGTTTCTTCCCTGCTAGCTACCTGGGGGCAAGGCGCTGAGTGTGTGTGTGTGTGTGTGTGTGTGTGTGTAGTTTCAACTCAACTGTGTCACCCAGGGCCACAGCTCCCTAAATATGATAAACCAGAGAAACCACAAGCAATCCATATATACTGATTGGGGGCTGGGTCAATATTAAATGAGCTGATGCTTGTAATACAATTACCCCTTCTGCCAGGTTCTCAAAAGTGCCAGAAGTTTCCCTTACTGGCAGCTGCACCTGTTCAAGGGGGTCTCCCCCTTCCCCACCCCCCACCCCAGACAGCCTAGGAGAACCACACAACATGCTTTGTCAAAACGTAAGTCTTGTGGGGAAGGGGGGGGAGGGACAGGGAGGTGGGAAGGTAATTGGAGGGAAATGGTAAAATGGCATTACCCTCCCAGGTGAGAAACTCAGGCAAGGCTTCAGTGGCCCAGAAGTGCCCACAGGGACTAAGTGGCAGAAACAGATCTCAGCCAGATCTGCCTCAGCCCTAAGAGGTACCATTGCAGCCACCCCCTCCCCCCCTCCCCCTCCCGTACCACCTGCTGCTGCTGCTCCCCCATCCCACCCCAAAGCAGGGAAGGAGAGGTTAAACCAGAGCAGACACCAAGGTTTCCCTCAGCCTTCCCCTCCCCCACCCCACCCCCAACAGGAGAACTCAATCTGCCCTCTCGGCCCAAGAGTGGGGAGACGAATCTGCTCAGACAAAACAACAGGCCAGAAAACCCGAGACCCTTTCCGTGGAGTTCAGAGCCTCCCTCCCCCCCCCCCCCAGCCATGCGGCGTCCCACACAGCTGTCTGAGCCACACACAGGCCTGCTTTAGTCTCTCTGATATTCCCACATGTGCCCTAGGCCATTAACTCTTTGTGAGCTGGGCCGGGCGGCTTGGGGGTGGCGGTGGAGGGAGAGGGACTTGGAATGAGAAGGAAAGACTGTAGAAGGGGGATCTTCCCCTTAGCAAGCCATTCCCCTCCCCCTCTCCTATTTCCCCAGACCTCAGTTTCCCTTTGGCTCCAATTCCTCCAGAGGGTGGAGAGAGCTCTGGCCAGGAGACACCGAGGCAAAACTGGCAGCTCCAAAAAAGTCAAAAGGGCCAGAAAGACACCTTCCCAACCCGGGGTATCAGAGCCCCAGCTCCATCACGAGCCAACCAACCGAGCTGTGTGACCTCAGACAAGTTCACTCCGAGACGGTGTCTCTGGACCTCTTCCCCACCGGGCTGAACAACAGAGGTGTCAGAGTGCCCAGAAGGAGAATGGGGTCCAGTGAGTGGGAACACAACCCAGCCGGCACTGCCGCTGCCTGGCGGGGGGCATGTCTAAAGGGGGGCTGGGGTTTGCAGGGGGAGGGAATGGAGGGGGTGAAAAAGTCATGATGACCTAATGAAGTCCTGGGCCGCGTAGCGGGTCCATAAACCTAATGGCGCTCTGCCACACGGTGAGTTAAGGCTGCTGGACGGAGGCGCGGAGGTGGACAGGGGGAGAGGAGGGCGGGCAGTACCTGCGAGGCCAGGACGTGCTGCTGCAGGTGGAAGGGCAGGGTGGCGGCCGACGCTCCCGACAGTCCCTGGGCGGCGGCGGCCGAGGCCATGGCGGTGGAATCCAGCCCGGAGACCCCGGTGGACGCCCCGGACACGGTGGCCAGCAGGGGCCCCATGCCCGCCGCCGCCATGCTGGAGAAGGCGCTCCCCATGGCGAACTGGCCGGGGTGCAGGAAGAGGGGGTGCCCGTTGAAGAACTGCTGGCCGGCCAGGCCCGGGGCGAAGCCGAGGCCGGGCAGGGGCCCCTGGGCCAGGTGCGCGGTGGCGGCCGCGTCCGTCTGCACCGAGAGCGGCGCGAAGGCGTCCTTGCCGGGCAGCGCGCGCGCCTCCTCCGCCCGGGCGGCCGCCACCGCCGCTGCGGCCGCCGCGCCCGGGCTCCGCCGCTCCTCCGGGCCCGGGCCGCGGGTGCTGGACGAGATGGTGGCCGGGCTGTGGCGGGAATCGGGCGACGCTTTGTCGGGACGCCCGCCGTCCCGGGGCCCGGCCGCGAGGTGATGCTGCGGCGGCGCCCTGGGCGCGGGGCTGCCCTTGTCCCGGCCGCCGGGCTCCTCGGCCGTGGTGGTGGAGATGCGCGCCGAGTCGCAGGCCTCGGGACCCGGGTCCTCCTTGCTGTCGGCCTCCGCGTCGCTCTCGGCCTCGCTGGCACACAGATCTACCCGGAGCGGGGCAGCGACAAGGACCACAACACGGCGGGCGTTAGCTCCAGGACGGTCCCTGCGCGCGCCCCCCGCAGCCCCACCGCAACGCTGGGTGGGGTTTGGGTTGGGCCTTTTTCACTGGCTGGGTGACCCTGGGCAAGTCCCTGGAATCTTCTCCCAGCACCCCCCCCCCCCCCTAGAGATTTTCTCTCTCTTTCTCTCATCATTTGCAACAGAAGGGTTTGGAGAGAGACTTCTCCAGGCTTCCACAGTAAGAATCAACCGAGGTGTCCCACCAGGCAGACGCTGGAAGTCTGGACAAGTCACCTCTTCTCATTATAATGACGGGTTTTTTGTGTTTTAATTTAAGGGAGTCACGCAGAGCTCTCCTGTGGGGGAGGCCAAACCCTGCACATCTCCACCTCGTGTGCAAATGAACTTCTTTTTGGAAGGAAAACGAAGTTACTCTAAAAGTCACTGGCTTCATCACCATTCCAATTACCTGCCCAGCCTTTTGTTCAACCCCACTGATCAAGGTCAGCCCTTTTGGCCCCGACCCCGTGGGGACTGGTTTGCAAAGAATCCTGTCTGCCCGGTGAATTGCTTAGGGCAGACACCAACAACCCTCACCCCAATCAATACACACTCCCCAAAGCCTCAGCCCCGGCAGAGATGGATGGGTGGACGGGGGTGTCCCTCCGTGCACCAACACACACACGGGAGCAGTAACTACCCCTCTTTTTCCCTCTTTTTCTTCCCGGCTTCCACAACTACACCTTCAGTGGGTTGTCAGTCCTACCAGAAAGCTTAAGACAGTAAAGGAACTCTCTTTGATTACACTCAGAGAGGGTGTGCTTGCTCTTTTTAAATGCAGAAAACAAAGGGAAGCTCTATCTCCCCACCCCCACCCAAGCAGGATCCACGGCCCCTCCCCCCCCACCTCCTGCCCAGGTCTTGCCCAGGTGAACTGCTAGCTTTCTAGCTGTCACTTCCTGGGGCGTTCATTCCCTAGGCCTGAGTGGCAGAGGAAGTTTCCCCATTCCCAACCTGACACAGTTTTAACCTACACTTCAAGGTAGGTGGTCAGCCAACAGTCAGATGCTGTCTTGACTGGAAGAGCAGCTTCCAGAACCTTCCAAAAAACTGCCCTCCCTCATCAAGACCTAATAGACAAACACAGCATCACCTCCTTCCCCAGCCAAGTGCGGATTTCTGGGAAAGAGGAAGACACACCTGGCTCCTGTTCATAGACCCTGGCAGGGGTCCATGGGCTTCTAAAGGGTTAATCTGGTTGGCCCTGCCCAGGGAACTTCAGACAGGAGAAGGACCAGGGGGGGGGGCCTCCTCCCAGCACCCCCCGGGGTGGCCAGACTTACCTTTGAGGTTTGAGGTCCCCACGGTGGAAACAGCCGGGGAGGAGGCCTGAGCAAAGCAACTGAAGGCGGCCTGCTCGCTAGAAGACTCGTCTGAGGTCCCTGTATCCTTTTTCTGTCTCTCATCAAACACCCGCATGGATTGCAGGGTGAGCTGTTTCCTGCAGAAAAGGATGCCCGCACACCACCCCAACATTACCCAGTGAAACTTACCCATTTCCCCTCTGGGCTTTCCCCAGCTTTTAAACATCCAACACACCTCACCCTGCCGGCCGGCCTGTCTTCCTGCCTCTCAGAGATCACAGGAACGCTGCCATCAGCTGGGCCCAGGGCAGCCACTCTACAGACCCCAGCATTGTTCTAGAGCCCCTCTAAGCCTGCCCTCTCCAGAGTGCTAGCCCCAGGGGTAGTTAAGGAGGGAGGGAGAGAGGAGGGCTCTATTTGGCATTTGCTTACCCTGTAAAATCTTGTTTAAAAACAGGTGAAAGCTGGGGCAAGGCCAGGGACAACTACATTGGTGGCCCCAGAGACCAAAGGGACCAAGAGAGACTGTCTGTCCTCAGCCTCCTCTCCCCAACTCCAGGATGGTGGCTCAGATGGGCAGGAAGTGGTTACTTCACTGTACACTACACTGTAATTGCTTCACCAACATATTAATTGGAGTTCAAATTTATGTAGATGTTAGAAATTGTTATTTTTGAATCCAAGGGGATGCATTAAAAATGGGGGGTTTTTCTGGATTATAGAGAATGGTTTGAAAAACCAGTGGTGGGAGGGTGGCCTCTCTCATATAGACTGACTGTCTGCTGGGAAAGAAGGAAGGAAGGAAGGAAGGAAGGAAGGAAGGAAGGAAGGAAGGAAGGAAGGAAGGAAACATTAACTCAAGAGTTAAGCCAGCTCTGATGGAATTTGGAAGACAAAATGGCAAAAAAAAAAAAAAAAAAAATCCCAAAAAGCAATTGGTGATTGGTTTGGTCTTTTCCTGGGACCTGCCCATGATGAACTTCAACTCATTAGCAATTAATTAGCAATAAATGAGAAGTAACCTGTTAGCCATGATGATTTTCTCTCAGTGACAATTGTTTTAAAGGTAGAATAAGTACTGACCACGCTACTGGTGAGTATGGAATGGGGGGGGGGGGGGGGGGAATGAAGTGATTTCCCAGGGAATTTTCTCAGCATTCATGTTTCCTACCTCACTTTTAACACTAGAAAGTAAAACTCACAGAAAAAGCCATTTTTGGTAACTAACACAAGAAGAAAACAGAGATTCTGACTCACCTTTTCTCTCTCCTGCCATTTCCAGTGTCCCGAAAACCTTTTGCGAAAGGGTTGTTGTCTATTTTTAACTGGGTTATCTAGAGGAGAAGACACAAGACAGAGAGAGACATTGGCTTTTCTTTCTAGAATGTTCTCAGGGTGTCTCACTGGAAACAGAAGAAGCTAACAAGGTGTGCCTGTTCCACATAGGCTTCAGGCTGAAATTACCTAAAGGGAAGTTTTTCTGTGGGTAGCGAATTAGCTTGAGCTCAGAGAAAGAACCCTCCCCCTAAAGTTGTCAGGACAGACACGCTGGCAATAAAGAGTATGCTTCCATTTGGGTATTTTTTGAAACACAAGGTAATTAATCATCAAAGATGTTAAGGTACACTCATCCACTACTACACACACACACACACACACACACACACACACACACACACACACACACACACACACACAACCAACCTTGTCTGAGAATCTAATAAGATGATTGATAGTTTTTCTCTACCCTGGTGCTAGAATGAGTTAGAATCTTTTTTCCCCCCTTTGGCTGGGGAGTGGTAGTAGCTTAGGGAATTACAATGCAGAAGCTTACAGGTTTTAAAGAACAGAATGGCCTTGACTAGCCTTGGTGCTCATTTCTACACTCTGCCACTGTCAGGCCTCCTGGTCTGATTAAAAACACTGTACTATTACGTGAACCCACTCAGCAAATACAACTCTCCCAGGAGGCTGGGGGTCAGGGAGGCACCTTACACACCACGCAGGGCCATCAGAGCCTGCAGTCTCCCAAATTCTCTGTTTAGGGAACAGTTGCTCTATCTGCTCCTCAGAGATGGCAGAGGGGGCTGTTTGTTTTTGTAAGAAGTGACTGCAGGTAGATTGCAAAGGACAGGGTGACATCTTGGCAGCACCTCCATGAAGGCCACCTTGTTACACATCCAGGGACCCCAGGCAGTGAAGACAGTGAGTTCCAAATGCAGGGGTGGGGCTAGGGGGCCTGGATTGTCCCCCTAAGGTCCAGAACTCAGGTGAGCTGGGGTTCTGGGGTGCAGTGCTTGAGCCTATCCCCACCCCCCTCCCAGCCCCAGCTGCCAAGCTGGGCTCTGGTGAGTCACACCCTAAAGGCCATTTTCTCTGTGCCTCTTGTGCTGTTCCCAGTAGCTCTGGGTCAGCAGACCTGCAGGTTCTAAGCCCTGCCTTCCCCCCCCCCTTGGGGAGGGGGGAGGGAGGGAGGACACAATCTTCAGCTACAGGCCCAAGGCAGGATTTTTCCAATGAGGTGGCAACTTTGGCTACCTCCAGGTAAAGACCTCAAACAGTGATGAGGCGGTCCCCTCTCTCTGTCTCTCACACACACACACCATAAAAAACACAGCAGCATAAAAGGTAATAAAAACCAGACCAGCTACTCAGGCTAGAGGGGGGAAAACCCCCAACCTGAGTTCCACCAAGATCCTCCCTCTCTCAGAATCCCAAGTGGCTTTTGCCTTAACATTTTAGCTGGCTCATTTCAAACCTTTTTTGTTGTTGTTGGACCCTCCTTCTTGAAGAGGAGGATGAACACTGAAATCCACCAGACAAAGCCCCCCACCCCGACCCCCTCCACCAGGGAAGGGAGGCCAGAGGGGAGGTGGTGGAGATGGGTGACAATAGTGAGAGAGTTTCTAGCTGGCAAAGTCAGCTTCGCCTGGGCAGATTCTGCATTGGGTTCAGAGCTGGAGTTTGTAGCTGACTGTAAGTTTTTTATTTTTGCCCCTCTGCCCTCCAAGGAGAGGCTGGGTTAACATAACTGTCCACACAATGGCTCAAGACTCACATGTAAAATACCTTTTAACGTTCTTCAGAAACTTAAAGGGCAGGAAAAAAAAGATAGCATCCTTTTATTTTTCCTTTTTTTTTTTAAAGGCCCTTTGGGTTACCTTATCATTCTGGTAAGCAGTTACAGCGATGAATTCGGTTTCTGGGAACAAGTAAGTCCGAAATGTACTATAAGGCAGCTTCAAAATGTCATTGGCTCGGACAATGTGAAAGCGGGGTTGGTACTTATGCATGGAGTTCAAGATGGTCTGCAGACACGGGAGAGAGAGGTACATTAAAACAAACAAAAGATCTTTTTAAAGAAAGAAATTAGCAGGACAAACAAGGTGACAGGATGACATTTCCTACCCCCACCCCCCCACCCCCCACCACCGGGTACCAGGGCTGGGGACCTAGCTCACTTCCTTAGGTAGATTTCACTCTGAAGTTGTTATCTTCAGAACAATCTAGATGGCTCCCGAATTTCCACCAAGGCTTCCCTTGCCTCACTCTAGCCATCTACCTTGAACCCTAGCCTACCTGAGTCCCCAAACGACATACAACCCCCCCCCTCCCCCCCCCCCCGTTAGGATGCCTGATCTGCTTGGGAAGGCCAAAGTCTTCAAAGACAGAGAGAAAAAACATGCATTTTAATTTACAAAATGATTCAGTACTTTCAGCGTCCGCTAATTGACGAGCTCAATCCACTTAAAGCCCTGGGAGGTCTGAACTCTGGAGAGAAATATTTATGTCCTAATCAAATCAGGGGCTTCAAATGCAATTCCGGCCCACTGAAGATATTTCCGCACCATTCCTGTCTTCCTGGACCTAATCTTCCAGCTTATTCCTCGATTATCACTTTGTTTATTTTATTGAAATGTCGGAGAGGGGTAGCGGAAAAGGGCAAAGGTCTCCTGCCTCCCCTCCCCCCCCCCACATCTGACTTCTACATGCAATCCCCCAAGCCTTCTAGAAAATTCTAAGTACCCTCTCACTGAACCCCATGCATGCACTCATTCCTCACGCCTGAAGCTCTCTGAGCCTCGTTTCTAATAAACCTGACTTTGACCTATGCCCAATTGTCTTTTCATAAAAGAAAATAAAAATTTCCCACACGCGTTCACACCCTTTTAAGCCAACGGGGTCAAAGCTCGCAAACTTTTAAAAAAGCTCTCTCCCATGAATTAGCCCGGCAGGTTTCAAAAGAGCAGATTTCTTTTCCTTTTCTTTTTTTTAAAGTGAAATCTTTTCCAAACACATCGCTTGGCGACTGACCCCCCCCCTTAAAAAAACTTTCAGTTCTTTTTCTAAACTTCAATTCTAGATCCAGCATCAACTCAAGAACGTGACCTGGCTTACAGTACAGGAGTTTAAAAGTTTTCTGAACCTCACTCTCTTTTAGAACGCGAGGCCTTCCACGAACCAGAGAGAAACACATAATAAACCCTTCTCGAGCTCTCTCGCTAGCACAGATCCGACCAGCTTGCTCTCGAAGAGAAGTCAGAACCGAGAGACACGGGATTTATAAGGAATAAAGGGGCAGCTGCCTTTGGGGAAGGGGAAGGGGGAGGGGGAATTGAGAAAAACAGAATTTTACTTAAGAGAAAAAAAAAAGAGCAATGCAACTTACAAATCCGTGTTTGTCGGAAATGTTGTTGGTGAGTTTCAGCTTATGGAAGGTGACCACTTTAGACATCCATTGTTCCCCGGTAGCGGGGCTGTCGGGGTGAATGTACATTCGTTTTGGCATCTCTGGGTCAGCCTTACCGGCCACCATCCACCGAGAATTATGGAATTTATATCGACAGTCATCAGCAGCTATGATATCCATTAACAAAATATATTTGGCCTTTTTATCCAGGCCTGAGCACCGCACTTTAAATGGAGGAAACATTCGCCTACAATAGGAAAAAAAATAATATTAATAAGAGGAGAGAGAGAGAAAAAAAAACCCACTATACATGGGCTGAGAATTGTGGGGATCTTGCTCTCCTCGAACACTGAAACAAAGTTTTCAACTTTCTCTCATGACTGACTGAATTTGTATAGATACATATTTCCAGTAGGGCAGCTAAGTGTAAACTTGTTTTCCTGCTCACTGAATGATCAAACAGGCTCAGTTTCTTTTTACAATACCGATACCCCAAGATCCAAAACAAATGGATCATGTTCTATTTCTCTCCATGGTTTAAAGTGTTGTTTGTTGTTGTTTTCTTCTCAACTTTCTCCCTGTGTAACCTCTGTGCTGAGGGGGAAAAAAAAAAAAGTTGCCTGTCTTTTTCTGGGAGCTGGGATTCTAGCAAAGCATGGTAGAATTTTCCAGCCGCTATTTTTATGAAAATGTTAAATGTATCAAGGGAATAAATAGCCTGTGACAATCCCTCCCTGCCGAGGGGTTGTAACCAGGCTTTGGACAGATGCTGGGGCTGTGTTTTACAGATGCCCAGCAGATCTGGAGGCCTGATGACCCACACACCCACCGGCGGAGTTCTTAGCCACATTCCCCCATTCCTTAGATCAGAGACGGCAAGATCTCCTGCCCCCAAACTCTGTTTAATTTCACTCAAGTGCTGGCATTTAGTACTTGTGACTTAAAAGGAAGCACTTCCTCGGGGAAAGCCGGCTCCAAGCATCTTGTGGGTTGCAGAACTTTCTGTCCAACTTTGGCCTCGTTTTTGGTCGGAAGGAGACACAAAGCTGGGGATATTTAAGAAGCGGGATTGTATTTTGTATCCTTCCAACGTAATACCTTGGGGGGGGGGAACTTCAGTGCTCCCCCCTTTTTTTAATGAAAAAGAAATCAGTGATTTCAAAACGGATGAGCCTGGAGGCCTCCCTTCCAAGCTGGTCTCTACCAGGCATTACGTAAAAATACGAATTCTAATATTCGCAGGCACAAGAACGGGAGACAGGAACACATCCTTCAGGCTCCTTGGCAAACGTAATCTTAATTATTCAAAAATTCCCCGCTGGACTCCCCCCTGGGTGGGGGAATGGGGGGGGGTCACACACAGACAGTTGAGGAAGGGTGCTAGTAACCAAACAAACCAAATCACCCTTCCATTGAGTGACCCTGGCAGCCAGGCTCAAGGCCCCCTTCCCACCCAGAGGCCAGGCTGAAGAAGAGAAATGGGGGGGGGGGGGATAGGGTCAGGTCCAGGGGGGCTAAGCACAAAGGAATGTCCTTTTAAGTTTCTCCCTGGGAGTACAAAATAAACCAGGTACAAACTCGCCAAAGCTCAAGCCAGACAGTGTCCGGGGAAAGATCTGAGAGCAAGCTGCCTGCAAAAGAGGGTGCCTTTCTCCAGCCATGGGGAGCGGGGACGGGGCTGGCTCTCTGGAAGAGCCCCCCATGTATCCCATGGGTGAACCCCAATGCCCAGGTCCGCTAAAATGTCCCAACACTAGGGCAGGGCCAGGCATTCCCTGTGTTCATTTTGCGGAGGGTAAACTTTTTAAGTGTTCGTCTAAGCCGTACTAACAGGCAAAGCAACCATTCTGGGAAGAGAGAGATAAAGACAGAGGTTAAAGGAAGGGGGGAAGGAATCCTCAGCTAGCTTGGGGAGGATCCCCAGCTCCTCCCCCCCCATCTCCCCGTGCCCCTCACTCACCTTCCCGACTTGGTGATGACCATCTCTGTACCCCGCTTGTGGAACTGATCCCAAAGTTCTTTGGCCTCCAGATGCACCTTGGGGTCGTCCTCCACCTCTTCCTCGGGCTCCATGCTCTTCAGAGGCCTGAGGTGTGCCTGCGGCCCCAGGGACGAGAAGGGGAGGCCGGTCTCGGCCGCCCCCACCAACTGATCCATAATGGGCTTGGCCAGGGCGCCGGGCAGCGAGAGCGCGGCGGCGGCGGCGGCGCCATTGGGAGGCAGCGTGAGCGCGGGGAAGAAGGGCGGCTGGTGACCCAGCACCGCGCTCATGGCGAAGTCCGGCGCCCGGTGAGGTAGGAACGGATGGTAGGCCATGCTTGTCCCAGGAATGACCGGATCTCTCATGGAGAGACTCATCCACTCCAGGCCGGGGCTTGGGGGGTGAGGGTGGGGGGTCGGCCGGGCAGGGGTAAGGAGTGGGGGGGACGGGAAGCCGAGTCCGCAGCTGCCGCCGGGCTTTTTGCCTTTTGTTGTTGTGAGTGGTGTGGTTTTTATTCAACAGCAGCACATACTTTAAAACAACAACACAAAACCAAAAAAAAAAAAAAAGAGGAGGAGGAGGAGGAATAAATCACAACGAAAGCACTTCAAAGGGAGAGGGGGCGAAGCGTCTCTCTCCTTTGGGGGGGCGCGGAGGGGGGTCGCGGGGCGCCTGCCTGCCGCCGGCTTGCGTTCCTTCTCCAGAAGTCACGGCGACAGCTCAGGAGCCGCGGTGCTGGTTCCCCGGTGTCTTGACAAAGCCGCTCCGGGAAGTGGGTCTCCGACGCGGGAGGCGCGAGCCGCGGGGTCCCCCAGCGCCGCCCGAGCGCCCGGGCGCACGGCTCGGAACAGCACACTCCAGCCCGGCGCGTCCCCGGGGTCGCGCCCCGGGCCCCAGGATCCCGGCTGCAGAGGCGGATCGCCGCTCCGGCGAGGCTGCGGCGGCGGGCGGCGGTTTTGTTTTGGTTTGGTGGTGGTGGTTGTTTTTAAACCGTCCTCTCGCGGTTCTTCTTCCCCTCCGCCCGCGGGGAGATCGCTCTCTTCCTCTCCCTTTCTCGCCCGAGGCGTCTGCAGTTGGCGCTGAGGACTCGGCTTGAACCGGCAGCCGGAGAGCGGAAAAAAAAATGTCTCTCCTTTGGAAAACGAAGAGAGAGAAAGGAGAGAGAGAGGGAGGGAGGGGGGGGGGAACTGATTGAAGCCCTTTGCACCAGCTCTGTGAAAACTTGAACTACAGCCTGGCTTCCGCTCGTCCTCCTCTCCTCCTCCTCCTCCTCCTCCTCCTCCTCCGGCTTTGGGAGCTCCGGTGAGTGTCCGGGTTTCGATCCGAATCCAGCTGGATCTTCAGACGGGGGCTGGAGGTGGAAGGGGGGGGGGGGAAGACTCTTCTCTCTCCAAAAACGTGAGCCAAGTCGCTTCCTAAATCTGCATCCGAGGCGCGCAGGGCGTGGGGTGGGGGGCGGCCCAAGGAGGAATCGGAGAGGGTAAAATGGAAAGGAGAGAGAGACAGAGAGAGAGAGACAGCGTCAGCGAAGAGAGGGAGGGAGCGAGCGGGCGAGCGGGGAGCTCCGCGCCACCCTCCTCGGCCTCCAGGACTCGCGGGGCGTCTGCTCGCCGGCTCTAGAAGGTCGGGCTGCACTGAGGGCTGCGGGGAGCCCCAGGCTTCTTGATTGGTTCTTTGACGCTTTCGGACCAATTGTGTGGCCGCATAGGCGTGGTTTTCACAGGTCGAGTGCTGGGGGAATAGAGCTGAGTTATAAAAAGAAGGTGTCGGAAACTGTAACGTCGCCGCTGCCGCGTCTACTACTGCCGGTCCGGCGGAGATGTCAACACGACCCCGGGGGCGGGCGCCGCTGGGGAGCGCGCGCGCACCGGAGCCGCCTCTAGGTGGCTGATCCCCGAGATCGCTCCAACTCCCGGGTTTGCTCAGCTCAAGTCTGAAACGCCTCGGCTTTCCAAGCCCAGCCCCCCCTCCCTCCTCCCTCCTTCTCTCCACTCCCTCCTCTCCCCCGCCCCGATCGAGGCTGGAGGCCGGGCCTGCGAGGAGAAGGGGGAGGGAGGGCGCGAGCCTGCCTGCCTGCCTGCCTGCCTGCCTGCCTGCCTGCCTGCCAGCCCCGGCTCCAGCTAGCGACGCGGCGGAGAGCGCGCCACGGCGCCGGGCAGGGGCGCTCGCCTCTCGTGCGCTCGCGTCTCTGGCTCCTCCGCGGCTTCTCCTCGAATCCCAGCAGCCCGATCTCCTCCCCCGGCTTCCTCGGGCGGGTCAGGCGGGCGGCTGAGCCCATTCGATCGCTCGCTCCTCGGTGCCACAAAAGCCGGGGTTGCGCGCCGGAGCTCCCGGGCTAGGCGGCTCTGCAGCCCCCCACGTGGAGCGGAGCCTCCCCACCCCATCCCCGAGCTCGGGTGTCCCGATCGGCGCGGGTCACCCCGCCGATCTGACTGATGATTATTATCTAGGCTCGCCGGGACACGAGCTCCCGGCTGAAGCCAGGTCTTCACGCAGGAACGAGGGGGTGCGGTGCGCTCCCCACCGTGCCCCCCTCCTCTCGGCCATGTGCAGAGAGACCCAGGCGCCCCTCACCCGCGACCTCAGTGCGTCCCCGCGCCCCAAAGACACGTACACGCAAACGCCTCCGCCGCTCGTAATCCCCGCTCCGTGCGCGGCTCCCCGGGAGAGACGGACGCGGGACGCTTCCCTTTCCTTTTGAAATGTATTTATCAGCCCTGGGAGCCCAGGTTTTGCATTCGGATGCGGGCTCCGGGTATTACGCCCGGATGTGAGTGGGTGTGTGGAGGAAAATGGGGGCTGTGAACCAAGACCGTTCCGCAATGCGTGAAGTTGTGGGTCTGTTGTTTTCCCAGCCGCTGCCCTCGGTGCTTCGGGGGTCGGCGGAGCGCGGAGCTGCGGGGCCGGGCAGGGGCGGGGGAGCCGGTCTCGCTGCCAGGGGCCGGGCAGGGGGCGCCCCGCTAGCCTGGGATCTGCTCCGGGCATCGATCGCGCTTCATCTCTGGATGCCTCAGCCCTTTCTCCACCCAGGGACTTCTCCGTTCACCAGTCAGGAGGCAGATTTGTAAAACAAACCGTGAAGCGCCCCCCCCCCAACTACCTCCGAGGGCTGGAGGAGGCTGGTTCCAGGCCTGGCCCGGGTGGGGATAGGGCAGAGGGGGAACAGGCCTAGCATCCTCACGGGTCAGACCTGTCGCCAAACTGCCAAGACGGTGGCTGTGGCTCCCTTTGGCCAAGCAGGCCCGTCCTGGTTTAGATGAGAGGAAAGCGTAGAGACCATTACTTCTTTATTTGGGGGTGGGGGGTTAGCAAGAGACCTTTGGATGTTAAAGTCACTGGAGAGAGGGGGGGTACAGGGCCCAGGGAATTAAGAAACAGCCTTCCTTCAGGGGTGCGTGTGTGTGGACTAAACCGGATCAGCACAGGTCTCTCCTAAGCCAACCTTTTGCCTATGTGCCCTCCCTCCCTAACCCCCAACCTACCAGGCAAAGGAGCAGCTGGGGTGTGTGTGTGTGTGGTGCCAGTGTGCGTACAAACGCCCCGAGACAGGAGGAAGAACTTTTGAAGGGACAAGAGTTTGTTTCCAGCTTCGTATGATTGACGCACATGGTTCAGAGCGCTTGGCGCCAGAGCCCAGAGATTTCCCTGAAGTCACCGAAGGGAGACGGGGAAGCTTTCTGTAAAACCTGGGTCTGGTCTGGCGCCCCCACCTCACCCCCTGACTCCTCGGGCCTCTCTGCCGGTGGCGAAGAAGAAAAAGAGAGAGCGCAAAAGAAAGAGCCGGTGCCCAGAGTTGTTGGCACACAGCTCCCGCTCTCCTTCCAGCGTTCTCTGCGCGCTGGCCCAGGAAGGGATGGAAGACGCCAGACCTTCCCCCACCCCCCATCGGTGCACAGACTCTCCAGAGGTCACTGAGGGGTCCCCTGGGTGTCTGGAAGGCCAGAAGCACCCCCTCCCCCACCGTGCTCGCTGCAGGAGCTTGGGGTGGGGGCGCTTGGCTGCGCCAGCTTGGCTGCCCCAAATCCTGGCGATCTGGTTTTATCTGCGCTTGCTGGCCGGCCAGTCTATGCCTGGCCACGTTGAGATCAAGCAATAATAATAATAATAATAATAATTCTGCCACTGCGAGGCCATTAACCCCCTCCTCTCCCACGCGGTACCCCGAAGAAGGGGGGGACAATCCACAAGCCAGGGACTGAGACATTTGTATCAGCTCCCCCCCCCAACATTCTGGCCTCCCATCTGCTCTGAAAATGGAAGGGGGGGGACAAAAGAGGGGGGGAAGTTTGATGATGTGGCTTGTGCGGATCTTGTCTCGCTGGAGACTCCATCCAGGGTGCATCGCCCCGATCTGCAACTCTTGAGGCTGGTCTCTAATTCCTCTCCCGTTGCCTGCTTCTTTCTGCAGCTCTTAACCCTGGGGTCACTCTGGCCGTGCCTCTCCTGTCTCCCCCCCCCCTCTCCTGCTGCACCAGCAGCGTGCCAGGGAGGGAGGTTGGGAGGGGGGGACGAGGAGAGAGCGTTTGCGGGGGTTCTGAATCGAAAATGTCGACATCTTGCTAATGGTCTTCAAACTTCCGCCAATTATGACTGACCTCCCACACTGGGCCCCGGGAGGCTCATATTATTCCGGGAGGCCACCATAATTCTGGGATCAAAAGCAGGAAGGTGCGAACTCCTCCTGGTCCCGGCGTGCCGGCCGCGCCCCCCTCCTGGTGGGTGATAAACCCACTCTGGCGCCGGCCGTGCGCCGCGTGATTAATTTGCGAACAAACAAAAGCGGCCTGGTGGCCACTGCCTTCGGGTTAAACATTGGCCAGCGCCAGGGGCAGACTTGTGCCAGGCCTGGCCCCTCCAGGAGGCCGGCGCGCGCCCACCGCCCCGCTGCAGGCTCCCGGGGCTGGCTCCGAGCGGACGGCTTAATTTTTTTGTAGGCAGCTCCACCGACATACTCTCTCTTTCTTTCTCTCTCTCTTCGTCTGTCTGTGTGCCTGTCTCTCCGCTCTCTTTCTTCTCTTCTTCCTCTCTCTCTGCTACTTTCTCTTCTTCCTGTCTCTATGCCCCCCCCCTTCTCTCTCTGTCAGGCACACAAAAGACACTTTTGGAGATGTCAAAGGCGCCTGTCCCTTCCAGAATCCCCAAGGAGACGGGGTTGGAAGGAAGGAGGAAAGCCTTGGGAAAGATCGACAGCAGCTCAAGGGGGAGAGGGGAGGAATTAGGCCTCAAATTAAGATAAAAATTTTAAGCTGTCTTCCACATCCCTCAAAATAAAACTCTCCTAGGAGAAGGACCAAAAAAATGATCAACAGCAAAACGAATTGCGTTCATCAGCCCCGACCGCCACCAAGCCCGCAGAGAAAGCCCCATCCTCGCCGAGAAATGCCGGGGACCCATTTTCCCGAGGGCAAAGTCTGCCCTCCGAGCCCCCAACTCTTCGGGGAGACAGAACTCGCCGACCCCTTAGTGACCCAGTAGTGTTTATCTGACATTTACAAAGAAAAAAGAAAGAAAGAAAAGGAAAGGAAAAGAGGAGAGAGAAGGGGGGAAGGGGGAAAGGATGGTGGGGTAGGCGGGTGGTTTACGTTGGCAACTCTGCTGCAGATACTCTCTTTGGCCTGTGTGTGTGAGGTCTGCTGCTGAACCATTACACGCTTGCTTGGCCCCCTCCCCTTCCCCTTTCACCACCGGCACCTCCCCTTTGCTGGGGAGCTCATTTTCCAGCCTGAGGTGTCTGTCACTAAATAGGGAGTTCTGTTGACAGAGGGCATCAGCGCTGGGGAGGCCGGGGGTCGTAGGCCTAATTAAGAAGTTTGGGGAGGAAGGCTGGATATGTAAACTTCACCTGGGATACCAGTCTCTCAGGCGTAGAAGTGACCACCCTCCCAGCCCATTTAATTGGGGGGGGGGGGGACTTTGGATCCGAAGTTGACGACGGGGATTTGGAGCTTCTCCGTGGCTGTTTTCCCACAGAGGAATCTACAAGCAAGCTAGCAAGGATCCCAGCAGAATAGCTTTCTCTTTGGACCTCTGATTTCCTCTGATTGGGGGTTTTTGCTCCCTTCTATATCCCCATGTCCACTCAAGCCCTAACACCCCAATTCTGATTTATTCCCCCCCCCCAACACACACACACAAACACACCCCACCATGTAGTTCTGAAGGCAGGGTGAACTTCTGCAGACCTGGGAGGGAATTGTTCTTCACTCTAGAGCCTTGAATTCATGGGTTCTCTTCCCAAAATGTTCTCCGGGAGCTTTGTTCTCTCTGATCACACTGGGGCTAGCTTCCTGACCTTTCCTGGGCCACCTTTTGTCTGTCTGCACTTCTCCTCCCCTTTCTGGATCTTTCTATTCCTCTCCATTTGAGAGTCATTGGAATGTGGAGGTGTGATCTTCCCTCTTATATCACCCCCCCCCCATCTCTTCAGTTTTGGGTTCTCCTTTTCTGTCTGTACTCTCCCCCCCCCCCCAACACACACACACACACACACACACACACACACACACACACACACACACCTTAACCTCTGGCTGCCTTGGTTGTGAATTTCCAACTTGGCACTTAGGTCCCCTTCCCCCCCCAATCTCATTTTCTCCTTCATTTTTATCCCCCCCCCCCCCCCCCCCCCCCGTAACCTTGATTGACTGAAGGTACTTCTGGTGGAGGCTCAAACAAATACCTTCCCCTCCCTCGAGGGGCTGGGGAGAGATAAGGGTGTTGACAAGGTGGACAATGGTTTGGCCCATTTGTCTAGATTGGAAGTTTTGCCTTCTCCTTTCGGCTTTTCCACAGTTCCCTTTTTCCTGAGTTGGTACCTGTTCCTGGTCCCAAGGTGCTGGATCCCACCACCACACCACAACTTTCCTTTTTTTGGGAGGGGGGGAAGGGCCCAGAGTGAGGGGCTGCTTGCCAGGCTCCAAAGCCCAGTTCCTGCCTTGCTGGGACACGACAGCTTTCCTGTAACGCACATTTCTCTGTCCCCTGACGTTCTTCTACATTATTGATCAGGGCAATTCAGTGTGAGAGCCTGAAATATGCGTGTGTGGGAGAGAAGATTCTGGGAAGTCATATTTTTAGTACAGAAACTCAGAAGGCGCCAGTTCCTTGCACTGTTCAGGGAGCTTACTTTGCTTATGCACTTAATCCCTGTTTGTCTCACCTCCTTTCAATGTAAATACGTTTTGGAGCCAGGCAAAAGGGAAAAGTTACCATTTTCCTCATGATGCTTACAAACACCTACCTTTCATCAAAGTTGATCACTCTACCAAATGGCAAATTCGTACTCAGTGATTTAGGTAAGTTAGAAGGAAAAGGGAGGGTGTACGAAGAAGAAGTTATCTGTGTCTGGGGAACCTAGTGCTTTTGATATATTGGTGAAGGCTCGCTCTCTCCCCCCCCTCTCTCAAAAGGAGCTAATTATAGTTTCCTAATTACAAGCCAATCTACAACTTCAACTTCAGAGATCTGTGTGTGTGTGTGTGTGTGTGTGTGTGTGCTGGTTTGCTGTCATGTGATCCTACTATGAGGGGGGACTGATGTTAGGGTCCAGGGTTGCAGGCACTATTAGGGTCTCTTCCTCCCCCCACCACAGAAGCAAGTAGGGTCGGGGGCGGGGGACAGGAGGTCTGTAAGTGAGAGGCCATGGCAAATTCACTGGCCACTACTGTCAGGAGGACTGACAGGCCAAAGAAAGATGGCCCCTTCGCATCTGCTGAACTAACTGTCCCCACAGAGCCGAGGACACGTTTCTTCCATTTGAGCGCGATATCCACTTACTGTTTCTCATACTGGATTTCAGCGGTACCGAGGCAGCCTGGGGGGGGGGGGGGTCATGGTGTTTGGTCCTTCCTGGGTCTCCAGCCAGGACGCAAAGGCAGGACACAAGTAGGGGTGGGGGTGGGCAGGAGTTGTCTTGGTGGTTTCCCCCTCCCCCTTCCATCTCCTTCTTGGAACATCCTCCCGGCTACTTTGCCAGCCCATCCTCTCGTCCTCTGACGGTCTCTTTGGATATTCCCTCAAAACTAGTTAGGGCAGGAAGATCGTCAGGAGGGATCGTGTTGAGCCCCAGTGAAGCCCGGAAGAGATGCAGGTGATCCAAGGAATTGGGGGCACAGGGGTGCGCACCCCTTAAAGTGGGACAATGGGAACTGGAGAGGTGTTGGGAAGATCAAATCTTCCAACTCTTGGGTGCGGTTCATTCTCTCCTTTCCGCAGTCCCAGGAGAGGTCCTGACTCCAAGGCCCGGCCTGTCACTTGTAAGCTGTTCCCCCGCCAGGCAAAACTCCGGCCGAACTCGCTTCCTACAAACTTGGAGGCAAAAGATCCAATTCTCCACCCCCACCACCTGTGCTCACCCAGATACCTGGGCAGGGGTGTGGCTGCCTTTGGGGCGTGGAACAAGGCCTTTCCCAAGCCCCAAGAGAACTCAATAGTGTGGTTTTATTTCAACCCCCCACCCCCCCACCCCTTGCCATAAAACACAGCAAATCCGGCATGTTTTAACTGTCTGCAGTGGTAGGGAACGGCTCAGTGATCAGAACTCAGAGGGGCTGAGGTGAAGAACTGGCCCCGAGTCCTTCTAAGTCTCAGCTTTGAAGGTGGAAGGCAGGGAGTTTTGAGGAGTCTCTTTTTATACTTAAAAAAAAAAAAAAAACCCAAACTTTTTCTATGAGAGAGAGAGAGACTCGGAGAGCTTTTCTCCTGAAAGTTGTTTGTGTGTGTGTTTGTTTTGTGGGGTGATCAGGCCTGGGATTCATTTCAACTCAGAGTAGGCCTGAGCGGCCTCGGGGAACCCCCAGCCTCGGCCCTGGGCTCCCCCGCAGCACCCTCTCCTCCGCTCCGTTGGGAAAGGAACTTCGGGGCTCCCAGAAAAGTCCCGGGAAAATCGGGGACACCCCAGGACTCCCCCCCATAACTTTAGGCGATCGTTTCCGCCCTCTCCCGCCAGGGAGGACTGCCTCACCCCCACCCCCACCCCTTACCCCGGTTCCAAATACGGAAGCTGGACGCGCTCGGTGCGGATCCAAGGCCTCGCCGAGCGCCGAACCCCGAAAAGACGCGCGTCGCCTGGGGTCGCGTCGGCAGCCGAGGGCGGAGTGGGGACGGGGCTTGGATCGAGCCCCACATCTCGTACAGGACCGCCAGGGCGACCCAAGGGGGGCCCCCCCGGAACCCCGCGAAGCGCAGGCAGGTAACCGGGGCACCGGGCAGCGAGGCGGGCGGGCGAGGCGGCGCTCCGCACCCGGGAGGAGAGAGGGGCGCGGGGACCCGGCCCGGGAAGCCCTGCCCCCGGCCCCCAAGATTGCGGAGGCTCAGCTAGAAGCGCGCCCCGAGTCCCATTCGTCTCCCCTACACCCCAACTTCGCGCGCCACCGTCGCCGGCAAAGAACAAATCAGGATTGGGGTGCCGGGGAGACGTGCGCACCCGGAATGGAAAAAGAGAAACGACCTCCGAGTCGGCGCCAAGGAGAGGCAAAAAGCAACACAAATCGGGGTTCGGGGAGCACGGGGATGGGGGGTGCAGAGCGGGGCCCGCCCGTCCCCGCCGCTCGGCTGTGCGTCCTGGGAGCCGACAGCCGGGAGGGAGGGGGACTCGGGGTGTCCTGGGCCGCTGGTGTGGGCGCCCCTTCCCCACGTCCCCTTCGGGGGCGCGCGGGCCGGCCTGGTTTGGGGGAGTGTGGGGTGACGGGTCTGGGGGTGGGGGCGGCCGCTCTAATCACGGCCGGGTAGCGGGGCTGGGGGGGGGGACCCGGGGGTTCTCCGTTTGCAGCCTGGGCCCTGCTGGGGTGCCGGGTCGCATGATTAAACCCAGACGCGCGCCTCGCCTCCCCGTCCCGGAGTTGGGGGCATGCGGGAAAGATTTACAATGAAGCCAATTGGGGCCGAATTCAGCCATGCAGAGTTTGCAGGTGTAAATAATACTCCGTGGGGTGGGGTGGGGGGTTGGGGGGTTGGGTTTTTTTTTGGGGGGGGGAGTCTCATTCCATAAGCGACTTGATCTTCCCTCCCCTCCATCTCCCCCTTCCCGGGGACTAAAGTCCTTCTGAGGATGGACGAGACAGGATTTTCCTATTAGCAAGTGAACATAGCAGGCTGTATTCTGGTTTTTGGTTTATTTTTAAATGCCCCTGAATGAATGCGGAGAAGAAGGGCTCAGGCTGACTTCTTGCTTCCTCCTCTCCACCTAGACCCTTGAGACTCACTGGAGTCACTGGAAGGATTTTGGATCGTAGGTTTTGACTTTTCTGAAAGGAGATGCAAGTATGTAGTGTGTGCTATGTTAAAGAACATGTAACAAGGAACCTGGAGTTGGGAGTATAAAGTTTCTGATCAAAATCTGGAGGAGAGGGCAGCCCGGCTTAGGTGAGGAGAGCAGAACCACAGGACCCTTCCAGAACGTTCTAAGGTCTGGAGACAGCACCGAGTTGGGTGTGAGCACAACTTGAAGATGATGATCCGGCATTATTTCAATGCGGGTGGATATGCAGATGTGTTTCTAAGAACTATTATTCATGGGTGCCGAAGAGGTATTCCAAGTAGCTCTGACTAGGAGATGAAATCACAGATTAAACGCTGTCCCACCCCCACCCCCGGGAGGGGGAGACTCCTATTTGATCAATACAGACAGAGTTAAATTTGTTTTGTAGCTACGAACTTACTCCTTTTCTCTTGGAGCAATAAAGCTTGTCTGTTACAAATTACCAGGGAATTGGAGACTCTGTTCCCTCAGCCCCCCTCCCCATCCTTGTGAGATAGATTTAAGCCTTCCACGAACCCGCTCAATAATATATGTAATATGTGTATACACAGGCACTTTTCCAAAAAATTAGCGATAATATTTCGGGTGTATGCAGAATGATTTGTTCTCTCGGTACTCAGGATTCCGTGTAAAACTAAAGCTGCCGCTTGGAGACAGATTATTAGAGGGACTGACAGCTACTCAGGGCCTGGAGAAAGCAACCTTCACTTCCCAGCACGCGGTTGGGGCGGGGGGGGGGGGGGGGGGCACCTAGGCTTGACTTGTCTGTGGCACAGCTAGCTGCCGGTGGCCCCAGTGGGAGCTGAGGCTCCCGTGCCACTGCGTACTGGCACTGGGAGTCTCCGTGGCAGTGGTGCTGCCCGGAGATCCTTCTCCCTCCTTTTCAACCTTTCCAGCCCAATGCACATGTTATGCATAAATAAAAGGGGAGACTTGAACGCTAGGTGAACCCGAGCAGGGAAGAGGGTGAGGAGGAGCAGCAGATGGAGGCGTTCCCACAGGCAGAGGACGGTGGGCAACTACTGCCCACCTGGGGACCTTCAGCTCCCTTGGAGAGGCTGGGCCCACACCTCCGTGGAACAGGTGCCCTCCCTGTTAGACGGTACTGGGAGACACTTAGCTGGTGCTCGGTGGCCCTCTGGGACCCTCCTACCCTGTGCCAGGCTGTGGCTTGGCCGGGGACAGACCTGCTGAATGGTACCCTAAGTTGAGAACCACAGAATGGGCAAGAGGCTGATTGTCAGTCACCCTCCTCAGTGAGAAGAACATGGGACCCACTGAGGACTGGGCGCTGCCCATTGCTTCCGTGGACATTGGGAAAGGGCCATTACGAAGGCGACCAAGACCTCAGACTGGTTGCTTTTTAGCCAGAAGGAGATCATGGAACACCTCAATAATGGGGAGAATAAATTCATCCCTATGAGGACTGAGTTTATGCTGTGGGCCGGGGGAGGGGGAGGGGGGGAGGGGGAGGGGGAGATAGGGAGGGGGGACTGCCTTGACCTTCCCATCTTGTGGAAAGAGCGAGGACAACATCTCAGCCATACCCAAGGCAATGCGGTGGGGGAGGGGGACATGTAATAGAAGGGGGGGGGGTAGAAAAGGTCATCTTGAGAGCTTCAGATTCTTTCCAAATTTTCGTTGAGTAGTTGTACAAAGGAGGTGCCCTATAACAAAGCAGTTTCTGGATACAATGCAGTGATATTCCTTTCTTGGGTGTTTGATTTTGGCAGTGTTTAGATGCGCAGTGCATCCGTTCAATAGAGTCAAAGACAGGGAGAGAAAGACTAAAGGGGATATTTCTATTTGCAGGTAAAAAGCAATGACCTCTTCCAAAACACATTTATACACACACACACACACACACACACACACACACACTCGAACTTACTAGCCAGTCTGCAAAATAGATGCTGAAATGCAAAATAATACAAGGGGGAAAACGCAAACCCGTGCTAAAAAAAATGGCAGAAGGGGAAGGAAAGCTTGGTAGATAGAAGGGCTAGAAGATTTAAAAAGAAAAAAAAAATCCACCTTTACATTTCACAAATATTTAGAGAGGATTCAAAGACCCAGATATGCTGCAAAAGTACTAGAGACACCAGTGGACAGAGGATTTTGTTTACTTGGGTTTAAAAAAAAAATTACATTTCTCTCCATCTTGGTGAGCCCGGAAGACTCAAGGAAGTTGTAAGAGACTGGGGTTAAGTTCAAGATCCCCGCCAGGCCAAACTCAGTTCATCCCAGATCTGGTTGGAGAAGTGAAGCTGGGTGGTTTGGACTTCTGGAAGAGGCAGGATTTGAAATGGGGACTTGGATGGCCCTGGTTCTGCTGGCCTCATCACCTCATCAACTTGGGTGTGGACTAGCAGGCCGAGGAGTCCAAACCTCCGTCTTTTAGACCAAAGCACTTTCCCACATTTGTTCCCTCAGCTCGGAAAAGCATCTAACGTCCAGATTCCTAATCCAGTCTTCCAGGCAGCAAACATTTTATCTACTACTGGATCAAAGCGGCTGTTGGAGCTCAGGAAACCTCGGGCAAGACAACCCAGAGGCACCACCAGGGCAATCTTAAAAAGAGACAGCAAAGAGATTTGTATAACCCTCCCGGAAACTCCTCCCCTTCCTACCTACGGCTCAGTGAAGTCGGCACCAGCAATGGAGGTCTCCAAATGTATGTTGATTGACCAAATGAACTAATTCTGGTTTGGGTTTTGAAAACAGAACTTAAAAAAAAAAGTAAGTTGAGCACCGGTGGCTCACACCTGTCACCCTAGCTCCTCAGGAGGCTGAGATCTGAGGATCGCAGTTCAAAGCCAGTCCGGGCAAGGAAAGTCTGTGAGATTCTTATCTCCACCAGAAGTAGCGCCGTGGCTCAAGTGGTGGAGCGCTAGCCTGGAGCTGAAGAGCTGAGGGACAGAGTCCAGGCCCAGAGTTCGAGTCCCACGACCGACAAAAAATCACTCACAATGTTGAATGACAACCCCTTTATGCAACTACTTAAAACATAATGTAAAAAAAAAAAAGGACAATAAAACAAGGAGGAATCGAGTGACACAGTGCTGTCCTGACTTGCTTTGTTGGGGCAGATGGGGCTGAGGTGACCCGTGGGTCCTTGGGTGGTGGCCGGGCCACAGCTAGGCAGAGACGCCGGTGAGTTCCCTTTGTTCAGTTGATCGAAGAAGAGACAGCCAGCCCACCAGGAGATCAATACGATTGATTCACACCTCTGAGGGGGAAGCAGAGAAATGTGCGGCATTGGGCTCCACCCAAAGGGTCTTGGAATGTCAGATTTCTCATCCCAAATGGTAGTTACTGAGCTGGAGGAAGGGTCCTGGGATGTAGATGAATCGGGGGAGGGGAGGGGAGGAGAGGTGGGGGGGAGCCGCTTGCAGCCCTACCCAGGTGAACCTGGATTACCGGATGTCCAGAAATCCCTGCCCCCCCCCCACCGCCCCCCACTCCCACCAGGTGACTGGGTTCTTCCAAGGCCCCTGGCGGATTTCCTCCTAGAACCTCTCCCATCTTAGAATCTGACACCCGACCAAGGAGCCGGATGCCCGACTTTCCCCTCAACTCTTCTGCCCACACCTGAGAAATGGGTTTGTTTATGAAACACAGTTTGTCGGGGACGAACTTCGTGAAGTTTTCAGGAGGGCGTCTAAGAGTCCTGGGAGACATGAGCTCATGAGTGACCCCGAGAGACGCCTTCTCCACTGTTGCTACGGTCAAGGGACAAAATCTGAGCAAAGCGCAGAGTCTTGGATGGGGCCTGGGGCGGCACAGCTGGTCCCGGCGCGCGTCTATCTCCTGGGCTGTTAACCACTTCACAACAGCAGGTCTACAGGTGAGACCCATTTCCTCCACACCTTTACCCTCTGGGAGGAGAGAAAGAGATTACATTGAACCCCTTTCTCCATAGATCTGGTTAGAAGTAGATGAGCCTTTGGCAATTGATGGGTGGTGGGTGTGCCGCAGATAAACCTCACAACTCTAGAAATCCAGATCTTACTATAGACTTGGTTTTTTTCCCCCCAAGTACTCAGAAAGAGGTGTGTGTGTGTGTGTGTGTGCGCGCGCGTGTGTGATCAATATGGCCCAGACAACCCTTCACAAAGGGGGCTCCAGGCGGCGCCTTGGCTGGTCCATCTCTGCCCTACTGCTCAAGGCGAATTAATTGGGCCCTGTAAGGAGAGGCCCGGGGGCGTCCAGTTAATTAGTCAAGAAATGAATTAAACCCCGGCGGCCTGGCCCAGGGCTCCTGGGGTGCAGGTTTTGTGCAAACCAAATCGGCCGGCGGGGCGCTCTGGTGGGCCGGGTGGGGGCGCGGTGGGGAACTGGGCTTGGACGCTCAGGCCAGCCTGGCACCGGCGCCCGCGCCTCCCCTCCCCGCCCCCCGGTCTGCCTCGGGTCCGCCTCGCGTCTGCCTCGTCTGTCAGTCTCTCTTCTCTTCTCGTTTGTTCCGACTCTCTCGACCTTGATCGTCCGTCGCCAGCTCCCTCCTGCTTTCAGAACTTTCCCTTCTCCAACTAACTGTGTTTCCCCCGGCCCTCGCTCTCTCCACGCTCCTCCGGCCGGCACCCTGGGTCCCCCAGGGTGGAGCTGGGGAGGCATGTGGGGGGGTGACACTTGGTGAATTTGTGGATCAGGGAGGTGGGGGCTGACCCTTGTCTTTGGAGCCTGGATTCGGCAGGGAGATGCTGAAGAGGGTCCTTTCCCCCTTGGTGGACGTCCAGATACCGCAGGACCTTGAATGGACAGTGATACCCCCGCCCCCCACCAAGGACTAAGAGAGAAGGCAGAGCTGTTCCTGGGCGTCCATCTTCCCCCTTCTCCCAGCCACCCGCTGTCAAAGTGGTGGGGTAAAAGGTTTCAGGTGGTTTAAACTTATTTTTGCCTAGATCAGCCGTTTGGGGAAGAAGGGGGACCCCCCTCCCCACTTTCTCTTCAAACCCCGGTTGCTGCTCCCTGAATGAAGAACAGAACCTGGTGCTCAGAGAAGTAAGGCCATTTTTCTGGAGTTACCCAGCCAAGCCAGACACACACTGAGCCTGGCTGCGGGCATTGGCCCTGAGAGGACGGGACGGAGCTGTCTCCCCATCAATCTGCCCTAATTTGCAAATGTTTACGGGCCCGAATGGAGGGGAGGAGGCTTCCTGGAATCTCCTCGTCTGCTGCCACTTGGCACCACACGCTCAACCCACCCCGTCTGACTTTCCTGTGCTTCTAGTTCTGACTTTGCCCGGGTCACTTTCCTCATACTTTTCTCAGGTCTCCTCCCCCCGCCCCCAAGTGTGTAGAATGCAGACTCATTAAGGTGAGAGTCCTTTCCCCTCCCCTTTTTTTCTAGTATCTGGGTGACAACCATGCATGGCTGGATCTGAGATACAGTACCCACCGGACCCACCCCTCCCTCTCCCCAAGCCGCATCTCCAGGGTCTTCACCAAACCCCAGCAGAAGAGGTGGAGAAGGCAGTCAAGGCTTCAAGAACTTTCTTGGAGCCTGTGTGGAACTTGGCCTTGCTCCCTTCCACTTGCAAGAATCCTGGGCCTACGGTTTCCGCTTACCACAGCTAAACTGCATCGGGACTCAGTTTCCCTAATCCGAGAAGCAGCGTAGGAAATGGCTGGGAGGAGGAGGCGGGACTGTGGGGCTGGTAGGGGAGGGTTGGGGTCCCGATGTGGGAGGGGGAGGGGGTGCCTCCTTTTGCACCTTAGAGACGGACCTTGTCAGTCTATGGCCCTATCCCTGCCCCCACTACGTGCACCCCACAAGCTGGGGACAGGGTTCGCTCCTTAGGTGCCGATCTGCACGGGAACACCTGAGCAGCAAGGCTGCTCACCCGACCCACGCCTCTCCTTGTCTGGAGCCTTGGATGAGACCGTTAACCTCCCCCAAGCCTGCATTGCCATGTTGGGAAGTTGGGGTCACCGGGTCCTGCCACAGGTGACAGCTACGAGGGACCGGTGGGGTGCGGTGGGTGCGTAGCTCAGCCTTGCCCCTGGTGAGCCGGTGGGTGGAGGCCAGCCTTGATCGGCTGGTATTTGGGCGTGTTTTGGATTGCGTGTTTTGGGGATGTTTACCGGTGGATGGTGAAGGCTGTGGAGCCGGAGCATGAAATCCATTGATGTGTTCCGCGTGCCCCATGCACATGGCCTGAGGGTCCCCTTTCCCCGAGTCCCATGACCTCACCCTCCCTGCGGGCCCCTGGAGTCACTGCCTTCCCCCACCCCCGCGCCCGACTTCAAGCCCAGCCCACGACCGGTGCTGCCCGCAGCTCCACCTCGGGAGACCCACTGGGATGGGGCCCCGTAGTCCCGCCTCTTCCAGCCATTTCCTACACCGCTGCTTGGATTGGGGAAACTGAGGCCCGATGCAGTTTGGCTGGCGGTGGTGAGAGGAAACCACAGGCCCAGGTTTGGGGAAATAAAGTTGCATTCGTGGGGCCTTGCAGGGGAGTGTCTGAACCATCGGCCGCCCTGCCTGGGATGGAAGGGTCTCAGGGTCCCCCAGGCACCAGGCCTCTTAGGCCGGAGCCATACCCCTCCCCCCCCCACCCATGAGAGCTGGCAGGGGTGGAGGTGGAGGTCTAAGGAAGAAGATGCCCAGGAAAGGCAGATGAGAAGATAGAAAAGAGACAGTGCTGGTGGGTGGGGAGAGGGAGGAGGAGGATGGGGTTGGGAGGAAGACAGAGTCTGAGAGGCCCCCCTCCCCCAAAAAAAGACTGGGAGGTTGGGGGACAGAGGAAGAAAGAGAGACCATCCCACGGGTGAGCTCAGGAAAGAAAGACACAGAGATACACGAGAGACAGAGACAAAGAGGAGGCACTGCCAGCGGAGGAAGTGGGGAGGAAGGTAACCAGAAAGGAGAGAGCCAACCGGAGCCTGGCCTAAGACTCTCAAGTGTGCGCTGCACATAGTTTGGCATGAATACCTCCATTAAATCACAACAGAGCTCCTCAAACCCGCCAACCCCCCAAGCCGCCTCCGGCCCCGCGGGATTATGGTTTTCTAAACCATCTTCAACATCAGATCCTAGCAACTTAGGAGATAAGTTATTATCCTCCATTAGGGATTTCCAGGGGTTCCCCTCCCCAAGGCCTTTGGGGCTGAGGTGAGCTGAGGAGAGGTACTGTGGTTCCCCCCCCCCCCCCCACCGCAATCCACTGGGCTGGCCTGGGTTGGGGATGGCACTTCCCCTGGGGTCCACACAGAGCACATCAGGCCGATGCCGAGGGGCAGCTGTGCTCCCCAGGGAAGGCCCCTCCACCCCCAAATCGTCCTGAGAAAATGGGTGCGTGTTCAAGCTGTGGACGGTGAGAAGAGCTGGATTCTAAAGACAGGGCCTGAGTAACAACGCCAAATTTCTTAGCCACCCAATTCACCTCTTGGCCCAATTAACCGCCCTCCCCCCAAAATAAACCAACCTCAGCAAAGCCAGAACTCACCTTCCTGCTCCCCCTTCCTTCCTTCCACCCCTCCTGGCCATGTTGGGGGGGGGGGGAGAAAGAGAAAGAGAAAACATTTTAATGGCAGCAAATAAACCGATTTCTTTCTTTTCTCCCGTGTGTCTCTCCCCGCCCCGCTTCCTTAAGGTTTGTGTTTGCTTTGCTTTAACAAACTGCTGATAGTTTGTTTAAAAGGAACACTTTGAAAGGAAAAAAAAAATGTGCCCAGAAGGCAGGCCTGGTGAGCAAGCCCAGCAAAGATGCGTGTATGTGTGCGTGTGTGTGAGCGTGCGTGCGTGCGAGCGTGGGTGCGTGGTGAGTGCTCGCCTCCGCCTCTGAGCCCTGATGAACGTAACCTGCTTCAGGTGCAGAAAGCCCGGAGGGGATCGAGCGGAATGCAAGGACAGATTTACACCTGTCCCCACCATTTAAATGACTCCCGAAATGACCCTTGGTGCCGACTTGTCTGGAAGCCATCAGGGTGAGTTTTGAAGCAGGATCTTCAAGTGGATCTAGAATGATCCTGGCTTCCCACCCCCCTCCCTCCCCCCCCCACATTGCCTGCCCCAGGTCTGCCCTGAGTACTGCCTGGTAGAGCAGCCCCCTGGACCCATCCATGGCTCTTGCCTTCCCCATTTCTTCTCCCAGCAGCACCGATTTTCATCCCCTCCCCTGTCCAGAGGACCTGGCCAGGCAGGGGGCAGGCGGGGAGGCAGGATTCAGAACCAGTGCCTCTCCCTCTACCCATTGCTCTCTCCTCCTCCACCCCTGCAATCAGCCTGGGGTTTCTCCCTCTGCCCTGAAGCCAGCTCCAGCTCCTACCCCCATCACCAGCCCGCCAGCCAGACCCACCGGCCAGACAGACAAGCTGAGTGACTGACAACTACCAGACGCTTCTGGAATCTGGCTCCCTGGCTGCCGGGCACTGGGGCTGGAGCCGGGGGTGTGGGGGTGGGGTGGGCTGTGTCTTGTTGCCACCTCTCAGAGGCTGTTGAAAAGCCCACTCAGCCGAGCCCTTCAGGACGGGGGACCCTGGAGCCAGGACTCTCAGAAAGTGTGTTTGACACTTAGGCCTAGGGAACTTACAGTCCCCAGCTCTCTACCCCGGGGGCCCCACCCCGGAGTACAGATTACAGGCTACCCGGTGCCAGAGAGGACACAAGGGGAGGCGTGTCTCCACAGAGATGGGGAGTGGGGGACCACGGAGCCCAGAAACGTTTCTAGTCTCTCAGCACAGATTCTGATCATCAGCTCCTATTTTTCACAGTCTTTAATTTGCTAAAGGAAAAAACTCCATACCACCTTCCCTGGGTGTCTGCAGGGTTGTGGGGTTCCAGGAGCCCCCTTGGGATACCCCAATCTTCATCCAGACACTTCTGTAGAATTTGCAAAGAATCTGCTATAGATTTCCTCTACAGGTTATTATTATTATTTTTTTAATTTTGGTGCCAGGAATTGAACACAGCACTCTGTGTGTCACGGCTGGTCTGGATGACTTATACGATGTCAGGAGGAAATAGTTGTAAGAAACCGGGAGCTTTGGGCTCACCCCTGTCACCCTAGCTTACGCAGGAGGCTGAGATCTGAGGATCCTGGTTTGAAGCCAGCCCAGGGTAGGAATGTCCCTGAGACTCTTAGCTCCAATAAATGACTCAGAAAAAGCCAGAAGTGGAGCTGTGGCTCAAGTAGTAGAGTGCTAACCTGTGGTACAGAGAGGCTCAGGGACAGGGCCCAGGCTCTGAGTTCAAGTCCCAGGACCAGCACCCAAAAAATAAAGGTTGAAAGAGTGACTTAGGGTGCTGTTTAGGGAATAATTGTCAGAGTAATAATAATAATAATAATAATAATGTTGTCTGTGTGTGGTGACTAGATGTCTTGTTTTATTTTTTATTTTTCAGTCCCAGGTTGGTGTTTCCGGGGTCATGAAGCTGAAGGCTACAGAGGACCCATTGTATCTGAATGAAATTCTCCTCTTCATTCTCAGAAGCAGAAGGAAGCTGTAAAATGGTTAAGGGATGTAAAAACAAGCAATGTTGCAAGGCTCTGGGCCCGCGGCTCCAGCTGGCCGGGCGGGCTGAGGCTTTCCTATCCTGAAGGTATTCAAGACAGGTTTACACAACCTGGAGGTGGAGCTGCTCAGAAAGGGCAGAGAAAGGAGGGACCGGCCCGTACCCCATACAGTCTCTGTCCGCTGCCTTGCTGTAGGCTTTTTGGTTGTTTTGGGATGTGGCAGGCAATGGATTTTCCTAGAGCCTTTTACTAATAGAGGGCTGCCAAGGGTCCCCTGTTCAGATCTGTTTTTCTAGCCTCAAAATCCCAGTTCCCCTTTGGATATCTTCCTTCCCCCAACTAGAAAGAAGGGCCTTGAGTGTGTGTGGGGGGGAACCCCTGTGGATTCTCAGTTCTCAGGGTAATGGATTCCCTTTTGTGGTGTGTGTTTGTGCCAGTACTGGGGCTTGAACTCAGGGCCTTCTACACTCTTGCTTGGCTTTCTTGCTCAAGGCTGGCGCTCTATTACTTGTCGCCGTTTGTGTCCTCTGTCATGCTTGTAGGAAGGAGGGGAGTCCCATGTGCAGAACTTCTGACTAGTCTCTCTGTCTTCCTGGGAACTAACTCTCTTTAGAACTAGCTGCAGTGCTGGTGCTGGTGTAATCTGAGCTAGTCTGGAGGCTGAGATCTGAGGATTGTGGGCTGGTTCAAAGCCAGCCTGGGCAGGGAAATTTGTGAGACTCAGCTCTCCAGTTAACTGGCAAAATGCTGGAAGTGGGGGCATAGCTCAAGTGATAGAGCGCTAGTCTTGAGTGTAAAAGCAAGGGGGCAGAGCCCAGGCCCTGAATTCAAGAGAAGAATAAGGAGGAGGAGGGGGAGGAACACAACACAATGCAGGTAGGGGTGCATACATCTGTAGTCCCAACCAACCCTCAGGAGGCTGAGACCGGAGGATGGTGAATGTGAGGCCAGCTTGGGCTACATAACAAGTTCTAGGCCAGCCTGGGGTTGTATAGTGAGAGGCTATGCCAACACCAACCCACGAAGATAGCAGTCCATAAACTCCACTGCTCGAGAGTGAGTTTTGGGTAGTTCTGGCCTCTTTAATCTTAGGGTTTAGGTTTTATACCTAAAGAAAGCACCCCCCCTCCCCACCACCCAGTCTTCCCCAGCCCCACCCTGTAAACACTCAGGGCTTCTGCAGACCTTAGCTGACTGAGGGCCTTCCTTTGAGAAAGGGAGAGATCCCAACTCAGGCATTATCCACACAATCCAGCTTTAACCCCGCTCTCAACAGAGCCTGAAAATGGCCTCAGGACAGCAGCCTTCACTTTCCAACTAAAGCTAGAGGCCTGGAGCCCACTGGGCCTGGCAACTGGAGGCTGGTTGAAGGGGTCGTCGGAAATGTGCAGAAGTTGTCAGAAGAGCCACGGGGAAATGGAGCAGGTGTGTGTGTGTGTGGGTGGGGGGAAACTTGGTTTGAGTTCTACACTATGTGGTATAAAATCAGCTACTCTGCACAAGGCCCTTCCTTCCTTCCTTCCTTCCTTCCTTCCTTTCTTCCTTCCTTCCTTCCTTCCTTCCTTCCTTCCTTCCTTCCTTCCTTCATTCCTTCCTTCCTTCCTTCCTTCCTTCCTTCCTTTCTCCCCCCCTTTTTTTTCCCATATACTAAACAAGTACCCTGCCATTGAGCCAGAGCTTTGCCCTCTAAGCTTTCTTTTCTTTTCTTTTCTTTTTTGTCAGTAGTGGTCTTGAACTGTGGACCTGGGTGCTGTCCCTCAGCTTTTCAGCTCAAGGCTTAAGCTATAGCACCACTTGAGCTATGGCACCATTTCTGGTTTTCTAGTGGTTTATTCGAGATAAGAGTTTCACGGATTTTCCTGCCCTGGCTGGCTTTGAACCATGATCCTCAGATCTCAGCCTTCTGAGTAGCTAGGATTACAGGCCTGAGCCTCTGGCACCTGGCTGCTTTCTTTCTTTCAAAGACAGTATCTCACTGTGGGAGTCCAAAAGGGAGATCATCCTATGATGGCTGAGATTGCAGTATGCACCACTACTACACATATTCCATTTCTTCCTATTAGGTGGTGCTGAAGTTTGATCTCAGGGCCTTGAGCTTGCACTGTGGTGCTTCACCATTTGAACCAGGCCTTGATTATTTTGGAAATGGAAACTCTTGACTTATTTTTTAAAATTTGCCCAGTTTAACTTTGAGCTGTGATCCTTCAGAGCTCAGCCTTCTGTTACCTTTGAGGACATTAAAAAAAAAAAAAAAGTTAATATGTGTCAGTGGCTCACGCCTGTAATTCTAGCTACTCAGGAGGCTGAGATCTGAGGATCGAGGTTCAAAGCCAGCCTGGGCAGGAAAGTCCATGAGACTGTTATGACCAATAAACCACCAGAAAACCAGTACTGGTACTGTGGCTCAAGTGGTAGAGTGCTCCCCTTGAGCTGAAGAGCTGAGGGACAGCGCCCAGGCCCAGAGTTCAAGCCCCACAACCAACAACAATAAAAAATGTTAATGTGCTGCAATATTTCTAACATGAAAAAGTACATTTAGGAGAATGGATTCCACTCTACCCCACCACCCAGCTTGAGGATTTCTCCCGTGGAGGCCGCCATGTTTGGCTCCCAGCCCCCAGTGGGCTGTGTTCTTGCCCAAGCAGACTCCGTGCTGTCCCATGGGTGAATTCTTCAATGTGAACCTTCAGGAGAGGAGAATGTTATCACCCACACCCCAAAAAGATAAAGCTGGCGGAATTCCCTGAAACATCCTGGGAATTCCCAAGCACTTGCAATGCCATGAGTGTTGGGCCGGTCAGAGATGCAGACCGAATGTCTACGCTGTCTTTGATCCTGGGTCTCCCTCCATCTGCTTTTCAGGTGCCAGATGGAACCCTGGGCCTCATGCATATATTAGTCAAGGGGTACTCCTGAGCTGTACCCTAGTCCCCTCCTACCTCTTTTTACTTTCTGGGGGAAAAATACTTTCAAATTTAAATTTTAGAGGGCTGGGAATGTGGCCTAGTGCTAGAGTGCTTGCCTGGCACACATGGAGCCCTGAGTTCGATTCCCCCTCTGCACCACATAAACAAAAAGCCGGAAGTGGTGCTGTGGCTCAAGTGGTAGAATGCTAGCCTTGAGCAAAAGAAGCTCAGAGACAGTGCCCAGGCCCTGAGTTCAAGCTTCAGGACTGGCAAAAAGGCCTGTAATCCTAGTTACTCAGGAGGCCAAGATCTGAGGATCCCGGTTCAAAGCCAGCCCACACAGGAAAGTCTACTATAAGATTCTGATCTCCAGTGAACCGCCAAAAAGCTGGAAGTGGCACTGTGGCTCAAGTGGTAGAGTACCGGCCTTGAGCAACAAGCTCAGGGACAGTGCTCAGGCCCTGAGTTCAAGCCCCAGGACAGGCCAAACAACAACAAAGTTTAAATGGTGAATGATGATTTTTATCTTGTCTTTGATCACTTGTTATCTGCATTCTTGTGGTGTCTTTTGTGGTATTTTTCTGTCCCCTGGATTTCTCATGGACGGGTGTTTGAAGGACACTCAGAGACTCACTCGGAGACTCAGTACTGAATTTGGGGGCAAGATTGTTTAATGGACAGAATGTGCTTTCCCTCCTTCTCTCCCTCCCTCCCTTCCTTTGTCCTTCCCTCCCTTCCTTCCATTCTCTCTTTCTTCCTTTGTTCCCCCAATACTGCCTTCCTTCCCTTCTTCCTTCCATTCTTCCTTTCTTCCTTCATTTCCTCCTTCTCACCCCACCCCCAATGCCAATACTGGGGCTGGAACTCAGAGCCTAGACATTCATTATCTATTAGCTTTTTTTGTTCATGGCTGGTGCTTTAGCACTTGAGCCACACCTCCACTTCTGGCTTTTTGCCCTTTAATTAGAGACAAAAGTTTCATAGACTTTCCTGTCCAGGCCAGCTTCAGACTAGGATGCTCAGACCTCAGCCTCCGGAGTGGCTGGTACAAGCCACTACTGGAGCAAGGCTGTATTCATCTCTTTTTTATCTGTGGGCATGGGTGGGGTGGATTTTCTGGGTGGGTCCACTGTTATCTGTAGGCTTTTGCAAATGGTAGCGTCTCACTGGCTTCATTTCTTCATGTAGCAGATGTTTCCTCCCCTCATTTTCTGATGTGATCAATTAAGGTTTGAGCAGATGATGGCCAACACCTACACGTTATTAAACATCTCCATTCGCTACCTCTTCCACTGCGCTGACTTGTGGTACATTTTCAGTTGGTTTAAGGTGGGAAAAGAACAGCCAAGCTTGGTAGCACAGGCCTGTGATCCTAGCACTGGGGAGACTGAGGCAGCCGGGGGTGGCTTGGGTTTCACAGCTGACGCCCTGTCTCAAACAAAATAAGAACAGACACATAAAATGGAGAAAAACAACAACAAAGAATGTCTACAAGCTTTTCTGACCACTGCCAGAAGCTTGTGCCTAATTCTTAGGGCCAGGTGCGGTGGGGTTCGGGGTTTCCTGAGTAGATAGGAGCGTTTGGGCCCTCCTTACTAGGAAGACATAAAGAAAAGTTCGTGAGATTGTGCGGTTTGTCTTCTTGGGTCCCCAGACCCAAGAAGTATCAAAGAAAGCTGCTCTCATTGGAGTCCCTGGATTTTTTGGGGGTGGTGGTAGTGGTGGTGATATTTACAAACCAGAAAACTCCCTTAGGGAGAGGAGTACCTTCTCCTCCTCCTCCTCCTCCTCCTCTTCCTCCTCCTCCTCCTCCTCCTTCTTCTTCTTCCTCCTCTTCTTCCTCCTCCTCTTCCTCCTCCTCCTCCTCCTTCTTCTTCTTCAATTATTTTGGAGCCCTCCCCCACCCACACACATGCAGAGGAGGCAAGGTAAATTGTGTACCATTGCTGCAGGTCTGCATGATGAAGTGGGGTTTTCTCCTCACCAGGGCCTGAGCATCATCATCATCATCATTATCATTCCATGCTGAGGATGGAAACCAGGACCTTGTACTTTTTTTTTTTTGGTCATTTTGGGGTCTGAACTCTGGGCCTGGGCGCTGTCCCTCAGCTCTTCAGCTCAAGGTTAGCACCCTACCACTTGAGCCACAGTGCCACTCCAGCTTTTTTCTGTTTATGTGGTGCTGAGGAATCGAACCCAGGGCCTCGTGCATGTGAGGCAAGCGCTCTACCACTGAGCCACCTTCCCAGCCCCAACCTTGTACATTTTATTCCTCATAACTAAAATACATCCTCCTTTCCCCTTCCCCTTCCCTCCCTCCTCTTCCTCTCCTCCCTTTCTTTCCTCTCCTCCTCTCCTCTCCTCATCTCTCTTCTCTCCTCTCCTCTCCAACCTCCATGGTGGGAGTATAGTACCAGAGTTTGAATTCAAGGCTTTGGAATTGTTGGGCTTGCCTGTTCGGCTGGTGCTAATTTTTTTTGTGGGCTAATTGGAAATGGGTCTCCTAGATTTTTCTGCTGGGGCTGGCTTCAAACTGCTGTCCTCCAGACCTCAGCCTCTTTTTTTTTGTCGGTCATGGGGCCTGAACTCTGGGCCTAGGCACTGTCCCTCAGCTCTTCAGCTCAAGGCTAGCGCTCTACCACTTGAGCCAGAGTGCCACTTCCAGCTTTTTCTGCTTATGTGGTACTGAGGAATCGAACCCAGGGCCTCATGCATGCAAGGCAAGTGCTCTACCACTGAGCCACCTTCCCAGCCCTACCACAGCCTCTTGAGTAGCTGGGATGATTGTTATACTTCCTTTTCTTTTTCATTTCAAGCATGTTTTTCATGCTGAAGAATATGATTTCCTTTTGTTGTGGATTTGTTTACAGGAAGTGTTAATATTTCATATTGAATTCTATAATTCAGCAAATATCTTCCCTCCCTCCTTCCCTCCCTCCCTCCCTCCCTCCCTCCCTCCTTCCCTCCTTCCTTCCTTCCTTCCTTCCTTCCTTCTTCCTTCCTTCCTTCTGTGCTGGGAATTGAACCCTGGTCGTTTCCTGCTCTACAAGGAGCTACACACCAGCCCTTTTTAATTAGAGTCTTAGTAAGTTGCCTGGATGAGACCTGCCATCTTCCTGTCTCAGCCTCCAAAGGAGCTGGGATTACAGGCATGCACCCGGACACCCCCCCTCCCCCCCCCCCCCCCCGCCCCGTCTATATTCGGAATCATCTTTATTTTCAAAGGAGAGACCAAAAGACTACATTAGATTAAATGGTCACCTCTGTGGGACAGAGCAGTGCACAACAACTTCAGCTAAGTCACAAGTATTCACCCCATACACGGTAAGTGTGTGGCGCCACGTGGTGCCCCGGCAAGAACCACTTTTTCCTCCTCCACCTTTATCAATAATAAATGCGCTACCTTTCCACCGGACTCAAGACTTCGCCAGGAACTCCAAGCAGATCTCGCTAAATGGACAGAAATGGACAGGCTGAGCAAAGGGCTACAGAAAACATTTATGTGTGGAGCTCCGCCATCTTCCTTCCTCTTTTCTGGCTAGGTACACCCCTGGATTGCCCCTCCATGTTGGATGGGGTCTTAAACATGAATCTTCTGTGATCCACAGTTACCTCCCCCATCGTCTCTGATCCATTTATAATGGCTCTAGCCTGCTGTCACCTGAGCCTGCCTGCCAATAAATCATTTCCTTTCATTCAAGAAGGCTGACACAGAGAAAGAGGGGAGAGAGAGAGAGAGAGAGAGAGAGATCTGGAGCGTCCACGCCAGTGTTGCAAACTTGTAGTCCTGCTATGCTAGCCTCATTTCTTCTACCCGCCACAGGACCATTCTTTTCTTTCTAGCCTGGCTCTCAGCCATGGCCGGTGCAAACCTGTCCAGGGGCACTAGATGAGGGAGAAAGGTCACCCTCCCCTCCCCCGGCCCCGCTCCCTGCTCCTGAGGCTCAGAGCTGTGCAAACCACGCAGCTCCCATTTCTACCGAGTCTTTGTACAAAAGAAAAAAAAAAGCCACAATTCTGTGAGAAACAGGTTTTTCTGGTGCTTAGCTGTAAGATGGATGTTTTCTCTAAGATAGCCATCGCTCCACCTGGTTAAACTATTCTAGAAAATCAGAGCATCTGTTAGACTTCCTTTTTGTTTTTGTCTTTTGTTTTTTGGTGTGTTTTCCCCCCCAGCGGTAGGGCTTGATCTAAGGGCCTCTTGAACTCACTTGGATTTTTTTCACTCAAGGCTGGTGCTCTACCACTTGAACCACACCTCCATGTCTGGCTTTTTGCTGGCTAATTAGAAATAACTGTCGCATCGCATGAATGTGTCTGCTGGGGCTGGCTTTGAACCTCCATCCTCAGATCTCAGCCCCCTGAGTAGCTGGGATTACAGGCATGAGTGGTAGTGGCCTAGGGGACGGCCTTATCACAGTTTCCTAATGGAGACGGGCAGGCGAGCTGGCAGGATGAAAAGCAAGCTGTTGAGTAAAAGTCCTTGTCTGCAGATTCATCTTTTCCTCCTGCTGTGAGCAGAGCCAGCCAGACAACCTCCCTGTCCTCCGTTCCTACCCCCAAGTGGGGCCAAAGGTTCCCCTGTACCTCCCCAGGCCCAGATAAATCCTTGGCCAAACTGTTGTTGTTATGATGATCATTCTAACAACAGAGGAGCGCAGTGTCACGCTAATTGACATTTTGTAAAGCCTGCAGACCTCTGCACTTCCGGCTGGAAAAGCCTAAGTCCTAGGGAGTTTATAATGGTTCCCGCCGATGCACAGATAAGCTTATCTTCTGAGGTGCTCGAAAAGATGAGTCGTAGAGTGCCACCCTGGAGGAAGAAGCAGGGGCCTCTCTGGCCAGAGAGGCAGCTCACCAGTCCCCCATCCCCCTCTCCAGGACACGGGAGAAGCAAATGCTCTCTGGTCTCAAGCCACTGAGGTTTTGCTTTGTGATTGCTTGTGTTCACAGCAGTAGCTGACCGATACAAGACACCTCTCAGCATTTCCCCTTTCTTCTGACCAGGCTGTCTCAGGCTCCAGCACTCAGGACACTGACTGAAGAGACTATTCTTCCTTGTCACCCGAGAGTCTGGCTCACCCTTCAGATCTCAGCTGTCAGTCCACTGACCTTGAAAAGCCCTTTCTTACCCTGAGGGGTCAGCAGTAAACCCTTGAGGGCACAGCTTTAAGATACCATGCCTGTCTTCTATGGGGTGTCACTACTGTCTGAGTGTCCCATTGCCATGTTCTTCCTTAAAGCTTCATGGGGTAAGCCAGGCACTGCTGTTTCCTGCTTCTAATCCTAGCTCCTCAGGAGACTGAGATCTGAGGATCGTAGTTCAAACCCAGCCCAGGTAGGAAAGTCTGTGAGACCATGAGAATCTGATCTCCAACAAACCACACACACACACACACACACCAGAAATGGAGCTGTGGTTCAAGTGGTAGAGCATTAGCCTTGAGCAAAAAAGCTCAGGGCCTGCACTCTGTTCTTGAGTTCAAGCCCCAAGACACCATGCCTGCCCTGCCCCCTCCCATCCACTGCGCGAAGACCAATTTATACACAGATGTCTATCAAAGGTGAATAGGCTTATGGAGACCCCATTGTGCAGGAGGCTGAGCAGAGAAGAATGTGGGGTGTGTTGTCTGTGGTTATCATCCATCCATTTAACCGCTAGGCTCTCTGAGTCTACCACCCTGGACATTAGAAGTGGTCAGTCCTTGGGCTGAGCCTTGTGGATTGTTGTCGGCGGCAACTGCTCTTAGGGAAGATGGCTGACTGGGGATACTTTCGGGGGGCCTGGGTGTCAGCTTCCCCGGTGGGGGTAAGAGCTACCAGCTGGTTCCCCGGGTAGAGATGGAGAATGAAAAGATGTCCAGGACAGGAGGACAGCACAGGGGAGACTCAAGTTGAGAGCGGTGGAATGAATGAATGAACGAACAAATGAATGGCAGATGGCGTGCTGTCCTACGCCACGGAGGGGAACCGTGTCACGGAGCATGGGTGCACATCGGGCACGTCGCTGTTTCCTTGAGCACTTACCCTGGGCCGGGACCAGGGGACACAGCTTGCATTTCAGTCTGGCGTTTCCACTCCTACCACCACGGGGTTGGTGACTGTGGTCATGCCGGTGTGAAATGAAATACACTCAGATTGAGTAACTCAAGGTCACGGATCAAAGGAGCGACAGGATCAGAGTTCAAACTCAGCCAAGCCCCCCCGGTCTTGATCCAAGGTCTCATCCCCGTGACCCTGCCAACCGGGAGCTGTGACCCCTGAGAACATGGGTGGATCTGGAGCCAATGTAAACCAAGGAAGAGTCTTGCACTGGGTGAGGGGGTCTGGGCCTCCGTCTGCCCTGCTGGTGCAAGCGATGAACCTGAGTGTGGAACAGAGGAACAGAGCATGTTCTGGCTAAATTGAGTCGTGGGGTAGGGGGTAGGTGAAGGGGCTGGGGGGGGGAGGGGGAGCAGGGACCTCAGGGGTAATAAGTCATCTGAACTAGAGGTCAATTGAGCAAACAGCCAACAGCACTACTGAGTTTCTCAGAAGCAGGGGAGATTGGCAGTATGGGGGTATGGATAAAAACCACAAGATGCTGGGGGAAAGATAATGAGGCTCTAAGTAAATATTTCAATGAGGGAGCCCGTGATTTCTTTTTATGAACGGATCTCAGTATGGGAGCTAATGGGGAAATACCTAACCCGGGGTTATGATGGAGAGAGCCGCGAGGAGAAGTCAGATGCAAGAGATAGAGGTAGCCCAAGGAAAGGTTAATAGGAAGACTTTAAAAGGCCATAAATCTGGCAGCTGGGCTGGTATTTACCCAGGAATTTTGCAAAGATGATTAACTCTTTCCCTCCTTGCTCACCTGAGGCTGGGGTTGGGGTTGGGAATGGAGATGGGGGGGCACACCAGGTTTCCAATAGGGGTATCAGATCTATTCTGAAAAGAATGACCCCCCCACCCCCACCCGAACGATCTATTTCTGCCTTGGGACTAGCTCAGAGTCTCTGGAGATTAAAAAGGAGCCCCAAATGGTGGGGGGGGGGAGGGGGGGAAGGCACTGCGGATATGGAAGGTGGGGGGAGGGTCCCTCTTTCCCCCTCAATCACAGGAGAGAAATCTCTGGAAGAGTTAATCAGCCCAGGGGACGGGACCAGCACACAGGATATCATTTATTTACCTTCTCTCTGACAAAATCCTTCCCAGAAGGCTGAGGATGGTAATTCTCTGTAATTATAACTCACTGCGAAGTTTCTCTGCAGGCTCTTTGGCGGGTTAACCTTCAGTGCCCAGTGCATACCTGGGACAAAAGGTGTGTAGGTGTCTTGGATGGCCAGGTTGGTTAGCCAGCTGGGGGACATGGAGACACATGGCTGGTTTCACCAGAGAGCTGGGGTGGGGGTGGGGTAGGGGAGAGGGGCCGTTAGAGCTGTGGTTGCCCACAGCTGAAAAACTTAAGAGGAACAGAGAAAGAGCAGACATGAGTACCAAGGCCCAGTTCTTACTTGGCAGTCTCTCCTCGACTTCAGTTTCATCTCCAGATGAAGGTGCCACTTAGCAGAGCCTATGACTCCCGACTGTCATGGATTTTCCTGCCTGGGGATGGCTTCCAACTGCAATCCTCAGATCTCAGTCTCCTGAGTAGCTAGGATGACAGACCTGACCCACCAGTGCCCAGCACTAAGAGACTCATTTTTCTTTTTTGTCAGTCCTGGGGCTTGAACTCAGGGCCTTGATGCTATCCTTAAGCTTTTTTTGCTCAAGGCTAGTGCTCTACCGTTTTGAGCCACCCACCGCTCCACTTCCAGTTTTCTGGTGGTTTAGTGGGAGATAAGGTCTCATGGACTTTCCTGAGCTGGCTGGCTTTGAACGATGAGCCCCAGATCTCAGCTTCCTGAGTAGCTAAGATTACAAGGCACGAGCCGTTGGTGTCTGGCTCCATAGCTACCAAAAAGTTGGAAGTGGAGCTGTGGCTCAAGTGGTAGAGCACTAGCTTCAAGCATAAAACCTCAGGAACAGCACCTAGGCCCTGAGTTCAAGCCCCAGTACTAGTGTACACACACACACAAACACACACACACACACAATTATTAAGCATGCTATTATTATTATTT